>NC_091625.1:86888136-87191166 GCF_027580195.1 Bos mutus | reverse complement strand
ACCAGTCCATCCTAAAGGAGATCAGCCCTGGGTGTTCATTGGAAAGACTGATGTTGAAGCTGAAACTCCAATATTTTGGCCACCTGATGTGAAGAGCTGAATCATTTGAGAAGACCCTGATGCGGAGAAAGATTGAGGGCAGGAGGAGAAGGGGATGACAGAGGATGAGATGGTTGGATGACATCACCGACACATTGGACATGGTTTGGGTGGACTCTGGGAGTTGGTGATGGACAGGGAGGCCTGGCATGCTATGGTTCGTGGAGTCACAAAGAGTCGGACAGGACTGAACAACTGAACTCAGTACTTGATGATCTGTCCACAGAGCCCCTTCTGGTCCCTTCGTACTACTGATGAACTGAAGTAGGTCCCTCCCTACTGCTCCCTGCCCTTGAAGGACCAGCAGGTCCCTTCCCACTGCTCTCTGGTCCCGTCTTACTACTGCTGAAGGGAAGTAGCCCCCTTACATACTGTTCTTGGTAAAAGAAGGAGTGGCAGGTCCTTCCTTATGACTCTCTGGTCCCTTCTTACTGGGACTGAAGGGAAGTAGGTAATTTCCCTACTGTTCTCAGCCATGAAGGATCAGCAGGTCCCTTCTGAACTGCTCTCTGGTTCCTTCTTACTACTGCTGAAGGGAAGTAGGCCCCTTCCCTGCTGCTCTCGGCCCTTGAAGGACCAGCAGGTCCCTTCCTTATTGCTCTCTGGTCCCTTTTTACAGAAAGCATGGGGTGGAAAGCCATTTGATCAGTCTAAATTTAAATTCAGAAATCATCACATAGCTGAATTCTTGGGACTGGGGTCGCTAAGAGTCGGACACGACTGAGCGACTTCACTTTCACTTTTCACTTTCATTCATTGGAGGAGGAAATGGCAACCCACTCCAGTGTTCTTGCCTGAAGAATCCCAGGGACGGCGGGGCCTGGTGGGCTGCCGTCTATGGGGTCGCACAGAGTCAGACACAACTGAAGTGACTTAGCAACAGCAGCAGCAGCAGCACACTAAATTTTCTGATAACTCTTTCCTCTATGAATTTTTAAAGAGTTAAAAAAAATCCCCCGTGATTTTTCTGGAACAATTTAGAAAAACATAAAAACCAGGGCATATTCTTAATAAATATTTAATGCATTTCCAAAGTGGATAAGAAATGGAAAGGAACATACCTGTTCGTCCCTTATTCTGTATGTTCAGCTAATCTCACTAGTGGAACCAGGCCTTCTCAGACTCAAAGTGCTGGAGAAAGTGGAAAAGTTTCTTGACACACAGAGTGGCCACCCCTGCAGAGTGGAGTGCCAGGGAGATGGGACACCCAGGGAAAGAGGAACCGGAGAGGGGAGCAGGGCATCACCTTCCAGCATCTGCCTGCCTGTGTCCTTCCTACACAGTCACCATGATCTGATCCAGAGTTTTCCGTGTGAGGTTGGGCACCATGGCGTCTTCACTGGGGTACCCCACAGGGAGCAGCATCAGGAGCTTTTCATTGGTGGGGCGGTTCAGAAGCACTCTCAGACGGGGGCCACAGTTGAGAGGCGTGGTGGTGACAGTCACCAGTCCAGCATTCTACAACAGGAGAGAAAAAGAAAATACACTTTAAAGTCAGCAGGCAAAACCCCAGCTCTGCTTGTAGCATGGGCACGTTCTAGTCCCTGTAACACTGTTTCTCCCATAGTTGGACAGAAAAGAAGCTACCAACGTGGGCAATGGTGTCTTGAATCTTTCGTACCCTCCTCGACCTCCCCAGACCCCATCTCTGAACCAAACAGTGTGAAGCTTCTCAGAGAAGAAAGTACCAGTCTTATTTTTCACTGGTGCTAAAAAATGGGAATGGTTGTTTCATGGAAAGAAATTTGAGGTATTTAATCATACCAAGACAGCATATTATAAGTCAGCATACCTAGACAGCGTATTAAAAAGCAGAGGCATTACTTTGCCAACAAAGATCTGTCTAGTCAAAGCTCTATTTTTTCCAGTAGTCATATATGGATGTGAGAGTTGAAGTATAAAGAAAGCTGAGCACCAAAGAATTGATGCTTTTGAACTGTGGTGTTGGAGAAGACTCTTGAGAGTCCCTTGGACTGCAGGGAGATCCAATCAGTCCATCCTAAAGGAAATCAGTCCTAAATATTCAATGGAAGGACTGATGTTGAAGCTGAAATTTCAATACTTTGGCCACCTGATGCGAAGAGCTGACTCATTTGAAAAGACCCTAATGTTGGGAAAGATTAAAGGTGGGAGGAAAAGCGGACAACAAAGGATGAGATGATTGGATGGCATCACCGACGTGATGGACATGAGTTTGAGTAAGCTCTGGAAGTTGGTGATGGACAGGGAAGCCTGGCGTGCTGCAGTCCATGGGGTCGCAAAGAGTAGGACATGACTGAGCAGTGACTGAACTGACTCATACCAAAGAAATGGAATAACAAAAGGCACTTCCTGTGATTATACAACCAACCAGTGGAAGCAGAGCATCACCCCAGCTGAGAATACTTGACGTCCAGTGATGGAGGACCCAGTGGCCAAGAAGTACATTAAGGGGTCGAGGAAATATTCCACCAATCTCTGCCCAGTCCCCTTAAATAATAAACATTCAATAAAAATCGTGTAGTTTCAAGACACTTTTCCAGTTGGCTCTCTCTATCCTCCCCCTGATTTTCCCGATAGATGGTCAACGGTAAGCCTGGGCCAGAAGGAAGTTCTGGAATTGTCTTTGGGAATCAAGCACACCTACAGTCTCTGAGCAATCTGTCCAGACAGGGGCTCCTGGAAGATTCTTTCCTCTCGCACAAGTCTACAAATCACAAAACCCACACAAAACCTACACTCAATTACTCTTTAAAGAACGCTAAAGGAGATCCCGGGTCTCCTGCATTGCAGGCAGACGCTTTACCACCTGAGCCACCAGGGAAGCCCTTTAAAGAACGCTAGAGGGCAGCAAACTCCACGGTAAAGTGGAGAAGTTTGCCTAGTCAAACGTGCAGACGCCGCGCTTGAAGCCAGCACAAGGCGAAACCGCTTTAGCGGCGGTGCCCTGCGGTTTGACCTTCGTGGCCTTTGTACAGCACCTCCTTTACTTATCTGTTTCAGAATCAGAAAGGAGATGGAACGCCACCTACTTTGTAACCATTTTTCAAGTCATCTAAAGTGTTTTTTATGGGTTTTTTTTTTCAATGTTTTATTTTTTATGTTTTTTCCCTCTTTTATGCCACAGTGACTATTTTGCAGGTTTTCAGCAAGCACGTTTTCCTTTGAGATAATGAAGAAGAACATAGGTTTTTGCAATTGACTGTCCCTTGATCCCTTGAAGGTTGGCTCATTCGTTCTTCTAATACTGTTTGCTTTGTTTATTTCGCTTGTTGACCATCGCTGTCCACCCCTTCCCAGGACCACAGTCCCCACTAGAGTATACAGTTCACACAGGGATGCAACTGTTCCTGGTGCCTCCTGGAATCTGCCACATAAAAGGAGCTCAGAAAATACCTGGTATATGAATGACTTGAATCTTGTGAAATCCTGCTCTACTTCATGCTTAGTGTTACTGTAGCTACTGTATAGATGGATTTTTTTTTAAGCACATGAACATATTTCTTTTTTTTTTTTTTTTGTCATGGACATGTTTCTAATGCAATATGCAAATAACTTCTCAGGGTAGGAGCTCTGTAATAGAGTCCCCCTTATGGCTTTTTAATCATCCCACTGGCTCAGACAACAGTGAACACAGCTGAGAAGCCAGGCCCTGCAACTTTCAGATTCCAAAGCTCCTCATGTGTGTTCACCATAACCCTTAAAGTTTCATGTCCTTACAGAAGAAGGCAAACACAATGACCATTTTGTTGACCCTTAACTGATATTATAAGTAAACTTCCAGGAAGGATTCCGGATTGTTTGAACCATCATCCTCACCAGCCCAGCTTTCCAGAGGTAGTTTATACATCAGAGTAACTTGCCTTAGGAATTCAACTTTAGATAAAACTCTACTAGTCCCTGAACTAGAAACTCAGCTGAAATTTGCAAATAAAACCGCAGTCGGCCCCATGGATCACGTCTCTCTCCTGGACAGAGAGGGAGGGCGGCAGACCTGTAGGGCAGCCAGGAGAATGCCACAAGAGATGGAGACGCTGATCTCATTGTAGTAGTGAATCTTTTTCTTGCCATTTGCAGAAAATCCGTGGACTTGCTTGAAAATGAGAATCAAAACAGGGGCAGTGTCCAAGTACTCTTTAATCCAATTGGTCCTAAAGGCGAGAAAAAGATATTTAGAAGAATATTTTCTCTTAATGGTTTTTTTTGTTCCCCTTTTACCACCTTACTGACATGAAAAATAAAAACATTTACTCATCTTTTATGGTTAAATTGAAAAAGACCAGGATTATTCTTTTGTCATATTTATCATTTTTTAGCCAAAGTCAATAAACAGATATTCATAAACATCATATGGCAAGACATGCGAAATGCTGAAAAGACACAAAGATGGATCTTATAACCCAGAGGGTAGTAAGTCACGTTTAGCAAAATAAAAACTTGGTAAATTTTATGAAAGAAAAATAAGCCAAATGCCTTAGGAGCTCAAAAATGAAATGCTAATTTTAAATAAGAAAGTTGTCAGAATGTATGCAAAATTTCTCTTGAAGAGGGATGCTGAAGACCAAGTGGAGAAAGGGCACTGGGGAGGGCACCCTAGTGAAGAGATGAGCGAAGGGCAGAGTCAGAAGGAAAATCCTTGGCCGGCCAGGTATTTCAGAAGTCTGATAGGCTGGGGGATGCTGTGCGTGGTGGAGCATGTGTTGGAGGGCTGGCAGTTTTCATACAGATTTTGCACAGGGCTTTGTTCAGAGGGGCATGAAAAGTTATCATGTTTCTGAGCAGAAGCAAAATATGATCAGATCTGCTTCAGAAAGAGCCAGGTTGGTGAAGACCAGCTCTCCGGGGAGACCAGAGAGGAGATGATGGCCATGGCCCAGGAGAATCTGGGGAACTATGAAGGCTGGAGCTGACAGATATGATACAAGAGTGCAAAGGGAGAAGGAAAAGGTGACAGTGAGGTTGAAGCAAGTCTCCAGATGGTGATGCTCTTAGCCTAGTTATGGAGAAAAGGAAGGAAACCTTTGTGGGAGAGGGACATAACCCATGGGAGGTATAAATGCTGAGTTTCCATTTTTGTTTTCCAGCTAAGAGCATGTCTTTCATTATCCTGCCCATGCTACTGCTGCTGCTAAGTCGCTTCAGTCGTGTCCAACTCTGTGCCACCCCATAGATGGCAGCCCACCAGGCTCTGCCATCCCTGGGATTCTCCAGGCAAGAACGCTGGAGTGGGTTGCCATTTCCTTCTCCAATGCATGAAAGTGAAAAGTGAAAGTGAAGTCGCTCAGTCGTGTCCGACTTTTAGCCACCCCATGGACTGCAGCGCACCAGGCTCCTCCGTCTATGGGATTTTCCAGGCAAGAGTACTGGAGTGGGGTGCCATCGCCTTCTCTGTATCCTGCCCACACATTTTAAAGACAAATGCTTCATTCTAGCACAGGTATTCAAAGGAAAGACCCCATACAATGCTATGTATTAGAATTTTCCCTTAGGGTATATAATGTCATTAATAAACAAGAGACAGTAATTGTTCATTTCATTTTTAACCTAGGAAGTACAATATTTCCTTGTTTAAAATACACTAAACTCACATGTATATTTTTCTATGGTTTCTTTGACCCTACTTACTTCTGTAGATTACTTGTTCAAAGCTACTTCACCATACCTCAGCCAGCTTACTCACATTTGACTATGATCAGTTCTTTTCCTCTTTAGAAGGAGGGAGAATGTTAATAGTTTACCAGAACACTCTGGAGTCAACTAGCTTTGCCATGTTAGGTAAGCCTCTCTCTTTCTCACAGCTCATCTTCCTCATGTGTAAAATGTATTCACCTCAAAAGGTTTTGTGATGGTAAAATCAGTCCAAATAGATCAGGTGCTTAGAATAGTACCCAGGGCATGGTGCCATGCATGTGCTAGCTAGTGTTATTATCACAACTATATTTTATTTTACAGTGAATAATTCAAAACAATTTTAAAATATAAGGTGAAGAATAAGTAACTTACTAGTTTCGGAGGCAGGGTAGTAATTTTTTACAATTTTTGTACTTATTTGTCAGGGCATACATTGTTGGCTAGTATTTTGATTTATTCAATTTTACAGGAATGTATTATGACATTGTATTAGAACTAATACAGATTGAGACATGCTGAGGGCTGTTAAGAAAGGACAAGTAACACCTTCTGCCTGGGGCGGAGGGCCTCATGCCACCAGAGGAGAACAAAGCTTAACAGATAAGTTGGACCAGATTGTATATTAGAGGCTTTAATAACAGCTCTGAGTTTCAGAGCTGACCTAAATTGGATATCAGGAGGTGAGTGAGGTGAGTGTTCATTTGCAATGCAATTTAGCAAATATTTATTCAGTTACCTACTATGCATTAGCACTGTGCTAAGTGATACAAGGCTGGGCCCTGGAGTTTTTCTAAACATATCTGTGTGTACATATTGTCTGCAGAGAAAGTCTCTAATGCTCATTGGATTCTCATGAGTATCTTGGTGTACAACAGAGGTTTCTAAAATATGGACTAGAAAATGAGAAGAAAAGTAAGCCAGCAATTAAAGTACTGTGTGCTGTGCTTAGACACTCAGTCACGTCCGACTCTGTGACCCCATGGACTGTAGTCCACCAGGTTCCTCTGCCCATGAGGATTCTCCAGGCAAAAATGCTGAAGTGGGTTACCATGCCCTCCTCCAGGGAATCTTCTCAATCCAGGGATCAAGCCCAGGTCTCCCTGCATTGCAGGTGGATTCTTTACCAGCTGAGCCACCAAGGAAGCCTAAGAATACTGGAATGGGTAGCCTATCCCTTCTCCAGGGGATCTTCCCAACCCAGGAATCGAACCAGGGTTTCCTGCATTGCAGGCGGATTCTTTACCAGCTGAGCTACTAGGGAAGCCCAAAATCCTGTGTGGTAATGGCTATTTCAGATGCATGGAAGGTGTGTATTAAGTCCTTTGCGCATAGAGTCAAGAGAGCAGCCGATTCTGCCTTCACTGGGGAGAGATGGGGCTGGCAGTGTGTTGTAGGTACTACACACACAGAGCAAAACGTCTCTCTAAGAGGGATGGGCTCAACTGGACTTTACCTGTCTATGTTTTCTCATGAATGTGCCATAAGATTTATGTATTTATTATTAATACCCTGCACTTATTCCAGAACACAACCGTAAGTTACAATGCCAATAGACATCCATTTTGATAGGGTTTAAATAATATCTCAGGGGAAAAAAAAGTATCCTCTGAGGCCAAAGAAATGAAAAGAGCAGGACTGAGAGGCCCGTCTTCTCATCACCCAGCCTTGTCTACCAGAGGAGAAACCCACTTTGTGCCACAAGATGGCCAGCCCAGTGCCTTTCCCCAGGCTTCTGTCACACTGGGTGTTGGATGGCTGGTGCCGGAAGTGGCCACAAAAGTGCCACAAATGACAGCCTGGGGCATAAGAACCTCTACCTTCTACATGCCAAGGACTAGAGTTGGCACCCCACCCCTCCTCATGCTCAACCTGAGAAGAGTTCAGAGGGGAAACGAAATGCCTGTGAGGAGTTTGTAAAGGGGACCCTGCGACCAGTGTTCTAAATGACAAGGCTGAGGGGGGCTTCCTCTGTGGCTCAGCTGGTAAAGTACATGTCGGCAATGTGGGAGACCAGGGTTCAATCCCTGGGTTGGGAAGATCCCCTGGAGAAGGGAAAGGCTACCCATTCCAGTATTCTGGTCTGGAGAATGCCATGGATTGTATAGTCCATGGGATCACAAAGAGTCGGACACAACTGAGCGACTTTCACTTTCACTTTCTCTGCAACAAGCGAAGCCATGTGCCTCAACTAGAGAAAGCTCATGTGCTGCAACAAAGACCCAGTGCAGCTGGAAAGATAAAAAACAAACTAAAAATTTTTTTTCAATTAAAAAATAAAATAACAAGGCCTAGTCTGAAAAAAATGGAGTGTTTTTAACTATGAAAATGACTGAGAAATTACTGAATTCATCCTAGATATAATGTAGGGTGACTGGTCCTCAACAGGGAAAATGGGCTCAACAAGGCATAGTTAGTTGCAGGTTCTAGAAAAAAAATGAAACTTTACATGTGTCTACTCTAATACATTGAAGCCTCATGGTAAAGCCAGTTACACTGAATTCCAATCCACCCTGGAGTTAAGAAAGCCCGCAAAGTTACTAATGCCTAATGGATATTAAACCTGCACTAAATTTGTACTTTTATTGAGCATGTATTAAAACTAAAGTCTGCTCAGATGTGATCATTATAGCAAGATGTCATTTACTTCATTCAAGATCCTGAGGATTTCACAGTCTTATGTTCCAGAGAGTAGAAAAGCACATCCTCAAAGTTTTGTTTGCCAATAATTATTTGGGTCAGAGCCTGTTTGTTTACCAGACTTACTATGTGTCATCGCCGTTCTGCATGCTTACAAACACATCCAAATTTCATAATGAAATAGATACTAGACTTATTCCCATTTTGCAGATGAGGAAACCAAGGCACTGAGAAGTTAATAAATAGTAGATCTCATATTTGAACTCAAGCACTCTGGCTTCTAAGGCCCTACTCTTAGCCTCCATCTTATTTAATCCTGATACCAAGTTTTTAACATTATTTGGGGTGAAAAAAATAGAAGCTTAATGTGATGGTTAAGTTAAGGTGCCAACTTGACTGGGACACAAGGAACCCAGATAGTTGGTTAAGCATTATTCTGGGTGTGTCAAAAGGATGTTTCTGGATGAGATTAACATGTGAATTGGCAGAGTGAATAAAGCCAATTAACCTTCCCAGTGTGGGTGGCCTGGTCTAATCTGTTGAAGCCCTGAGTAGAAAAAACACAGGTGGAGTAAGGGATAATTTTCTCCTTCTGCCTGTCTTTGAGGACATCAGTCTTCTCCTGTCCTTGGCCTCGGACTGGAACATACACCACCAGTTCCCCTGATTCCCAGGCCTTTGGACTCAAACTGGAACAGCAGCATCAGCTCTGCTGGGCCTCCCACTTGCTGAGTGCAGGTCTTGGTATTTCTCAGCCTTCATAATCACTTAAGCCAGTTATAGTAAGTTGGCTCAAGTAATTATGAGCCAATTATAAATAATAAATAAATTGTCTATTATAATAAATAACGTGCTAAAATGTGCTTAGTCTCTCAGTCGTGTCCAACTCTTTGTAACCTCATGGACTGTAGTCTGCCAGGCTCCTCTGTCCATGGGGATTCTCTAGGCAAGAATACTGGAGTGGGTTCCCATGCCCTCCTCCAGGGGATCTTCCCAACCCAGGGATCAAACCTAGGTTTCCTACATTGGAGATGGATTCTTTACCAGCTGAGCCACCAGGGAAACCCAAGAACACTGGAGTGGGTAGCCCATCCCTTCTCCAAGGGAACTTCCTGACCCAGGAATGGAACCAGGGTCTCCTGCATTGCAGATGGATTCTTTACCAGCTGAGCTACCAGGGAAGCTCTATAATAGTAATATTATCTATTATATATATTAATATAATAAATTTCTTTCTCTCTGTGTTTCTATTTCTCTCTGTCTTTGTTTCTCTCTCTCCATTGATTCTGTTTCTCTGGAGAACCCAGACTCATGCATTTAGAGACTGAAAGCAAACGCCCAAGGTCTTGCACTTGGAAAAACCAGAGCTGAGACATGAACTGAGATGCGATCCCAGCTGGCGTCTCTAACACCTAGCCAACATGTGTGCTCAAAGCAACACAGACGTGAGGCCTGACTGCACTTCCATCATTTCTCCCACAGTTAAAATGAAACTTTTTAACACCTAAAACAAACCAGGGAATTGAATCTTAGTTATCTCATTTTAAGAAGCCAAACCAAACATGCCTGATGCTCCCCACTTTTGTACCTGAATTTCTTCAAGTCTGTGACCCATCGAGGTCCCATCCTCTTCAGGTAGTTTATTTCCTCTTCCTCCTCAATGATCTCCCGAATCTTATGCTTCACGTCTGGGTCCTTCACAACCACAAATGTCCAGGGCTCTGTGTGGGCCCCACTTGGGGCTGTTCCTGTCGCACATTCAATTAACATCAGAAATTAAAACTGCAGGGAAATGTGAGACTGTCAGCTAAGAATTCCTATAACTCATATTTGCTCAAGATAATGTTAGATCACCTAGTACACAAAGTCCCCAGAGGTAGCCTCTGGGGTTTTGCTGACATCCTGTTTTGTTCCACCTCACTGTCAGGGTCTTTGAACCAATTGAGATCAAGGCCAGTAGTTCCTGGGCCATGAGAGTTTATCACTGCTTCTCTAATTATGTGGGAGAAGACATCCCTTGAAAACTGCACCGTGACCAGTAAGGAAACTCAGAGGGAAAGCTCTGTCAGTCAAAATCCCCCAAAATCCATTATTTGTTTTGGTAAATATTTGTTTTGGTATTCTTGAAAAAGTGTCAAGTCATGAAGGTTATTGGAACTCGAAAAATGTAAATGGTAAAAAGCATTTAAAATTTTTAAATGGTAAAAAGCACTCTCCAGGGCTTCCCTGGTGGCTCAGTGGATAAGAATCCTCCTGGCATTGCAGAGGACATGGGTTTGATCCCTGATCCGGGAAGATCCCACATATGAAGAAGCGACTAAACCCATGTGCCACAACTATTGAGCCCGTGCTCGAGAGCCCAGGAACCGCAACAACTGAGCACATGTGCCACAAGTACCGAAGCCCCTGTGCCTGGAGCCTGTGCACCACAAGAGAAGCCACCTCAACAAGAACGCTGGGCATCGCAACTAGAGAAAAGCACACACAGCAACGAAGACCCAGCACAGACACTAAATCAATTAACAGATTTTTAAAAGAGCACTCTCCGAAAGGCAACTGAACTATAAATCGTTTAGTGCCTATATCACAGTTCTGAGGATGGCAGTGTGGGGTTGTGGTCCTGTGTGGATACATGAGAACTTCTTGGCCCAGGGCGCTCAGACACACAACAGTGTGTCTTTCAGCTCTCACAGGCTTTGGGAAACCTCAGACCACACTTGGATCAGTCCCGCTATCCCTGACAAAGCTTCACAGTGCATCGTGGACTCAAGGAACTTCAGTTCTCCTTAAGATTTCAGCTAAGGAGCGAGCCAGGTTCTGGTCTGGATGTCACCACTCTCTCCTAGAAATCGCTCACTGTTTCTAGAAGCAGACCACAGTGTGGGATATTTCAGAAGTATTTTTTTTTCTTCCTAGTGAGTAATTCAATGGCATAAACTCTATAGAAGGGGTCTCAAGCTTGCCAGCCTTCATGAGTTCACCATCCACCAGTCCCTGTGGTAGAGAGGGCATACTGAATTGTAAAATGCAAGTCAAATCAAACATAAAGCCCAAATTTCTGAACAGAGAGATTCCAGTTCACTTTGTACATGTTGTCTGTTCACTAAATATTGGTGCCATTGAACACAAGAAATAAATTGCCCCCTAATGTTTTCAACTATGCCAAACGTCTCTGAATGTCATGTGCACACGTATTTAAATACAGATATACACACAGAAGATATTTAGTAACCTCTATTAGTTAGATAAAGGACTCACCAATTTAGTTCATTTATGTTCTTAACTGAAATAAAATGTTTTATTCTTTCTTCCTTTTAATTCGGGCAATGGATTTATAATAGTCATGCAACAATTTCTGAAAATTAACTTTAATGTGATTTTGTATAGGAATAAGAACCCAATCAGAGGAGGCTCTCAAATAGGGGCCTTTCTATCTCCTTCCCCTTGTCTGTAATTCTCTTCTCTTCTTCTAAGGAGATTTACATTAAAAATGGGTTTATCTTGCCTCGATTTACTTTGTGAATTCATATGAAGTTTGCTAGTTCATTGGAACAGAGCATCATGGTGTGTAATACAAGAAATTTAGTCCCCAGAAGAGAAATATATAAATGTGAGTGTGTGTCTGTATGAGTGTGTGTCTGTGTGTGTGTGCACTCATGCACATATGCATATGTTTTAAGGGGAGGGGAAAGTAAGAGGATGTTTTTTCTCTTCCAAGGTGTAATAATATGTTCAGAAATTTTCATTTTTCATAAAAGTTTATAATGTTGAATAATTTTAGACGTTTTGAACTGTTGTCACATCTGCTCCCAAGAAGTCTGTAATAGTTAAAAGTTTGTAGAAAATGGAAGTCGTTATGTCCCCAGCAGTCAGTCAACATCTGGGTAAGACTGTGACCGAGAAGGACCCTAGGATGGGCTTTTCCCATATCCTCTGCTTTAGCTCCTCTTGAAGTACCTGGATAACAGTATCTGATGCACATTTCCAGAGTTGTTTTTTTTTTTCCCTGACATCACTTAATTTTTTTAAGTTTATTTTTTAATTGAAGGATAATTGCTTTACAGACTTTTGTTGTTTTCTGTCAAAACATCAGCGTGAATCCGCCATAGATATACATATGTCCCCTCCCTCCTGAACCTCCCTCCCATCTCCCTCCCCATAGCACCCCTCTAGGTTGATACAGAGCCCCCGTTTGAGTTCCGTGAGGCATAGAGCAAATTCCCATTGGCTATGTATTTTACATATGGTAATGTAAGTTTCCATGTTACTCTCTGATGTGAAACCCCCCACCAAATGGAAGATGTTAACTATTTGACCCCATGAGCTCATAGCCCCAGGCTTCCTGGAGCCTAATGTCTGATGAAGTTAACTCCTATGACACCACCCTGCGACCTCACCATCAGCCAGTCAGAGACTTGTACCTGAGCGGATCACACACCCTGCGACTGCTCTCCCTCACCTGCTGTTTAAAAATGCTTTGAACTCAGGGGGCTTTTAGGGAATGAACCACCCCTCTCCTTGCAAAGCTCTTCAATAAACCCTTCTGTGCTCCAAACTCCTACATGTTGGTGTGTTTGGCCTCACTGTGCATTGGGCATAGCAACTTGCACTAACAAGACTTGGCAGGTAAACCTATCACTCCAGGCTTTATCTGCTGTGTTTGAGCTTCAACATTGCTCTCCTACTGTCACTTGCCGTGGGCATTCCCAAAGACCCACTGCGCATATACAGACCTGCTGCTTTGATGACGTTGTCAATGACCTCCATTGGGACTTGCTCGTTACTTATGAATCTAACAGACCGTCTCTTATTGAGAAGTTCATAAAACTCCTGGGATCTCTTAACCATTTCCTTCTCTGGGTAGCGACTGTGGGAGAATGGGATGTGTTCCACCTCTTCCTCTGACTCTTGCCATTCATCAGCCTCTGCAAATAGGAACAAGACAGCAAATTAAATGATCTCTTGGTTTTGAAAGGGAATGCCCCCTCCCCGGCCCCATAAGCCTCATTAGCATAAGAATTCTTTTGCATTGACTATTTTTAGGAAACAGCAGACACAGGAGAAACTCTGAAAACCAGAGTAGAAGTCACCCTTTGGTAAGCGGACGTTTACATTTATAAAGGAATTCTCCATTTGGAAGTATCTTCCTCTCTGCACCAGGAAGAGAGGGATGATTCTAAATCACAGTAAACTCTTGTCAATAGAGAAGGTGTGGCTGTAAATCTCTGTAACAACTTTACCCTTATTTACTCTGCTTTTTCTGATAACCTCCCATAACTGACTCTGCTGAGCCCCCAACACCTTTCTTTTGTCTTTATCTGGAAATGATATTTAAGGTGGTGGCTGGGGCCATTTCCCTGGCAGCTCAGCTGGTAAAGAATCTGCCTGCAATGTAGGAGACCTGTGTTTGATTACTGGCTCGGGAAGATTACCTGGAGAAAGGAAGGGCAAGACTCTTCAGTATTCTTGCCTGGAGAATTCCACAGACAGAGGAGCCTGGCAGGCTACAGTCCATGGGGTCACAAAGAGTTGGACATGACTGAGCGACTTTCACTGTCTTTCTAGAGCCATTTCAAGGGGGTTACTCAGTCTTCCTGGGTCTCTCCCATGTACACAAGAAATATACATATTGTTAAATTTCTGTTTGTTTTTCTCTTGTTAACCTGTATATATTACAAAGAAGAGATGTCTCAGCCAAAAACCTAGAAGAATAGAGGGGAAATTCTTTTTCCTCCTTTAGAGTCACAAGGTGACCACTAGAGAAAGGGAAATCAAGTTCTCAAAAATATCTAAAGGATATGAGCTCAAAAACATCATAAAAAAATGAAAAGGGTCTGAGAATCCTGATCTGATCTTGACTGTCCTTCAAACCCCAGACTGGTTACAAATCAAGGAAAAGAAAATTTTTGCTTCCCCAAAGATGAGAAATATAAATTCCTGTTAACAGTGAACTAGCTTATTGAAGCTATCTCCCACCAGCTGAAAATCACTAAAGTGAAAGTGAAGTCGCTCAGTCATGTCCCACTCTTTGCGACCCCATGGACTATAGCCTACCAGGCTTCTCCATCCATGGGATTTTCCAGGCAAGAATACTGGCGTAGGTTGCCATTTCCTTCTCCCAGAGATCTTCCCGACCCCGGGATTGAACCCGAGTCTCCCACATTGTAGGCAGACACTTTACCGTCTGAGCCACCAGCGAAGTCCAAAGTGTTAGACCCTCAGCCGTGTCCAACCCTTTTGTGACCTTATCAACTGTAGCCCACCAGGCTATCTGTTCATGGAGTTCTCCAGGCATGAATACTGGAGTGGGTAGCCATTTCCTTCTCCAGGGAATCTTCCTGGCCCAGGGATCAAACCTGGGTCTCCTGCATTGCAGGCAGTTTCTTTACCATCTGAGCCACTAGGAATCATCTAAAATCACTAAGATCTTGAAAAAAAAAAAGTATTACCTTAAAACCTATCATAAAATCATTAAATTGCTAACAGCATAGTAAGACATCCCCAGGCCAAAACTTAAGGGAAATTAGGAACCTGAGAAGGTAAATAAGTGCAAAAGCTACATTTGCCCTCTTAGTATCTGCCAATCCCTATATATTTACATGTTTATTTTTATGTTTTCAGGGATCAAGAGAGACAGAAATCAAAGCCCAGACCCATATACAATGGGAAGTCTGACAAGCATGGACCCCAAGACTACATCCTTAGAAAAAGTAAGAAATGTAAATAAGTCAGCCCCCAAGGGGTTACAGCATTTTTGTGAGTCATGCCTCAAACCTGAACTTGGAACAATGTGGTCCTGCCTGAAAATAGCCCCATCACCCAACAGAAGCAAATGCCAACATACAGATAATTTTAAGTGCAATAGTCAGCAACCCATCAAAGACAACCAGACATACACAAAACCAAAACACCTTGAGCAAAATATAGCAGAGCAGATTTTTAAAAATAGAATCAGACACCTGAAGTCTCCAAATATGGAATCGTCAGACTCAAAAGATAGAAAAATTTTGATGGCTAGGTTTAGAGGGGAAAAGAAAGACAAGCATTTATAAATCTGTAGGGTACAGGAAAAAATGAAAAGTTACATGGAAAACAGTCTAAGATAGAGATTAGAACTGAAAAATAAAACAATAGAACTAAGAACTTGGTGGATGAGTTTAACAGCAGGTTAGACATACCTAAAGAAAGAGTTAATGAACTGAAGATAACTCAGAAGAAATATCTTGAACAGAACAAGGAAAGACCAAAAGATGGAAAACATAAAAGATCAAGAAAAATAAAGCAGAATGAGAATGTCTATTATATGTCTGATGATAGTCACAGCAGGAGATGGGAAAGAGGATGTGGCAGAGGCCCTATTTGAAGGAGACTATTTGTTAAAAGGGCTTCCAGGGTGGCTCAGCAGAAAAAAAGCCACCTGCAGTGCAAGAGACACAAGAGACTCAGGTTCAGTCCTTGGGTGTGGAAGATCCTCTGGAGGAGGGCATGGCAACCCACTCGTGTTCTGGCCTGGAGAATCCCATGGACAGATGCATGCATCTGATTAAAAAAAAAAATGCAAAATGCCATATCTACAGATTCGAGAGGCCCAGTCAATCCCAGGTAGTAAAAGAGAAGGAAATGGCAACCCACTCCAGTGTTCTTGCCTGGAGAATCCGAGGGACAGAGGAGCCTGGTGGGCTGCCATCTATGGGATCTCACAGAGCTGGACACGACTGAAGCGACTTAGCAGCAGCAGCAGCAGCAGCAGTAAAAAAGAAAAGAAGCCCACATCTTTTATAATCAAGTATAAAATCTCAAAATCAGCCAGAGGGAAAAAAAAGATTCCTTTAGGAAGAGGCCCAGATGGCTTCATAAGGGAGTTAGTTCTATCAAACACTCAAAGAACATGCATGCATGCATGCATACTGAGTCCCTTCAGTCGTGTCCAACTCTCCAGGCGCCTCTGTCCATGGGATTCTGCAGACAAGACTACTGGAGTGGGTTGCCATGCTGTCCTCCAGGAGAGCTTTCCAACCCAGGGATCGAACCCTTGTCTCTTATGTCTCCTGCATTGGCAGGCAGGATTTTTTTACCACTGGCACCAGCTGGGAAGCCTGAGTAATGCTGGAGTGGGTTACCATGCCCCCCTCCAGGGGACTGAACCCTCATTTCTTAGTTTCCTGCATTGGCAAGCAGGTTCTTTATCACAAAGAGCAATTATTGCTATATTTTCTCAAACTCTTACCAAGAATAGAAATATAGGAAACATCATCCCCAACTCATTTTATGACACCCACAACCTTGTTACCAAGTCTGACTAGGACATTAAAAGAAAGGTTACAGATTCAACTTCCTCATAAATATAGATGCAAAGAGTCCTGACCAAAATATTAGTAAACAGAATTCAACAATATGTAAAAAACAGTGCACTTTGATCAAGTTGGGATTATCCCAGGAATGCAAGTTAACGTTAGCAAAACCATGTTTGTTACATTTACAAGCTAGTAATCATTGTAATACGGAAAAAGTGTTTGATAACATTAGGCATTCATCTCTTAGTAAATTGGAAGTATAAAGGAACTTTCTTATCCTGATAAAGTCTAGCTATGGGGAAAAACACCCAGAACCAACTACATAGTTAATGGTGAAACATTTAAACTCTCCATCAGATATTGAAAATGAATTAATATTGCCTATTCTCACCAGAGTTTTAATTATGAAAAACTAATTTTTGAAGCTTTTAGGAAAGAATGTAGGAGACTATCTTCATGACTTTGTAGAGAAGAAGAATTTCTTAAACAAGAGACAAAAATACTAATCATAAGGAAAAAATCTGTTCTGCTTACCTACACTAAATTTATCTTTACACCTGCCTGCTTCTACCATGTTTTTCTGGTTTCCTCTGCTTCCGTCCTGTTCAGAGAGCTGTGAAAATCCACAGAAGATGAAGATGCAATGGAGGATTCAATAGGTGGAGCTGAAAATGGTAAAACGAAGAAAACGAACTCACAGATACGGTAGAAGATAAAAAGGAAGATATATCTGGTGAACTAGAAGCCTCACCAAGGGCAGACCCAACCACCTCATTTTAGAAGGTTTTCCAGTCAATAACACTGTGAAGTTCCTGGTAGGCTTTTCAAACAAAAGAGTTCAGAAGACCTTATTGCTGAATTCCCAGATGCTTCATTCCAACATTCTTGAAATTGTTCGTTATAGATCCAAAATATCACAGTTCTACCTCTGAACATGTGTGTTTCTTCATTCCTTTCACCATAACTAGACAGTATTTTCAGTCTGAATTACAAAGATTCACATGTGAACTACGAAGATGCCAACTGAAAGAAATTCTAAGATACAGTCTTCAAAAATTAAAGATTATAAAAAATAGGAATGCTTTGAATGTAGAGTGTATATATATATATATATTCATATACTTTATATATATACATAATTAGGCATTCATCTCTTAGTAAATTGGGAGAAGAAAGGAACTTTCTTAACCTGATAAGTCTAACTATTGGGAACAAACAAAATCAAAACACCCCAGAACCAGCTACATAGTTAATGGTGAAACATTTAAACTCTTTCATCAGATATTGAAACTGAATGAATATTGCCTGTTCTCACCAGAGCTTTAATTATGAAAGACTAATTTTTGAAGCTTTTTAGAAAAGAATGTAAGAGACTATCTTAATGACTTTGTAGACAAGAAGAATTTCTTAAATAAGACACAAAAATATTCAGTTCAGTTCAGTTCAGTCGCTCAGTCATGTCTGACTCTTTGCGACCCCATGAATCACAGCACGCCAGGCCTCCCTGTCCATCACCAACTCCCGGACTTCACTCAGACTCACGTCCATCGAGTCAGTGATGCCATCCAGCCATCTCATCCTCTGTCGTCCCCTTCTCCTCCTGCCCCCAATCCCTCCCAGCATCAGAGTCTTTTCCAATGAGTCAACTCTTCGCATGAGGTGGCCAAAGCATTGGAGTTTCAGCTTTAGAATCAGTCCTTCCAAAGAACGCCCAGGACTGATCTCCTTTAGGATGGACTGGTTGGATCTCCTTGCAGTCCAAGGGACTCTCAAGAGTGTTCTCCAACACCACAGTTCAAAAGCATCAATTCTTCGGCACTCAGCTTTCTTCACAGTCCAACTCTCACATCCATACATGACTACTGTAAAAACCAAAGATTTGACTAGATGGACTTTTGTTGGCAAAGTAATGTCTCTGCTTTTTAATATGCTGTCTAGGTTGGTCATAACTTTCCTTCCAAGGAGTGTCTTTTAATTTCATGGATGCAGTTACCATCTACAGTGATTTTGGAGCCCAGAAAAATAGTCAGCCACTGTTTCCACTGTTTCCCCATCTATTTGCCATGAAGTGATGGGACCGGATGCCATGATCTTCGTTTTCTGAATGTTGAGCTTTAAGCCAACTTTTTCACTCTCCTCTTTCACTCTCCTCAAGAGGCTTTTTAGTTCCTCTTCACTTTCTGCCGTAAGGGTGCTGTCATCTGCATATCTGAGGTGATTGATATTTCTCCCAGCAATCTTGATTCCAGCTTGTGTTTCCTTCAGTCCAGCGTTTCTCATGATGTACTCTGCATATAAGTTAAATAAACAGGGTGACAATATATAGGCTTGACGGACTCCTTTTCCTATTTGGAACCAGTCTGTTGTTCCATGTCCAGTTCTAACTGTTGCTTCCTGACCTGCATACAAATTTCTCAAGAGGCAGGTCAGGTGGTCTGGTCTTCCCATCTCTTTCAGAATTTTCCACAGTTTATTGTGATCCACACAGTCAAAGGCTTTGGCATAGTCAATAAATCAGAAATAGATGTTTTTTCTGGAACTCTCTTGCTTTTTCAATGATGCAGTGGATGTTGGCAATTTGATCTCTGGTTCCTCTGCCTTTTCTAAAACCAGCTTGAACATCTGGAAGTTCGAGGTTCACGTATTGCTGAAGCCTGGCTTGGAGAATTTTGAGCATTACTTTACCAGCGTGTGAGGTGAGTGCAATTGTGTGGTAGTTTGAGCATTCTTTGGTATTGCCTTTATTAAGGATTGGAATGAAAACTGACCTTTTCCAGTCCTGTGGCCATTGCTGAGTTTTCCAAATTTGCTGACATGTTGAGTACAGCACTTTCACAGCATCATCTTTTAGGATTTGAAAGAGCTCAACTGGAATTCCATCACCTCTACTAGCTTTGTTCATAGTGATGCTTCCTAAGGCCCACTTGACTTCACATTCCAGGATGTCTGGCTCTAGGTGAGTGTGAGTGATCACACCATCGTGATTATCTGTAAGGAAAAAATCTGTTCTGCTTACCTACACTAAATTTATCTTTACACCTGCCTGCTTCTATCATGTTCTACCATATAATATATATATATTCTACATGTATACATATGCTTAACTTGAATTAGTCTTGGACTTCTGGTTATTGTTGGGCCTCACCAACTACTAGAATCTTGGAGGCAGAAGATGCCAAAAAGAGATGAGTACAGAAAGTAGACTTCAGTACATCAAATCAGAATAAACTGATGTGAGTTGGACTTTTCAGGGAAATTTAAATCAGATAGACAAGGCTTCACCAAGAAGGCTCCCAAAGAAATAGACACTGAAAATATCAGTGGAATCTAATGAGTAAATAGTTCTTTTATACAAAGGCTGAAGTCTTTCCTAAACTTGATCTGATATTTTTCAGCCTGATGGGGATGGTACAGAGAAGCCACATAACCAGTAGAAGGCAACTCCTAATTAGATAACAGCAGGTAATCAGAATCCACTATGATCAAATTCCCAAAAATGCTCAGCACTTACTTTGATTAAGGTAACAGATTTAGATTGTTTTAAACCATAAAATTTATCTGTGTGTGTGTGCATGGCTTACCTGAATTATTACTGTACTACCTAAACTGTGTCTTTAGAAAACTGAATATAATGTTATCATATATTTTCCTCATTCACAACACAAAATCCAATGAATATTTACCTGATAAGACATATTATATCCCCTGCCTTCAGCTGTGTGACAGAAAACAGTTGTGACTTTCTTCCTTGAGTAGATACAAATCCATTTTGATGCCAAGGATTAACTGATGTTGGAGTTATGATTATATTGTGGTTGTTGTGACATTTACTAAAGGGTTCTCATTTCCAGTAATGGTTATTTACATAATTTAAACCAACTCTCTAAAGTAAAAAAAAGGCAAAATGCTTAGTAAAATATAATTTAGAACATTTTCTTCTACATATTAATGAGCTAATGTGTAATTTCCCTGGTGGCTCAGTGGTAAAGATTCCGCCTGCAATGCAGGAGACTTGGGTTCGATCCCTAGGTTGGGAAGATCCCCTGGAGAAAGAAATGGCAACCCACTCCAGTATTCTTGCCTGGGAAATCCCATGGACAGAGAAGCCTGGCGGGCTATGGTCCATGGTGTTGCAAAAGGTGGACACCACTGAGCGACTAAACCACCACCACCAATCTGTGACTATAGGACATCATAGTTAAAAATCTAGGTGAAGGTTAGTACCAGTAGAGGTAGACCAGCAATCAAATGTCCGGAAAATATTTTCCAGTTGCCAAGAAACAGCCATGAGGCTGAGTTCAGACAAAGAGATGGTGACAAAAGTCAAAACCCCAGGGCCATCCAGGGCTTGAAGGTTTATGTTCCAACAGTAAGACTAAAATGTAATTAATCCAGCCCTGGTGTCTTAGAGCCTAGGATAATATCCTGTGAGCGATCCAAGGAACCATAGGACTTGATCTCATATTAAAGTTGTCCCAGCGTTACAAAGTTGCTCAACCTATAGGTGCAAATGTGACTATTCCCTGGAGTAAGTAACATCTTGTTGTTGGTGGCTAGTTGCTAAGTCTTGTCTGACTCTTTTGGGACCCCATAAACTGTAGCCCATCAGGCTCCTCTGTCCATGGGATTTTGCAGGCCATGAAGTGGGTTGCCATTTCTTTCTCTAAGGGATCTTCCTGATCCAGGATTAGAACCACTGTCTCCTGCTTGGCAGGTGGATTCTTTACCACTGAGGAAAGCCTAACTATATCACCTGGGAAGCCCTAACCATATCTTAGGCCTCAAAAAAAATTATGAGTAATTTTCCAAAAGAATAACCAGTGTACAATAAAAAATAACAGTGTGTTCAAGAAAATAAGAAGTCATGAATAATAACTAGAAACTGCAGGCATCAGAAATAGACCTACAAAGACTTGAGATATTGGAGTTATCAGATCATGAAGCAGCTTCAAACTGAGACGAGTGTGTAGGATGTTTACAGGAAGTACCTTTGGGAACAAAACTTGTGGAAAGGAGAGGGAAGAAACACGATTGGACAGAAGACATCATATTTCAGTGTAAGCCTTGTATGATGGCTTAGCCAACAATAGGGCTTCTTTGGAAGAAAAATAGCCCATC
This sequence comes from Bos mutus, assembly GCF_027580195.1. Lineage (NCBI taxonomy): Eukaryota > Metazoa > Chordata > Mammalia > Artiodactyla > Bovidae > Bos > Bos mutus. The sequence goes on along the minus strand of NC_091625.1, from coordinate 87,169,408 downwards.
AGAGTTGTCCCCAACTAGGCCCAAATGACTGGGCCTTTATACTCCTAAGCCAATCAGTCATTGCATATAAACCACCCTGGGAAGGGCAGAATCTTGGGCAAAGCAAAGGTAAACCCTGGAATATGCAGACAGTTGAAGGCTCTTTGTTTACAACACTCCCAACAGAAGGAGCAACAAGTCTTTCCTTGAAGGGTGATCCAGATGATACATTTCCATGCCCATCACACTCTAACTCAGCAATCGCATGCATACCTCAGAGACAGTCATGCATGTGTATCCTAGAAATAAGTATTAAAATGTTATTAGAGGCATAGTTGATCATAGTCCTGAACTGGAAATAGCCCAGATCTTCATCAACAGTAAAATAAATAATGATATACTCATGAAACAGAATACTATACCGCAGCAAAAATGAATGAACTGCGGTCACATGCCTAACCTGAATGAATTTTACAAATAAAATGTTAAGCTAAAGAGCAAAGTCAAAAGAATATATGCAATAGAACTCTACTGTTTGCTGCTGCTGCTGCTGCTAAGTCGCTTCAGTCGTGTCCGACTCCGTGTGACCCCATAGACGGCAGCCCACTAGGCTCCTCTGTCCCTGGGATTCTCCAAGCAAGAACACTGGAGTGGGTTGCCATTTCCTTCTCCAATGCATGAAAGTGTTTAGGAATGCATATTGAGGTGATACATCTATAAAGAAAAGCACAGAAGTAATTCCCATAAAATTAAAAATAGTAGTTATGTCTGTGGGATGAAGAGGTGTGACTAGGAATATATGGATTTATGGAGTACTGGAAATTTATACTTCTTGATCTAAGTGATAATTATATGGATTTTTGCTTTCAAATTATTTGTTAAGCCATTCATCTATGTTTTATACGCTTTCCCAGCCATTATATTACATATCACAGACTTCTCTGGTGGCTCAGTATAAAGAATCCACCTGCAATGCAGCAGATGCAGGTTCGAACCCTGTGTCCATGAGGTTGCAAAGAGTTCAACATGACTTAGTGACTAAACCAACCGCTACCTTACGTTTCACAATTAAGGGATTTGTGTGTGTGTTTTGTTTTAATAAGAAAGCCATAGAAATGAATTGTGCAAAAAACCCCAAGGGTAGATCAACTGAACACAACTGTTAAGACATTTCACAGTCTCTTAAGTGAGACAGAAGGGTGAGAGATGAACCATCTGGGGAAGGTGGAGCAAAAGTAGGAGATGGAATGAATGGATATAGTTAATTTGTCCTAAACATGCAGTAATCCTTCATGGAGCCAGAACTATAGCTTAGGTTTCTTAACTCCTAAATCAGTGTTCCTCCCTTCCTGCCCCTCAAGTACAGAGGTTTTGCTTTCTGAGGCAGGTTTCAGTTACCCAGGGTCAACTGTGTTCTGAATATATTAAGTGGAAAATTCAAGAAATAAGCAATTTATACCAGTAGTCATGTATGGATGTGAGAGTTGAACTATAAAGAAGGCTGAATGTCAAAGAATTTATGCTTTTGAACTGTGGTGTTGGGGAAGACTCTTGAGAGTCCTTTGGACTGCAAGGAGATCCACCCAGTCCATCCTAAAGGAAATCAGTCCTGAATATTCATTGCAAGGACTGATGCTGACCCTGAAACTCCAATACTTTGGCCACCTGATGCAAAGAATTGACTCATTGGAAAAGACCTTGATGCTGGGAAAGATTGAAGGCGGAAGGAGAAGGGGATGACAGAGAATGAGATGGTTGGATGGCATCACCAACTCGATGGACATGAGTTTGAGTAATCTCTGGGAGTTGGTGTTGGACAGGGAAGCCTGGCATGCTGTAGTCCATGGGGTCGCAAAGAGTCGGAGACGACTGAGCGACTGAACTGAACTGAAGTTTTAAATTATGCACCATTCTGAGCAAGATGATGAAATTTCATGCCTGTTCTGCTCCGTCCCCCTACCTACATGAATCATCCTTTTGTCCACGTATCCACCTAATTAGACACTTAGTAGCCTTTTAGGGCTTGGTGGCTCAATTGGTAAAGAATCTACCTGCAGTGCGGGAGACCTGAGTTTGATCCCTAGGTTGGGAAGATCCCCTGGAGGAAGGTGTGGAAACCCACTCCAGCATTTTTGCCTGGAGGATCCCCATGGACAGAGGAGCCTGATGGACCCCTGAAAGAGGAGCCTGGTGGGCCCCTGAGAGAGGAGCCTGGTGCACCCCAGTCCGTGGAGTTGCAAAGAGATGGACACTACTGAGCGACTAAGCACAGCACAGTTATCAGGTCAACTGATGAGGTATTGGTTGTCCTCAGGTAACCCTGATTTTACTTAATAATGACCTCAAAGCACATGAGTAATGATGCTGGCAATTCAGATATTCTCTTACTGTGTCTAATTTAAACTTTACCATAAGCATGTATGTATAGGAAAAGCTTAGGATATGTAGGGTTCAGTACTATCTGTGGTTTCAGGTATCCACTTGGGGTCTTGGATGGTTTCCCCTCAGGATTAGGGGGGACTGCAGTCAATGTCCAGGAGGTGAGATGTCACTTAGGGAGCCCTCAGATAAAGATAAGAATGACAATCGAAACAGAGGGAAGAGAGCAAGAAGATCCAGGGCCTGGCCCTGAGGATCTGGGGCATTCCAGGTGGAATTCAGGTAGGACAGAGTCCTCTGCCCCTGGGAGCACCCACACATTTCACTCCTGGATATCTGCGGATGGGGAGAAGAAGGCAAGAGGGAGAACAGGGGATTTGGGGGAGACTCAGAACTCACCTACAGTACTAGTAGGGATCATGGTAGCTCATTGCTAGTAATGAGCAACTTCTTACACTTCACTAGCCAGGGGCAGTGGGAGCCCACATGGTACACATTTAATGAGATGGCCCAGTTACTAAATCAAAAGGCACTAGATGTGATGGGGGAGTGGCCACTAACACCTACCAGCTTTCCAGCATTCCACCCTGAACCAAACCCAGATGTCATCAGGTCAACTTTATCAAATGCATCAGCAAAGACTTTCGACACCATGCTACTCCCCACCCATGTGTCACAAAGTCCAGCAACCTGTTTAGTCAGTCAGTGGTAAATGAGAGAATGCATAAAAGGCCTCCTTAACTTTAGGTCCGTCCACCATTTGCAGAAACTAAAGGCAGTAGAGGGGCATGACTCAGCAGTTTCTGCAGCCACTGAAGTCCAGGGTAGGCATTCCTACTCTGGCAGAATGAAGGGGCTGCCTCTCAAGCCTTATCAGGGCAGCCTTGTCTCTGAGGGGGGCAGACACTCGGCCCCAACCACCGCTGGGTTGGATTGTCCTGAAGGGCTTTCTGAGCAGAGCACAGGGGGAGCTGCTGTTCCTGGAGCCTCTCCCAGGACAGAAAGTCTACACTCGACCTGGGGAAAGGGATCAGCTGAGCCAGATGGAGAGAAGCTCTGAGGGACTGCAGGGCAGTGAACCGATACAAAAGGCACGGCTCTCTCCTTCCTCTTGAACTCCTAACCATCCCCTCCAGGGAATGTGGGCTTACCAAAGGAGAGGGAAGAGCCTCTGTTCTGTGGCTTTTCTGCCACCAGCCCAGACCAGCCAAACCACTCTGGCAGATTCATTTAAGTGGTAGAGCCCACATATTCAAAAATAAATGCACACCACTGTGGTCTGCGTTTAACAGAAGTCCTGTGCTATCACACATGGAGTTTGCTATTGACACCAAAACCAACTTGCCTTGTATCGTGGCTTGAATGCCAAGGAGCCAAATTGCTCCCTAATTAGGTTTAATGGCCAAGTAATTCTAGGTCATGTCTATCCTTTAATGTTTAACTTGGAGGCATTTTTTCTGGCTGCATCTCTATGTGAACTGCTTTTGTGTTTTTGCAGTTCCACTTCCAAATCTTGGCAAACGGGCCAAATGTTTTCCGGCTATGAAACCGCTAAGGCCAATTTGTGTCGTATCATCCTTGTTCCCTCCCTGCAATTTTGGAGGAGCCTTGAGCAACCATGTTAATTAGGCTCTGGGTGACACAGCTCTTGCAGTTGACAATGGGAACAACTCTGGGGCTCAACATTGGCACAGAGAACTTTTCCTTCCCACTTCCTCAGCCATCGCTTTCCTTTCTGTGTGGGCCTCTCAGCCATTTGTTGCAGTGTAAACTGACTCACTAGCAACAAGGGTGGGTGGGGGTTGGGGAGTCTGGGGTGTTCAGCTGGAAAGATCTGGAATAGAGCAATGCTATCCCAGGTGAAGTGGACAGAACTTGTTTTCTGAGCCCCTCCACCTCTTCTGGGGTCCCCAGTGTCCTGTGCTGACCTTTACTCTCCCCAGCAGTACCCACCCAGATTTGATCCCAAGGATGACATCTCCATCAAATCCTTTCCTGTCCCCAATCTTCTCTCATCTGAATTCAAACTTACCTCTCCTTTGTCCTAGGACCATAATGTCTTACAGGAGTCCTGGTAAACCAGCCTTTTAAAATTAGTCATGCAGAAGTATGCATGGGTGTCAAAAGATGATGAAATGCAAAGATGAAGCTGAATTCCTTGCTTCTTATAGCAGAGGAAAGCTAGGCAGGTCTTGAGTGCTGCTCTTATATAGCGTTTTTGTCAGTGGTGTGCTGGCAAACCAGCCCTCTGAGAGTAGGGAGAAAAAGAGCACTGAATTATAGCCCTGGCCAATTTCCAGTGCTATAATATAGAGTCAGCACTCCTATCATGGCCTGACTTCAAGCTACTAGCAAGTGAACAAATGGCCCATAAAATTTCAGAACCTCTAAGATCTCCTCAGGCTAGTTCTTGCACACCACTTGGTTGGAAAACATGGAGTTCAGGCATTGGTTGGCTTCCAGGCATGTAAGAGGGTTAATATCATCTGTAGGAACAGTGTTACTTGGTTGAGACTGTTGTTGATTAGTTGGCATGCAGAGGAGCTGGAACTGGAATGAATCCATCTCTAATTGGCTGACTTGTTAAGCTTTTACTGAAATGAGCTGTCATTGATCCAATGAACAGGTTTGAAACAGCTGCATATGGGTACATAAAAATCTATCTGTTCCTAAGTCTGAGGAACATTTTTATTCTCAGGTGTTGAGCACATTAGATACAAATTTTGGCAAAGCCTGTATTAGCAGTGACTGGGACAATGAAAATTCAGTTAGAATACTAGCTTTTGGATGGCTGGCAAAGCCAAATAAAGAAAATCCCCACTAATGTTAAAATGGACACATCTTAATGTGTTTCCTGTCTTTTTCTCCTATTTCCAGTTCCATGAGCTTTCATGAATCTGGGACTGACTAGAGGACTTTTGTGCGGTATTTTCAGTTCATTTTGGGGAAACAATCTGAAGTTTCCTGTTTGAGATTAAATATGGGTCATTTCTCTTCCTCAGACCTCTGCCACAGATAAAGAGGGAACAGGAAATCCTCATCAGACACCATGTGTGACTGGTCCCCAGACAAAGTCTGTGTCTGACATCTAGTCAGCATGTCCTGTCTATGTCCTGCCCCCACCTCTCCTCCCCTCGCCCTCCACCCCACACAGGCTGATTCCCCGACCTGTGAATGTGGAACAGGAATCTTGTGAGTCAGAGCTGGCAGAGGTTGGATCGGTGCTCATATTTCCCTCAACTCACACTAGAATGGCCTACAATACTTATTTTACTGTTTTGTCTCTGTTAATTTTCAAAATGGCTTGCCCCTAGTCTCTATTGGCTGTTATCAAAGCCATCTCGTGTTTGCTTGGCAATGGTAGCTTTCTCCTCTCCAATTATACCTCCATCGGAGCCGCAGTACTGGCAGTGTATCCTCTCTTAGACTGTGTCCACCCACCCAGTGGTTAAGAGCAGGGACTTGGGTGCCAGAGTTTAAACATTAGCCCTACCTACCACCTGTGTGCCCGTGTGACCTCAGTAAGTATCTCTTATGTAGACAAGGAAAATCCCAACAAGAGACTGTGAACTCTACACTCGGGGAAAATTTGCTCATGGTTGCTGGGGAGGGGATGCTACATGTTCACTTTATTCCTCCTTGTAAAGAATAGAGAATGAGAAGTGAATCAACAGGCAGAGAAGCAGAACGGGGCCACATAGCTCTCGTATCTGGTCCCAACCATCGGGCACAGGTCCCTGATCCCAGGTCCCTGGTTCCCCACCAGCCACATCGATCCCTCTGTATCCCTTCAACCCTTGGGTCTTCAAAGCCAGTGGGCTTTTCTCAATGCACACACTACTTCTGATCTCTCAGGAAATGTTTAACTCTGTGGGCCATCTCCTGCCCTCTCTGTTATGGGTCATTCTTTGGAAAAGCCTGGAAAAGCCTTCTTTGTAGACCTGGAACTCAGGAACCAGCCCCCGCTGGGTCCTGGCTCCACCACTAGCTGCTTGGACAGATGATTTAGATGATCTGAGCTCAGCTTCCTTATCTGTAATATAGGGATGGTAATAGTGCCTGCTCCCTGTATTGTTATGATTCACCCTACATAAAAATGACCTTGGATATAGAAAATACCTGGAAGGGCTTGTTACTAACCTGCCCTTATTCCCTACACCTGTTCTTCCAAGTCCATTCCTCCCAGGCAGTTCCTCTCATCTGAATGTGCTCCCCACCAGGTTCTCTCCTCAGCCTTCTCTTTAGCAATACACCTAGTGAGTTCATTTGTTTCCCAAGTTCCAAGCATCACCTTAAGCTGGTGACTCTCCAGTCAGTGTCTGTGGCCTGGATCTCTCACCTAGAAAGCTCCCTATCTTTCTGCTTCAATGTGCCACTGTTTATTCAAGCCCTAGATGCCCTGCACTACACTCAACAGCATCCCTTTTAAACCGGGTCCCCTCCCCTCACCTGCGTATGACAGTGTTGTTCTGATTCTTCCAGTCTGCAAATTGTTGCCCTCTTCTTCCTCTCCCAACATCTAACTTATTGCCAGAGCCCATTGTTCTTCCTTGTCTGTCCCTTGGATCCACCTCTTCTCTTGCATTGTGCTATCCCCACTGCCCCGCCCATTGTTACCGGAGCAGATCCTTACCCAGCTTCAGAGTGGATCTCCCCTCATTCATGGAAGTGCTTCTCCGCTGGCATAGTTGGCATCCAGGGAGGAGAGTAAGAGACAGCCCGGCTAGGAGGCTGCCTGGGCTTGGACCCTTTGTGGTATATTCAGTGTACATGGCATAGCCAGTGATACATGGCTTCCAGCATGGAGTGCCAGCTGTGTACCCCACTCCCAAATCCTAAGGTTAGGACAACTCAGAACACACACACACCCTTCCACACACATGCACACATATACTTCCAGGTGGCCTCTTTTGGAGGGAAGGTGGAGCTTTATTTTTTTTTGGTGGGGGGGGGGGCTCCAAAATCACTGCAGATGGTAACTTCAGCCATGAAATGAAAAGATACTTGCTCCTTGGAAGAAAAGTTATGACCAACCTAGACAGCATATTAAAAAGCAGAAACTTTACTTTGCCAACAAAGGTCCATCTAGTCAAAGCTTTGGTTTTTCCAGTAGTCATGTATTGATGTCAGAGTTGATTTTAAAGAAAGCTGTACACCAAAGAATTGATGCTTTTGAACTGTGGTGTTGGAGAAGACTCTTGAGAGTCCCTTGGACAGCAAGGAGATCCAACCAGTCCATCCTAAAGGAAATCAGTCCTGAATATTCATTGGAAGGATTGATGTTGAAGCTGAAATGCCAATACTTTGGCCACCTGATGCGAAGAACTGACTCATTTGAAAAGACTCAGATGCTGGGAAAGATTGAAGGCAGGAGGAGAAGGGGACAACAGAGGATGAGATGGTTGGATGGCATCACCGACTCAAGGGACATGAGTTTGAGTAAACTCTGGGAGTAGGTGATGGACAGGGAGGCCTGGCCTGCTGCAGTCCATGGGGTCACAAAGAGTCAGACACGACTGAGTGACTGAACTGAACTGGGGCCATTAGTACCCCAGCTGAGAGTCACTGAGCCTCTTCCAAGTCAAATCCAGCCCACAGAACCTCCTCAGACCCACCCCAAACACAGATCACTCAGAGCTCCCAAAAACCTCTCCCTGCCTGCCTGCCTCCTTCATCACCTTGTCTTTCTCAGGTCAACCATGCCCCCACCCATCCTCAACTTCATCTTTGCCCCTTCCCTGGTCAGCATAGTCCTTCCATCTTCTTAGCATCTTTCCTAGCGGTTCTGTATTCAGGCTCCTTCTGTTCCTCTTAACCTCCTCACCCTTACTATTCATATCCTAGTAATCCACCAGGCCTGGTTCAGCCTTCTGTAACTGCCTTGCCAAGGTCCTGAGCCTTCTCAAAACACCTTATAATCAGTTCCGCCTGTCTCTTTTTTTACTCTCTTTCAGTTGTCCATTCATTGCCTTGTCTATTGAATCAGACACTCGGCTTTGAGGGCCACAGCCACTCCTGTCTGTAACCCACAGGGCTGCTATAATGAGTAGTAGTGAGCTCCTACACAGCTGCCCTTTTTTATTTCAAAATTTTGATCAAAACCTGACTACTTAACTCATGGCCGCACCAGCCTGTGATGTGCCCCCTGCAGAAAGATTTTAGCAGCCAGTCAGGACAGGAGCTGGGGAAAGCCAGCCCTTCAACAGTTTTTTACTGATGATCCAGCTTTTTACTTGGTCACAGTAAATGACAAGCTGACACCCAAGATAAATGATGTCTCTGTCACACACTAATTTGTTTGCATGATAGAAGTTGATGATGAAACTGACCTGCCTGCACTTATTTCTCTCCATGAGTCCCCCCAGCCACTTGCCCTCATCGTAAAAATACAGAAGGTGGGAACCGAGCAGCAGAGCCAGTGTCTTTACCTGCTTCCTCCTGGTGGACATCGGTGCTGTCTTTCAAGTCTTCATCCACCCAGGGATGAGCCTCAGCCCCAGGCTCCCCCTTCCTTCTCTCAGTGCTTCCATCAGCATTTTTAAAGATCCACACCATCAAAATGCAGATGACGGCTACCAAGACTGGAGTCAGAAGAAACATGGTGGTGAGACTGATCCTGAAGGGTGTCCATACTTCCCAGGCTGGGGTTTAAACAAACAGGGACAGGTGTGGGGAATGCTGGGAGATGAGTGAAGAGAGGGAGGGGTTTGCTGGGGAAGGGACAGTGAACCTGCTGACTCCACGAGGACTTTGCCAAGGAGCAAAGATCGCAGCTGTGTGCGTCAGGGTATGCTGCGGGTCTGGCAATGCATGGGTGAGTGCACTTTCTTAAACTGTGTGCTCAGTCAATATATTCTTAGACAATCATTGCCAGGATTTGAGGATATACTTTAAAGCACTAGATCTTGCCAGCCATGGTGGTATTTCATCTTTCTCCTGTAGATTTTCTCTGAGAGCAGTGTGTCCTCGACTGGCCTGATGCTAGGAGTCACTTAGTGTTGGCCCCTTCGAACCAACCTCCATGCCTGTTTTGAGCGGTTCCCAAATCTGGGATGTTTTCCTGCAGTTTTAGAGACTGGGCAAAGGATTGGCTATCTCAGGCCTCTCGTGCACATTTTGCCTTATATATATCTATATTATTTCAATTCTTTTCAACCAGCATGTACTAGTTTTTACTATTTCTACTTTTTTTGTGTGATAAGATATAATAATATAAAATTTACTATCCTAGCTCTTTTTAAGGCTCCAGTTCAATGACATTAAGTACATTCACAGTGTTGTAAACCCACCACCACTCTTCTAAAAACTGCTTCATCATCCCAAACAGGAACCCTCTAACCGTGAAGCAGTAATTCCCTACTTTCTCTTGCCACAGGCCCTGGTAACCTCAAACCCACTTCCTACATTATGATTCTGACTGTCCTAGGAGCCTTCTGTAAGTGGACTCATACAGTATTTGTCTTTTTGTGAATGGCTTGTTTCACTTAGCTGAAAGTCTTCAAGATTCATCCATGTTTTAATACAGATCAGAATGTCGTTCTTTTTGATGGTTCAGTCGCTCAGTCGTGTCCGACTCTTTTCGACCCCATGAATCGCTAGCTCATACTATATATTTTTATGGGGGCTTCCCCAATGGCTCAGCAGGTAACAAGTCTGCTTGCAGTGCAGCAGATGCAGGTTTGATCCCTGGATCAGGAAGATCCTCTGGAGAAGGAAATGGTAATCCATGCCATCATCCTTGCCTGAAAAATCCCATGGACAGCGGAGCCTGGATGGCTACAGTCTATGGGGTCGCAAAGAGTCAGACACAACTGAGCACTCGGCACAGCACATGTATTTTTATACTTAAAAAATAGACACTAAATAAATGTTACATTTACAAGAAGACCATTACAATACAGTGCAATAAGTGCTATACTAGACAAGTATGCCTGGTCCCTTATTCCATCTGAGACAGGAAAGACCCCACAGAGGACATAGCTTCTACTGTCTCAACAAACTCAGTGTGACCTGGGACAGTGCAATTGAGGGAGCTTGCGCCAGAATCTAATCTATACACTCTCCCTTGAGAAACTCTTACTGCAAAAAAAAAAAAAAAGTCAGCTGACCTAGGCAGTGTGTTGTGTAGTGACATGGTTGCTTTGCCTGGATTTCCATTCTGCTGTGTGCTCATGCCTCACTTCATGACTGGTGATCAAGAGTGGATGGATTGGTCAGTCTGCAAACCGCACTGGGAACATCCTTACTTTAGAGAACATATTTTCCCAAGACACACATACGAGTCTTTACTTCCAGTGCTGGTGGTGAATCTAATTATCCCTGTCCTTGAATCCTTCTGCTTTAGTAACATTCTGCAAGTGTATTTGCAGGGTAAGTGAAATGAGGTGAAAGAGAACTTTCCAGGAAAGAGACTTCCCGGCATTGAGTGAGGCAACACCATTTCTAATGATTCACACAAACAACCTGTCATCAAGCATTTCTATTAAGTACTTATTTAACAAGTGTTATATCAAGTATTCACACTAAAGGCTTAAAATAGGACGTGCTTGGGACTTCCCTGGTGATACACTGGTTACAGCTCTGCACTTCCACTACCAGGGAAATGTTCAACCCCTGGTTGGGAAACTAAGATCCCACATGCCACGTGTTGTGGCCAAAAGATAAACAGACTCACAGATTTAGAGAATGAACTTGTGGGTGCCAGGAGGAAGGATGGAGAGGAGTGGGGGAAGGGATAGTTAGAAAGTTTGGGATGGACATGTACACACTGAGTCCCTTTGCTGCCCACCTGAAATTGTTATAACATTGTTAATCAGCTATACTCCAACACAAAATAAAAAGTTTTTTTTTTTTTTAAAGAAGAACCTTATGGCTAAAAAACCAAAAACAATAGGGTGTGCCTATGTCTGCACCAAAATCTTATCTCAGTTCAAGTGTGAAGTTAGAGGAAAAAATTCAGAATGCTTTTAAACCTAACTGACCTCACCTATACACAGTCCATACTCACAAATAACTTTAACACCATCAAAGGATATTTAGTTTATATAGATCTAATGACCAGAGGACTGTGTGATGCAGAAGTTTATATTTCTGTGTGTGATCACTATGTTGATTCTTTATCTGCATTATCCCATATAATCCACAGGATGAGTCACTTGATAAGAAACTCCATTGCTCTAGCCATTCCACTACATACAAGAATTGAAAGCAAGGTCTCAAAGAGATATTTGCACATTTATATTCACAGTACTATTTTTCACCATAGCCAAGAGATGGGAGCAACCCAAGTGTCCATGGACAGATGAATGGATAAACAATATAGTAGAGACACTACAATATTATTCAACCCTAAAAAAGAGGGAAATTCTGACCCATGGTGCAGCATCAATGAATTTTGAAGACATCTGCTAAGTGGAAAAACATCCAGTCACAAAAAGATAAACCTTGTATAAATCACATGTATGAGATCTAATGTAGCCAAATTCATAAAGATAGAAAATAAACTGATTGTTCACTGTGGCTGGGGGAGGGGAAAAGGAGAGTTATTATCTAATGTGTGCAGAATTCCAGTTTTGCAAGACCAAAAGAGTTCTGGATTGTGGTAGATAGTGGTGATGGTTACACAACAGAGAGAATGGACTTATACTGTTGAACAGTACACTGAAAAAAAGCAAAGATGGTACATTTAATGTTGTGTGCTGTGCTGTGCTTAGTCACTCAGTCGTGTCTGACTCTGCATGACCCCATGGACTGTTGCCCACCAGGCTCCTCTTCCATGGGGATTCTCCAGGCAAGAAGACTGGAGTGGGTTGCCATGCCCTCTTCCAGGGGATCTTCCTGACCCCAGATGGAATCCAGGTCTCCCGCATTGCAGGCCGATTCTTTATCATCTGAGCCACCAGAAAAGCCCTGAATGTTGTATATATTGTACCAAAAATATTTTAATAAAAAAAAAATCTCTGCCCTGAAGGAAAAATGAAGAGCTTGTACAACAGTGCCTAAAGCACCATGAATGAGTGGAAGCAAGGTCCTTAAAGTGTAGCCCTAGATCCCCATCATCCACATCCCCAGAAGATTTGTTAGAAATAAAAACTCTCGGGCCCTACTTCAGATGCACTGAATCAGAAACTCTGGAGGTGGGACCAGCACTCGCTTTCAAGAAGCACTCCAGGTGGTGGTGCCGACACTTGTTGAGGTCTGAGAACCACTGGACTCAAGAAAGGCTCTCTCCTCATATTCCCTTGTTGTTGTTGTTTAGTTGCTCAGTCATGTCTGGCTCTTTTGTGACCCCATGAACTGTAGCCCTTCAGGGTCCTGTGTCCATGGAATTCTTCAGGCAAGAATACTAGAGTGGGTTGCCATTTCCTTCTCCAGGGCATCTTCCAGATCCAGGGATCCAACCCACATCTCCTGTTTGGTCTGCTTGGCAGACCTATTCTTTACCACTGAGCCACCATCAGTTCAGTTCAATTCACTCACTCAGTCATGTTCAACTCTTTGTATCCCGTGGACACAGGCACACCAGGCTTCCCTGTCTATCACCAACTCCTGGAGCTTACTCAAACTCGTGTTCATTGAGTCAGTGATACCATCCAGCCATCTCATCCTCTGTCATCCCCTTCTCCTCCTGCCTTCAATCTTTCACAGTACCAGGGTCTTTTCCAATGAGTCAGCTCTTCCCATCAGATGGCCAAAGTATTGGAGTTTCAGGTTCAGCATCAGTCCTTCCAATGAATATTCAGGACTGATTTCCTTTAGTATTGACTGGTTGGATCTCCTTGCAATCCAAGGGACTCTCAAGAGTCTTCTCCAACACCACAGTTCAAAAGTATCAATTCTTTGGCACTCAGTTTCTTTTATAGTCCAACTCTCACATCCATACATGACTACTGGAAAAATACCTTTGACTAGATGGACCTTTGTTGGCAAAGTAATGACTCTGCTATGGGAAGCCATAGCCCTGGGAACTATACTCAATATTCTGTAATATTATATATGGAATGAGAATCTTAAAAGGATATGTATGTGTGTCACATACACGTATATGAATCACTTTGCTGTACACTTGAAAGTAACACAACATTGTAAATCAACTACAATCTAAGAAGAACCATTGCAGCCACCCAGAGGAGAGCTAACCAAAGACTCAACTCTTCGGGGAAGAAAACTGGGGGAGGAGGATGAGGAAATGATGGCATAAAGTTTGGAGGTGGTAGAAGTGACCGGGTCCAGATGTGGGGATATTACAGAGCGGGAATCAGAAATGACATCTCTCCTTCTCCCAGCATATTCCAGTCTGTACTTTGTCTCATTCGTTTGGGAAAAGACTTTGGGATTTCATGGACTTCGTGTTACTTAACCCAATGAGCATGTAAGTGGAGAGACTTCTATAAAGAGCTCTCAGGGAAAAAGCTGAAACGACAACACACCGCTCACAAAGCTGGGGATTGTTCCGGAACGTGATTCATCAAGTGAGACTGGCTCTGCCTCTATCAAAACATGACTTCTGAGACTGGGCGATTTCCTCAGTGCTTCTTTTCTCACTCAAGCCAATAGCCAAACAGTACTTTCCGGTTATGGGTTGGGGCCCGTTGATGACAAATGACAGCAATTCCTCAACCTCTGTATTATGTTATCTTTTGAAAACAATGCCTTTTTATGAAACAGCTTAGCCACAAACGATATGGCATCCATTCTAGACAAGAAGACAAAAACCCTGTGGTGATATTAGTCAGAAACAGTTTTTAATAGAAAAAAGTTATGTTCCAGAGCAACATTCCTTAGCATTTAGTGATACTGTATTTGCTTCCAGTAGAGATTCATTATTGCTTTTCTACACAATAAAAAAATTATCATCTGATGATGGAATTATCATCGCCATCTTATTTCTCCTCTAAGAAGAAATTACGAGGCAGAATGTTAACAAAACAAGGTGACTTGTAGGAGAGGCACTGATTGCTTGGCATGTAAGAGAATGTCTGGTGTGTTCCTTTCCTAGTGTGTGTGTTTGTCACTCAGTCGTATCCAACTCTTTGTAACTCCACTGACTGTAGCCCACCAGGCTCCTCTGTCCATGGAATTCTCAAGGCAAGAAGGCTGGACTGGGTTGCCATTCCCTTCTCGAGGGGATCTTCCTGATTCAGGGATCGAATCTGGGTCTCCTGCACTGCAGGCAGATTTTTTTACTGTCTGAGCCACCAGGGCAGCCCTAAGGCAGCTGTAACAAAGCCCTACAAACTGGGTGACTTGAAAGAACAGAAATGTGTTGTCTCTCAGTTCTGGAGGTCAGAAGTCTGAAATCAAGGGGTCAGCAGGGCGGGGTTCCTATGGAAGGCTCCAGGGGAAAATCTGATTAGGGCTTTCTTTTTATTTCTGGTAGAGACCAGCAAACCTTGATGCTCCTCGGCTGGTAGAAACTTCACTCTAGTCCTGCCTGTGGAGTCACATGGCGTTCTCCCAGTATATCTTCACTTCCCCTTCTCCTTGTAAATCTGTGTCTGTATGTTTCTCCTTTTCTTACCAGGATACCAGTCATTTTAGACTTTTCTTCCCAGATACCAGTCATTTTAGACCCTATGACCTCACCCTAACTTGACTACACCTGCAAAGACAGTATGTCCCGGTGGTCATTGGCATATCCCTTTGGGGCACCACTCAACCCATAACACCTGGTAAAATGGAAATGAAGATACTTCCTCCTCTTCTGGTGAGGGTAAGTTCATTGTGAAACATCAATTAAATCATGGTGAGTCTCCAAGTTTTTAGCCTATCTGATTGTAAAGTGGGCAGAGCAGGCGAAATTGTACTCATTTCTCTCTAAGGAAACCACCCTGTCCGTAATCAATGACTCAGCTGCCCAGGTGGGAGGCTGAGATTGCTCAACACAAATGTTGGAAGATCAGAAACCTCTTTTTTTTCATATGTCTAGACTCTGGAAAGTCTAGAGGTCCAAAGGTTATATCTTTTAATTTTCCTTATATTAAGTTTTTAATTAGATATTAATGTTGATTACTTTAACTAGCAACAGCGGTCAAGTTTTTCTCCCATTACGTCACTCTGACTTCCACTTTTACCCTTCTCTGTCCCCTGTGAGAACCAGGGGGAGAGAGGACAGGAGCTCTTCTTCTGATTCCATGGTCTCCATCCTATAATCCAGGATGATCTCCCTATTTTAATATTTCCTTGAAATATTAGCATAAAAGAATATTTCTGCAGACCAAGAAAGACATTCAGTGCTTTTCTGCAACATAATGACTTAAAATCTCTTTAATATTGCAGGCTAGGCATCACTGTTTCTCTATTCCTTAATAGATAAAGTGAATTACTATACTCTTGTTTTATGAATGATTCATCTAAACTAAGCCTAAAGCTGATTGCATAATATTCTAATTGCAAAATATACTTTTTTTTTAATGGTGGTAAAATATGCAAAACATCAACTTTCCCATTTTAGCCATTTTTAAGTGAACAGTTCGAAGGTGTAAAGTTCATTCATGTTGTAGTGCAACCATTCCCACCTCCCATCTGCAGAATGGTTTTTTATCATCCCAGTCAGGAAGTCTGTTAAACACTAAACATTAAAAATATCCATTAAACATTAACTCCCTCTTCCCTCCTGCCCTAGTCCCTGGCAACCAACATACTATTTTCTATCTCTACAGAGTTGACTACTCTGAGTACCTCGCATAACTGGAATTGTATTTGTCCTTTCATGTCTATGAAACTAAGCCATGCCCATGGGGCAACCCAAGAAGGGTGGGTCATGATGGAGAGATCTGACAGAATGTGGTCCACTGGAGAAGGGAATGGCAAACCACTTCAGTATTCTTGCCTTAAGAACCCCACAAACAGTATGAAAAGGCAAAATGATAGGATGCTGAAGGAGGAAATCCCCAGGTCAGTAGGTGCCCAATATGCTACTGGAGATCAGTGGAGAAATAACTCCAGAAAGAAAGAAGGGATGGAGCCAAAGCAAAAACAATACCCAGCTGTGTATGTGACTGGTGATAGAAGCAAGGTCTGATGCTGTAAAGAGCAATATTGCATAGGAACCTGGAATGTCAGGTCCATGAATCAAGGCAAATTGGAAGTGGTCAAATAAGAGATGGCAAGAGTGAATGTAGACATTCTAGGAATCAGCGAACTGAAATGGACTGGAATGGGTGAATTTAACTCAGATGACCATTATATCTACTAATGTGGGCAGGAATCCCTCAGAAGAAATGGAGTAGCCATCATGGTCAACAAAAGAGTCTGAAATGCAGTACTTGGATGCAATCTCAAAAATGACAGAATGATCTCTGTTCATTTCCAAGGCAAACCATTCAATATCACAGTAATCCAAGTCTATGCCCCTACCAGTAACACTGAAGAAGCTGAAGTTGAACGGTTCTATGAAGACTTCAAGACCTTTTAGAACTAACACCCAAAAAAGATGTCCTTTTCATTATAGGGGACTGGAATGCAAAAGTAGGAAGTCAAGAAACACCTGGAGTAACAGGCAAATTTGGCCTTGGAGTACGGAATGAAGCAGGGCAAAGGCTAATCTAGTTTTGCCAAGAGAACGCACTGGTCATAGCAAACACCTTCTTCCAACAACACAAGAGAAGACTCTGTACATGGACATCACAGATGGTCAACACCGAAATCAGATTGATTATATTTTTTGCAGCCAAAGATGGAGAAGCTCTATACAGTCAGCAAAAACAAGACCAGGAGCTGACTGTGGCTCAGAACACGAACTCCTTATTGCCAAATTTAGATGTAAATTGAAGAAAGTAGGGAAAACCACTAGACCATTCAGGTATGACCTAAATCAAATCCCTTATGATTATACAGTGGAAGTGAGAAATAGATTTAAGGGACTAGATCTGATAGACTGAGTGCCTGATGAACTATGGATGGAGGTTCATGTCATTGTACAGGAGACAGGGATCAAGACCATCCCCATGGAAAAGAAATGCAGAAAATCAAAATGGCTGTCTGGGGAGGCCTTACAAATAGCTGTGAAAAGAAGAGAAGCTAAAAGCAAAGGAGAGAAGGAAAGATATAAGCATCTGAATGCAGAGTTCCAAAGAATAGCAAGGAGAGATAAGAAATCCTTCCTTGTCAATGAATGCAAAGAAATAGAGGAAAACAACAGAATGGGAAAGACTAGAGATCTCTTCAAGAAAATTAGAGATACCAAGGGAACATTTTATGCAAAGATGGGCTCGATAAAGGACACAAATGGTATGGACCTAACAGAAGCAGAAGATATTAAGAAGAGGTGGCAACAATACACAGAAGAACTGTACAAAAAAGATCTTCACGACCTAGATAATCATGATGGTGTAATCACTGACCTAGAGCCAGACATCCTGGAATGTGAAGTCAAGTGGGCCTTAGAAAGCATAACTACGAACAAAGCTAGTGGAGGTGATGGAATTCCAGTGGAGCTCTTTCAAATCCTGAAAGAGGATGCTGTGAAAGTGCTGCACTCAATATGCCAGCAAATTTGGAAGACTCAGCAGTGGCCACAGGACTGGAAAAGGTCAGTTTTCATTCCAATCCCAAAGAAAGGCAATGCCAAAGAATGCTCAAACTACCGCACAATTGCACTCATCTCACATGCTAGTAAAGTAATGCTCAAAATTCTCCAAGCCAGGCTTCAGCAATACGTGAACCTCAAACTTCCAGATGTTCAAGCTGGTTTTAGAAAAGGCAGAGGAACCAGAAATCAAATTGCCAACATCTGCTGGATCGTGGAAAAAGCAAGAGAGTTCCAAAAAAACATCTATTTCTGTTTTATTGACTATACCAAAGCCTTTGACTGTGTGGATCACAATAAACTGTGGAAAATTCTGAAAGAGATGGGAATACCAGACCACCTGATCTGCCTTTTGAGAAATCTATATGCAGGTCAGGAAGCAACAGTTAGAACTGGACATGGAACAACAGACTGGTTCCAAATAGGAAAAGGAGTTCGTCAAGGCTGTATATTGTCACTCTGCTTATTTAACTTCTATGCAGAGTACATCATGAGAAACACTGGACTGGAAGAAACACAAGCTGGAATCAAGATTGCCGGGAGAAATATCAATCACCTCAGATATGCAGATAACACCACCCTTATGGCAGAAAGTGAAGAGGAACTCAAAAGCCTCTTGATGAAAGTGAAAGAGGAGAGTGAAAAAGTTGGCTTAAAGCTCAACATTCAGAAAACAAAGATCATGGCATCCGGTCCCATCACTTCATGGGAAATAGATGGGGAAACAGTGGAAACAGTGTCAGACTTTATTTTTGGGGGCTCCAAAATCACTGCAGATGGTGACTGCAGCCATGAAATTAAAAGACATTTACTCCTTGGAAGGAAAGTTATGACCGACCTAGATAGCATATTGAAAAGCAGAGACATTACTTTGCCAACAAAGGTTCGTCTAGTCAAGGCTATGGTTTTTCCTGTGGTCACGTATGGATGTGAGAGTTGGACTATGAAGAAGGCTGAACGCCGATGAATTGATGCTTTTGAGCTGTGGTGTTGGAGAAGACTCTTGAGAGTCCCTTGGACTGCAAGGAGATTCAACCAGTCGGTTCTGAAGGAGATCAGCCCTGGGATTTCTTTGGAAGGAATGATGCTAAAGCTGAAACTCCAGTACTTTGGCCACCTGATGTGAAGAGTTGACTCATTGGAAAAGACTCTGATGCTGGGAGGGATTGGGGGCAGGAGGAGAAGGGGACGACAGAGGATGAGATGGCTGAATGGCATCACTGACTCGATGGACGTGAGTCTGAGTGAACTCCGGGAGTTGGCGATGGACAGGGAGGCCTGGCGTGCTGGGATTCATGGGGTCGCAAAGAGTCGGACACGACTGAGCGACTGAACTGAACTGAACTTTCATGTCTGGCTTATTATACAGCTCAACATTGTGGCTAATGTCAGAATTCCTTTGCTCTTTAAAGCCAGATGATACTTCATGGAGTGTATACACGGCATTTATTCATTGACCTGTTGATGGATCTGTTGAGTTGCTTCTACCTTTTGGGTACTGTGAATAATGCAGCTATAAACATTGCTGTACTGTGCTATTCTTTTTAACCCTATTAATACATAGTTCAATTTGAGAAACTGACTGTAAAATTGGTTGCCCAGAACACATCGGGCTGATTCTTAAGGAAACACTATATGATACAAATTTCTGAAATTTTCTTTTCCTCCTAGTTAGCAATGTGTGTGTGCTCAGTCCTGTCTAACTTTTTGCAGCCCCATGAACTGTACTCTGCCAGGCTCCTCTGCTCATGGAATTTTCCAGGCAAAAATACTGAAGTGGGGTGCCAGTTCCTATTCCAGGGGATCTTTTTGACCCAGGGATAGAATCCTCATCTCTTGTGTCTCCTGCATTGGCAGGCAGATTCTTTACCATTAGCACCACCATTACAGTTACCCTTAAATTCTTGTATTTCAATTTTTAAATGTTTCTCTAAAAAAATGTGTTTATTAAATAAATAGTGGCACAGATTCTTTAGAGAAAAAAGAACACAACAGACACTAGCAAATGTAAATAAGGAAAATGCTGTTTAACAAAATTAGAACTAAGGTTATATCTCAAATAATTACAAAGGGACATTTTAAATTACAATAAACTTCATACGATTCAGTATGGACACATTTTAAAGCTCAATAAAATCAGCAATTTCCAGGGAAAACACAAGCAAAATTCTCAAACTGACTAAAAAATATCAGTTACTATGATAAAAAATTGAAAACATTGTCAGAGAATGTTATGTTTAAAAAAAGATGTGTGCTACCTCAGATGGTGACCTTTTCAAATGCTCAAAGAACAATATTACCCAGGCTAAATAAAAAACCTCAGAGTATATGTAAATCTTCCCAATTTTTTGAGCAAAATAGGAATAATTCTACTAACAAAGCTCAACAAAGATAGCAGACCAAAAACAAAACAAAAACAATCACACTTATAAGTCCTACTTGTAAATTTTACAGAAAGAATTAGCAATTTAAATTAATCAATATATTTTAAACATATCTTCACTAAATACATTCAAATAAGATTTATCCAAGCAGTACAGAATAATTAAATATGAGGAAATCTAATATCATATTACAAAAATTGGTTAAATTTTAAAATTATGCAATAATCTTCAAAAATTTCCAAAAGCTATCTGATATTCTTTAATACCCAGTCTGACTTTTAGAAACTTCTTTAGAAGTCCTAAATTTTTTTTTAACATGATTTAAAAATTTTACCTTAAACTGAATCAACAATACTCTTAATGATAAACACTAGAGGCAATATCATTAAAATCAGAAATCAAAATTTAAAAAGGAAGGAAAGATGAAGTGAGAGAGGGAAAGCTAGAAGAAAGAGAGCTTACTCTTGATCATTCTTATTCTGGAAACTCTGGTCAAGGTAGTAAGAAGGAAACTGTTAACAGACCTCTGGATCGTCACAACTTGGGTGCCACATTCTTCAGCTGCATTTTACCAATCATAAAACTGATATTTTTGTTCCTGTTTATCTATCTCCTGAGTCTATCTATCTCTGAACTCCAAGCAGCAGAGAGAGTGGTGATTAATTATTAATTCATTACACTCAAACCCCAACCATAGGCATTTTTTTCTTCCAGTTTTCAGCTCAGTTCAGTCACTCAGTCGTATCTGACTCTTTGCGACCCCGTGGACTGCAGCACACCAGGCTTCCCTGTCCACCACCAATTCCCGGAGCTTGCTCAAACTCATGTCCATCGAGTCAGTGATGCCATCGGACCATCTCTCCTCTGTCATCCCCTTCTCCTCCTGCCTTCACTCTTTCCCAACACCAGGGTCTTTTCAGTGAATCAGTTCTTCTCATCAGCTGGGCAAAGTATTAGAGCTTCAGCTTCAGCATCAGTCCTTCCAATGAATATTCAGGATTGTATCTTTTTTTTTAGATTCCACGTATAAGTGATATCATTTAATATCTGTGTAGAGACAGGGAACTCTACCCAATACTCTGTAATTACCTATATGGGAAAAAAAATCTGAAAAGAATGGATATATGTATATACATAACTGAATCATTTTGATGTGCATCTGAAACTAAAATAATATTATAAATCAACTATATTCCAAGATAAAATAAAAATTAAATTTAAGAAAGAGGTAAAAAAAGCCTTCATGTGGTGGGGGGAAAGCAAACCTGACCACAAGGTGGCAGGCGTGCGCTTAGAGAGAGTCTCGCCGTCAACTGAGATCAATGCCTGGTTTTGGCAGGGCCAGGCCCCCACTGCGGACTTCGCAAAATGCAGGAGCACGTCCTCTCCTGGGCATGCCATGGTCTCTGGGAAATGGAGGAACAATGGTGTCAGAACCTGAAAGGCAAGAGAGTGGTGCTGGGCGTCATATTCAGGGTGAACTGGAGAACACGACTGAGCCTTCCACAGGGCTGAGGGCATCATTTCACAAGTCTGTTTCCCAGGGCACAAATTCCATAGTATCCTCTTCAGTCTAAACGTTTTCTGGACACTTAGCGGGGAAATCGTGGATTCCGTATCCTCTCTTCTTTTGACTTAAATTGTGTTCCCCCAAAAGGTATGCTTAGGTCCTAACCCCAGTGCCTCGGGATGGGACTTTATTTTGAAATAGAGTCACTGCAGATGTAATGAAGTAAAGTAAGATGAAGTCATACCGGAGGAGTGAAAAGTGAAAGTCGCTCAGTTGAGTCCGAATCTTTGCAACCCCACGGTCTATACAGTGTGTCTAAGGCCAGAATACTGGAGTGGGTAGCCATTCCTTTCTCTGGGGGTTCTTCCCAATTCAGGGATCGAATCCAGGTCTCCTGCATTGTAGGCAGACTCTTTACAGTCTGAACCACCAGGGAAGGGTTGGCTCCAAATCCAACATGGCTGGTGTCCTTATTAAAGGAAGGAAGACATAGAAACAGATGCCCAGGGAGACAGCCATGCGATAATGGAGGCAGAGATTAGAGTGATGTGTCTGCAAGTTAAGGAACACCATAGGTTGTTGGCAAACACCAGAAACCAGCCAAGATAGGAGGGAATTTCCCCTTCAGATTGCAGAGGAAGTATGACTCTGCCCACCCCTTGATTTCAGACTTCTTCCCTTCTCACTCCATACTAGAAATCTGTTCTTTTAAGCCACCCAATTTGTGGTACTTTGTTACAACAGCCCTAGGAAGGTAAGAAACTGGTCTTCCCTGGTGACTCAGTGGTAAAGAATCCACCTGCCAATCAGGAGATGCGGGTTTGATCCCTGGTGGGGAAGATCCCCTGGAGACGGGAATGGCAACCCACTCCATTATTCTTGCCTGGGAAATCCCATGGACAGTGGGGCCTGGAGAGCTACAGTCCATGGGGTCACAGAGTCGAACACAACAACCACCACCTAGAAAACCACTTAAAAGACACTCTTCTAAGAAAAACATGTTCTAATCTTTATCTTCTTTCTAGCCTGGATACTTTATTTGCTGTACCGTTTATGTCATTCTACACTCAGGAGTCTGACCAGGAAGGAAGAGGTTAAACGTTTGGATCAAATTTCAGAGAAAACTCGAGATGGCTCATGGGTTTGCATTCACAGCATCAGACCAAGCTTCCCCACCATTTCAAGGTTCACTTGGCAGTAATGATTTCTTCCCTCCTCCCTTGTTGCCTGCCAGGGAGGCTACCCACCCCCATCTGCCTGTTGGCAGAGAAGGCCCTCAGTGGATGCTATCTGTGTTTTCACCTCACACCCTCAGTCTGGGTGGGAAGAAGGGCAGGAGAGAGGGCTTGTCTCTTTTCTGGAGAGTGTGTCCGTGTGAATGACAACAGAATGAGAGCCAGAAACCATAACCCTCAATCCCAGTGGAATAAAATTAAATCAGAGGTTAAAGTGTTTCAACAAGAATGATAGAATTGAACTGTCTTTTAACTAAGATGCTTCCGGCTCATCCCGCCATCTGTTTAATAGATCATCAACATCAATTACCACTGCTCTGCAGTAAAACAAGGAATAACAGAGCGATGCTAAAAGCAGGATGGCCCCAGGAGAGGAGGCGAGCATTGCTGAGCAGAAGTGTGGTACCAGAGGCTCCCAGAGGGATGGTGGTGGCTGCCTCGCCCAAACAAATCCGTTTCCTCTCGAGGACTTGAGGTGGAGCTTGTATGATGATAACTTACTTCTTTGTTGGTTTCTTCTTTGGGGTTGGGGGCAGTGTGTGTGGAGGTGTTACCATAGTTACCAAAGAAATCAAGACACTATTCAGAAAACTGAATCTCATTACTGACAGGGAAAAGGTGAGTTTTCGGGTCAAAAACACCAGCAGGAATGTTACTGAAGGAAATGTGGAGATGACTACAGGGAGAAATGCAAAATCCAAAGTAACCACAATACCCAGAATTCAGATTCTGTTATGCCCTCTTACTGCTCACACTCTAAAATGACAGTCTTCCTAAGACACAATTACAGGTTAAGTTAATAATCGTGGTTCTACAGGATATCACAGAATTTCCTATCTTACTGTAATTAGACAGGCAGCTTGCCAGCAGCTCATGGCAAAGCCAGAGCTTAATTTTGGATTTAGGCAGCACAAATTGCTTAAGGAGGTTTGGAGCTACTGAGGGATTTTGCTGATTCCCCAGTGATTTTTTCAGCCTCTCTGTACTTAGAGGAAAGAATTGAAGTCTCACTGGAAAGTATTATCCTGTGCCCCTCATTTCCACATCTGAGAACGACTTCATGGAGGTCAATGGGAGGGAAAATGTGGATGGCCCCACTTCCCGCCAGACAACATCAAAGAACCTGAGGGATCCCCCAGCTGACCCCAGCCTCTTGCTTTCCCATTGACAAGTGGCTCACAAGGGTTGCACAAACTAGATACCTGCAGATCTAAAACATTAATCAGATGTCTTGAATATTCTCCCCACCCAGCTTGGAGTTCTATTCCTGTTCAACCACTGACAGAGTGTTTGACCTTAGACAAGTCATTCAGTCTCTCCAATCCTCTTTATCTTATCTATAAAACGAGGATCGCAAATCCTTTTCTTTCTGCCTCACAGGTGGTTGTGAAACTCAAGTGAAATGTGTAAAGAAAGAGCTTGTAATTGGCAAACATATTTACAAAGGGAAGATATTATAGGACTTCCCCTCCATGGGCGGGACTTCCGTCTGCTGACATGAATGAATGACAAGAGGACAGGTCCCCAAGTCTCTGTCAGGAAGATGCCAACAAAAACACACCACACCCTTGGGACTTGACATTTTTTACCTAATGTGCAGATTTGATATGGATTAGGAGTAAAAGACTGCTGGGACAGCAGACACACCAGAATAAGTTCCAGCAGATTAAAAAGAAAAATGGCACCACTTCCTCTTTCCCACTTCCTTCAGGCTCTGAGGGCTCTTCCTGTCAGCCATGACCACTCACCAGCACCTACCAAAGAATAAAAGAGGAAGTGCCAGGAGCACATAGAGACATCTCCTGCATCATTGTTCCCGTTGCTTACCCTTTAGCCAGGCTTGCATCTTAATGTAGAATGGAATAGCAAGGATAGTTCTTGTAAGTTATTAACCACCTGCCTTCTAATAAGATCTTCCCTCATAGCTCAGTTGGTAAAAAATCCGCCTGCAATGCAGGAGACCCAGTTTGATTCCTGGGTCGGGAAGATCTGCTGGAGAAGGGATAGGCTACCCACTCCAGTATTCTTGGGCTTCCCTTGTGGCTCAGCTGGTAAAGAATCTGTCTGCAATGTGAGAGACCTGGGTTGAATCCCTGGGTTGGAAAGATCCCCTAGAGAAGGGAATGGCTACCCACTCCCATATTCTGGCCTGGAGAATTCCATGGACTGTATAGTCCATGTGGGCACAAAGAGTCGGACACGACTGAGTGACTTTCACTAAATAAATAAAAATAAGCCGAGAGGAGATACTCCACATTCAAGGTCAGGAGGGGCAACCTCGTCCAAGGGAAGGAGCAGCGCCTGGACTTTGCTGGAGCAGCCGTGAAGAGATACCTACGACCAAGGTAAGAGAAACCCAAGTAAGATGGTAGGTGTTGTGAGAGGGCATCAGAGGGCAGACACACTGAAACCATAATCACAGAAAACTAGCCAATCTGATCACATGGACCACAGCCTTGTCTAACTCAATGAAACTAAGCCATGCCTGTGGGAACCACCCAAGACGGACGTGTCACGGTGGAGAGGTCTGACAGAATGTGGTCCACTGGAGAAGGAAATGGCAAACCACTTCAGTATTCTTGCCTTGAGAACCCCATGAACAGTAGGAAAAGGCAAAATGATAGGATACTGAAAGAGGAACTCCCCAGGTTGGTAAGTGCCCAATATGCTACTGGAGATCAGTGGAGAAATAACTCCAGAAAGAAAGAAGGGATGGAGCCAAAGCAAAAACAATACCCAGCTGTGGATGTGACTGGTAATAGAAGCAAGGTCCGATGTTGTAAAAAGCAATATTGCATAGGAACCTGGAATGTCAGGTCCATGAATCAAGGCAAATTGAAAGTGGTCAAACAGGAGATGGCAAGAGTGAACGTCGACATTCTAGGAATCAGCAAACTAAAATGGACTGGAATGGGTGAATTTAACTCAGTTGACCATTATATCTACTACTGTGGGCAAGAATCCCTTAGGAGAAATGGAGTAGCCATCATGGTCAACAAAAGAGTCCGAAATGCAGTACTTGGATGTAATATCAAAAATGACAGAATGATCTCTGTTCGTTTCCAAGGCAAACCATTCAATATCACAGTAATCCAAGCCTATGCCCCAATCAGTAATGCTGAAGAAGCTGAAGTTGAATGGTTCTATGAAGACTTACAAGACCTTTTAGAACTAACACCCAAAAAAGATGTCCTTTTCATTATAGGGGACTGAAATGCAAAAGTAGGAAGTCAAGAAACACCTGGAGTAACAGGCAAATTTGGCCTTGGAATACGGAATGAAGCAGGGCAAAGGCTAATCTAGTTTTGCCAAGAGAACGCACTGGTCATAGCAAACACCTTCTTCCAACCACACAAGAGAAGACTCTGTACATGGACATCACGATGGTCAACACCGAAATCAGATTGATTATATTTTTTGCAGCCAAAGATGGAGAAGCTCTATACAGTCAGCAAAAACAAGACCAGGAGCTGACTGTGGCTCAGATCATGAACTCCTTATTGCCAAATTTAGATGTAAATTGAAGAAAGTAGGGAAAACCACTAGACCATTCAGGTATGACCTAAATCAAATCCCTTATGATTATACAGTGGAAGTGAGAAATAGATTTAAGGGACTAGATCTGACAGACAGAGTGCCTGATGAACTATGGACGGAGGTTCGTGACATTGTACAGGAGACAGGGATCAAGACCATCCCCATGGAAAAGAAATGCAAAAAATCAAAATGGCTGTCTGGGGAGGCCTTACAAATAGCTGTGAAAAGAAGAGAAGCTAAAAGCAAAGGAGACAAGGAAAGATATAAGCATCTGAATGCAGAGTTCCAAAGAATAGCAAGGAGAGATAAGAAATCCTTCCTCATCAATGAATGCAAAGAAATAGAGGAAAACAACAGAATGGGAAAGACTAGAGATCTCTTCAAGAAAATTAGAGATACCAAGGGAACATTTCATGCAAAGATGGGCTCGATAAAGGACACAAATGGTATGGACCTAACAGAAGCAGAAGATATTAAGAAGAGATGGCAAGAATACACAGAAGAACTGTACAAAAAAAGAGCTTCATGACCCAGATAATCATGATGGTGTGATCACTGACCTAGAGCCAGACATCCTGGAATGTGAAGCCAAGTGGGCCTTAGAAAGCATCACTACGAACAAAGCTAGTGGAGGTGATGGAATTCCAGTGGAGCTCTTTCAAATCCTGAAAGAGGATGCTGTGAAAGTGCTGCACTCAATATGCCAGCAAATTTGGAAAACTCAGCAGTGGCCACAGGACTGGAAAAGGTCAGTTTTCATTCCAATCCCAAAGAAAGGCAATGCCAAAGAATGTTCAAACTACTGCACAATTGCACTCATCTCACACGCTAGTAGAATAATGCTCAAAATTCTCCAAGCCAGGCTTCAGCAATACATAAACCATGAACTTCCAGATGTTCAAGCTGGTTTTAGAAAGGCAGAGGAACCAGAGATCAAATTGCCAACATCTGCTGGATCACTGAAAAAGAAGAGAGTTCCAGAAAAAACATCTATTTCTACTTTGTTGACGATGCCAAAGCCTTTGACTGTGTGGATCACAATAAACTGTGGAAAATTCTTCAAGAGATGGGAATATCAGACCACCTGACCTGTCTCTTGAGAAACTTATATGCAGGTTAGGAAGCAACAGTTAGAACTGGACATGGAACAACAGACTGGTTCCAAATAGGAAAAGGAGTCCATCAAGGCTGTATATAGTCACCCTGCTTATTTAACTTCTATGCAGAGTACATCATCAGAAATGCTGGGCTGGAAGAAGCACAAGCTGGAATCAAGATTGCCGGGAGAAATATCAACAACCTCAGATATGCAGATGACACCACCCTTATGGCAGAAAGTGAAGAGGAACTAAAGAGCCTCTTGATGAAAGTGAAAGAGGAGAGTGAAAAAGTTGGCCTAAAGCTCAACATTCAGAAAACGAAGATCATGGCATCTGGTCCCATCACTTCATGGGAAATACATGGGGAAACAGTGGAAACAGTGAGTGGAGTTTACTCAAACTCATGTCCATTGAGTCGGTGATGCCTTCCAGCCATCTCATCCTCTGTCATTCCCTTCTCCTTCTGACCCCAATCCCTCCCAGCATCAGGGTCTTTTCCAATGAGTCAACTCTTCACATCAGGTGGCCAAAGTATTGGAGTTTCAGCTTCAACATCAGTCCTTCCAATGAATACCCAGGACTGATCTCCTTTAGGATGGACTGGTTGGATATCCTTGCAGTCCAAAGGACTCTCAAGAGTCTTCTCCCACACCACTGTTCAAAAGCATCAATTCTTCGGTGCTCAGCTTTCTTTATAGTCCAACTCTCACATCCATACATGACTACTGGAAAAACCATAGTCTTGATTAGATGGACCTTTGTTGACAAATAATGTCTCTGCTTTTTAATATGCTATCTAGGTTGGTCATAACTTTCCTTCCAAGGAGTAAGCGTCTTTTAATTTCATGGCTGCAGTCACCATCTGCAGTGATTTTGAGCCCAAAAAAATAAAGTCTGACACTGTTTCCACTGTTTCCCCATCTATTTGCCATGAAGTGATGGGACCAGATGCCATGATCTTCGTTTTCTGAATGTTGAGCTTTAAGCCAACTTTTTCACTTTCCTCTTTCACTTTCATCAAGAGGCTCTTTAGTTCTTCTTCACTTTCTGCCATGAGGATGGTGTCATCTGCATATCTGAGGTTATTGATATTTCTCCAGCAATCTTGATTCCAGCTTGTGCTTCTTCCAGCCCAGTATTTCTCATGATGTACTCTGCATATGATCCAATAATCCCACTATTGGGTATATATCCAAACAAAAGTATAATTCAGAAAGATACACACACCCCAATGTTCATAGCAGCACTATTTACAATAACCAAGCTATGGAAACCACATGGAGACAACCCAAATGTCCATCAACAGATGAATGGATAAAGAAGATGCAATACGTATATGCAATGAAACGTTACTCCACCATGAAAAAGAATGAAATCATGCCATTTACAGCACCATGGATGGACCCAGAGATTATTATACTGAGTGAAACAAGAAATTAAATATATGTGTAAAATCTAAAATATGACATAAGTGAACTTATCTATGAAATAGAAACTGATTCATAGACGTAGAAAATAAACTGGTGGTTGCCAACAAGGAGGGCAGGTGAGGGAGGAATGCGGTGGGAGCTTGGGATTAGCAGATGCAAACTATTATATAGAAAATGGATAGGCAACAAGATCCTACTGTATAGCACAGGGAACTATATTCAATATCTTGTGAAAAACCATAATTGAAAACATATGAAAGGAGTACATATATATTAATATATTTTTATATAAGTGAATCACATTTCTGTTCAGCAGAAACTAACACAACATTGTAAATCAACTATAACAATAACAAATATATATAAATAAAACAAAATCATTATTGTAAACGGATATGCTACCTTTAGTAAATAAAAATGCAGAATAGAAACTGAGAAAACAAGAGACAGGAAAGACCAGGAGGTTTGGTAGAAGAATTGTCCGTCCCCTCTGGTCACTTCACTGCTGCAGGGTCAGGAAAGGGGGGACAAGTTAAGGAGCTGCGACTTGTCCCAGAGTTCAATTGCCTCTGCTGTCCCAGCAGAAGGGCTCAATTGCCAGCTTTGATTCTTGTGCAAAGGACAGCTTGGAGGAGGTGCTCCCTCAGAGCTCAGAGCTCATTCCCTTTTTCCTCCTCAGCTGGTTTGGCCAGGATAACACACATAACCAGCACCAGCCTTCATGTTTGACTGGTTAGACGGCCTGTCCACTTAACCCACGCTCACAGCAGGCCCTTCTAACTGGCCAGAAAGTGGATGTTTTTTATCTGTGTGTCTCTGCCTGACCCATGGTAGTGCCAATTGATGGGTGTTTGATATAAGGGATTAGCACTGAAGTCTAGATTGCCTAAGGAGACGGGAGCAAGTCAACAGGTCCCTGCCTGTGGGCTTCTGATGGAGATGAGACTGCAGGAAGCAGAGTGAAAATATCCTGAAGACACAGAAAATGGGAAACATATGGAGGAACAGAAAAGCAAATTCCTTCCACTTCTCAGTCCTGTCCAGAGTGGCTCCTACACAGGAGAGTGTCCCCATGGGAGACTTGACCAGTCAGTCTGGCAGAAGGGCCTGTGTGTTCAATGGCTCGTGTCACTTAGGATGACTCCCTCAGTTCAAAGTAAAAAAGGCCAACAAAGGTCCCATTGCCTTCTGTGGCATTTATATACATATTTTTAAAATTTTACCTCTATATTATATAACATGAATGCATCTGAAAGACTTGTATTGAAAAAGAAAGTTCTTATAAAGGACTTGGTGAGTAGGAAGTACTGAATGTCATGTTACTGGTGAGGTGACATGACATCTTCATTGAGTTTTGCTTAACCCGGGAGCCTCTGCAGTCATGGGTTCAGGACTGAACCTAACCATTGTCACCAATCATGAAGCCCCCTGTGTGGAAGTAGCTGAAAACTCCCAGGCACATGAGCACACACTTTGTATTCAATGCAACATTGTACTATTGGAATATTTACTCTCAGTATATCTAGAGATGGGTTTGATATTCTTCTTAAGGATACAAAATATTAATATAACATGTAAAAAGAAACAAACTGCCTTAAACACTGACCCCAAAAAACCTATGTGATAAAGAACAGCAAGCACAACTTTCTTTTCCAGAGTTCAAAAAGGACTGGATACAGACTTTTAAAAAAATTACAAAGTTTCATACCTTTGCATTCTTAAAGTACTATTTGTTTTCAGTATAGGGCAATTACTCTATTTAAAATATGAGATTTTCCTCTGTAGAGATAATATGCTTTCTTTTCTCATTAATTAAATTTAGCCCCCGAGTTGCCCTCACTCATTCTGGGCATTAAGATGCAGATCTGCCCCTGACCTTCATCCTCAGCATGTTTACTGGTCACCAGGCTCGGTGTTCAGGTCTAAGGGGATAACTGTTGACAAGGTGTCTGCCTTCACGGCATTTATTTCCCCGAGGAACAAAGAAGCAAAGTGAGCCAGCATATGGATCTGTGCCAATTGTGACAAGTGCCGCAGGGCAACGACCAGGGTGCTGTGACATAGCCAACAGTCCCCGAGAGTGGCCTGCGGGCGAGACCTGAAGGAGGAGAATGGGCAGAGGAGAGAAGAGGCAAGAACAAGCAAACCAGATGGAAGCAGCGGCAGGTGTCAAAGCTCTGAGGGCCTGCGGGGCCCAACCAGGCAGCAGCGCTGGGGTCTGCAAGGAAGCTGAGAAGGTGCTTGGGCGGGAGCTTGAGCGTATTCTAGAAGGATGGGAAGCCGGTGGGAGATTTCAGCAAGGAGGTAGCATGACTGATTGATAGTTTTTTGAAGATTATTCTTGATTGTGGTGGTGGTTGAATGAATACGCACACACAAATTCACAATACACACACACAGGAGTTCAGGTAAAACTGCTGAAATCAACTCTGTGGATTGCACCATTGTCGATTTCCTGGTTTGATACTATTTGATAGTTATGCAAGACGTTACCATTGGGGGAAACTGGGAGATAGGTATATGGGATCTCCTTCTACATTGTTCTTTGCAATTTCTTATGAATCTATAATTATTTCAGAATAAAAGTTTATATCATTTTGAGTCCAGTGTGGAGAATGAATGGGAGGCTTTGCAGGAGGTACAGAAAGACACTGGGGCTTCGAACAGAGATGGAGGTAGAAAGAAGTAGAAGGATTTGAAATGCATTTTAGAAGTGGAAAAAGCAGAAGCTCTCAGTAGATTAGATGTTGCCCAGGCCAGGAATGGGGAGAAGGGGTTGGATGAAGGATAACTCGGTTTTTGGTTTCAGTAGCTCAGTCGATGGTGGTGATGATATTCTATACATTTATTTTTGGAAAAAAAATTCCAGTCAGCTATCAATTCAAAACAACATGCAAACAAGCATCTTGGGGAAAAAATGTATCTTTAGTAATGTTAGGGGACAAAACTTTTTAAAGGGAGTAGATTTCAGACAGTCCAAGAGTTGAACTGAAGTTAGAAACTCTAAACTTTAATCAAGATTTTGCTATGAAATGTGTGACGCTGGACAAGTCACTTCATTCTCTCCAAGTCTCAGTTTTCTCACCTGTTTAAAAAAAAATGAGGAGGGACTAAATAGAAGCTCTCTGAATTTCTGGGTTTAAAATTCTGGAAAACCTGAGGTATTTACGTTGAAGCTGGGTGACTGTGTTTTTACTGACCTCAGGCATGATGAGTAAGACAGCAGTGTGAATTTTCTCTAGACACCATTTCTCACGACATCAGTTGCTTTTAATTCTGTACCTATGCCAACTTTGCATTGCAGGAAGAGCCCTCAAGGGGATCCTAGTCCTGGAAAATCAGCACCTTTGCAAGACACCACAACCAAGATATGGATTGTGACATGATACCCTGGATGCTGCTCTGTCACCCATAAACCACTCAAGCTCTATCTGGCCTACAGCAGGATTAGCTGAGAGACACAGAGAAGCCACTGCTGACCGGCTGAAACTGTATCTGGGCCTGATGGACGGCATCAGTGCACGGCCTGGCTCGTTGCCTGGACACTGCACTGCGTCGGGCCTCCTCAGCTGCCATGTTAGACCGTGTGCTTCCTTGTCCTAGACTATCGGCAGGGTCATCTCCCTGAAGACTTGTTTTGAGTCTGATTTGACTGATGTACTGCACTTATCACACTGTAGGTGTTGCCTGGCCATGTAAATATCTCTTACTAAACAAAGGGAGGGTGATCTTTGAGACGATGTGGCCTCCAGAAGGACGCTAAGCCCTGTTGTTGTTCAATCTCTAAGTCATGTCGAACTCTTTGGAAGGCCATGGACTGTAGCATGCCAGGCTCCTCTGTCTTCCACTGTTTCCCAGAGTTTGCTCAAGTTCATGTCCATTGAGTCGGTGATGCTCTGTAACCATCTAATTCACTCAGCCCCACCTCCTTACAAAAGCCTTAGAGAAATAAAAACTCTGCCCAAGTAGAAGGGTGTTCCATCTTTCCCTTCAGTGGACATTTACTGAGGGCCTGCTATATCACAGGTGCTGCCAGGGGGCTGGGGAGCAGCTGCAGACTTCAGGGGGTCTTGCTGAGGCCACATGTCCCAGACAGAGCAAGACACTCAAAATTTCAGGCCCAGGAACCCCTTCCCCAGTGAGCAAATCGTCTTTCAGATTACATGAAATTTTATTTTTTCAGATGGGAGTGTTCGAGTGATATTAACAGTCTAAACATAACCCTGGGTATCAGAGGTATCATGCTCATGTCTGAAAGTGAAAATGTTAGTCGCTCCGTCATGTCCGACTTCTGAGACCACCACGGACTGTAGCCCACCAGTCATCCATGGGAATCATCCATGGGATTCTCCAGGCAAGAAGACTGGAGTAGATAGCCATTCCCTTCGCCAGGGGATGCTCCTGACCAGGGATTGAACTGGAGTCTCCAGCATTGCAGGAGGATTTCTTTACCATCTGAGACACCAGGGAAGCCACCCTCATGTCTAGTGGGCAGAAAGTTAAAGTTTGAAAGAACTAAACCCGCATCATCACAATTCAAACAGCCAGTGTCTTGCCCTGGGTCCTGCCTGGCCTTTCCTCCCTCTGCTCTCTCATCACTGCAGCTCACTCACAGCCCCACCTGGTGCTTGTCTGCAAGTCTTTTCAGGCAAATCCCTCAAAAGCCTCCAATGACTACCTCTTCTCTACCGAATCGCACCTGAGTTCCTGAACACTTGGCTCCCGTGACCCTCTGGGATTCACCTCCCCTCCACTGGGCGAGCTTTACATCCCTTCTATCACACCCCTACCCCGGGTGGGTGGGACTCACTGCCCCAGGATCCCTTCGCTCACTGTCTTTCTGAGGTTATTTTTAATGTAGTAACCCAAATCATAGCCACATTTTAAGACCCAACATAATTGCCCCCTCCTCTCAGGAGAATTCCTTGATTGCTCTAGCATTTGTTACTTTCTCTCCCTTTTCATTTATGGCACGTTTTTATTTTCTCAGTACTTTTCCATCTTGCACTTCACTATGTGTTTTTCCCAGCTGCTTAATATGTCATAGTTGTCCCTCTAATGAAACAGAAAGTGTACTAGCGACAGGCATTCTGTCCCACTCCCTTCTGTGGTCCCCTCTGTAGCTCTGAGCTACAGGGTTGGACACCATATATTAACCAAAGGATTGAAGTAGATCCTCAGTAAATGTAGTACTATTGCTTGAGACTGGGGCTTCAGTGATCAGGGGTCTAAATCTGTCTGGAGTCACCCTGAGTTTCTGGCACAGGTTCGGAAAGTTTCCAGGTTGGCAACACTGCAAAATCATCATTTTGAGCTCGGGTCTTCTCCATCAAGGAAACTGAGGAACTAGTCCTTCCCTCCTCCTGCCCTTCCTTCCATCCTCTGCTCTCACTCCCCACCCTTGTCTTCAGACTAAAACTGCTACCCGCATCCCGCTGGCCTGGGACCAGCAGAATTAATTTAATGGAACGTGTATCACCAATTTGCCCAAAGAAGACCATTCTCCAGAATTCCTTTAAAATTAACCATGAACTAAGATTTCCAATCTCGTAAACTCTATTGACTATACTCCAAACACTCTTTCAAATATTTAAAAATGAATCCATGCATTATGGAGCTATCATCAGTGTGTTCATGCTATTTTGAGTTCTGGGTGGGTTTTGTTTTTTTTTTAATTTGCATTATTTCAAATGCTGTATCCATATTAATCAACATTTTCACACAGCATCTTATTAGCTAGCTTGTATTCCATTATGTTCAAGCAGCACAGTTTGCTAAGTCCATAAAACTGCCTTTAATACGTATTTTCAGCACACTGCATGGTGGGGTGCCATCTGCACTGACCCACTGGGGCCCCATCGGGGAGGAAACCCTGACGTTTCATTTCTCTTTCACAGTCACTGCCACAAATCTTTTTACAGTAGCTGCCTCCAGCTAAATGCCAGATTGCACCTCAAGAATGGGGGTGGGGCAGCTAATTTCTACTCGTCTTTCACCCGTCTCTTTCTATTAGAAGCTCAGTGCAGGCAGTTTTATCACTAGGAGAAGGAATTCAGGCTACTGGTTGGTGTTTTATTTTTACATCCATCTATGCCCTTTTGTGGTCAATGTCACATCAAAAATCATACGTGGGGGTCGTTTGGTACCCATGGTTCTGCACTAGCATTCCTGTGCTGTGAATACAGTTCTGAAGCTCCCAGCATGGCCGGCAGGAAATACCTCAAAGACCCCAGAAGTTGCTGCTCTCACTCTTACTCCCTCTCATTGCCCCTGCCCTCCATCTATTCCATCCAGACATGGAATCCACTGTCTCTGGGAACAGCCAAGAGGCATCATCTGATAGTGAACACATCTGAAAGTCATGTGAAAGGCATCGCTTTCAGATGCAGAGGCATCTGAAAAAATGGACCACGAAACCCTCTACTGAACACACTGCACGTTGGGCCCAGGGAAGTCAGATGTAAATCACACAGAGTCGGCATGTTCACTTGCTAAGGTCTACTGCATATAAAGCAGGCAGTAGAGAATGTTGTTGCCGAGGTACCCACCAGGTATGAAGGGAACTGCAGTCTCTGGCCCCCCGCCCAGCTTCTACCACCCTGGTATCTGAAGATTCACTGCTCCTCTGTCCCCAGCCAGGCCTGTGGGTGGAGCTGACTCCGCCCCCAGCTCCCAGGAGGCAGGGGCACCTGATTGGTTTATGCTAATTACTGTATCTCTTCTTCCTGGCCTCAGTGACTGGTTCAGGGATAGATACTTGACCTGAATGGTCAATATGGCAGGAAGAGACTTGCAGGGGCTTCAGAGAAGGGGGAAAAAGTCTCTTCCATTGGAACCACAGGAGCAAAAGCTCTCTTTCCCTTTGAATGGGACAGAGGGTGGATATAACTGCAGGACCTGCTGGCAGCCCCTCCAGTCCACCTGAGACCTGGGAATGGGGCCAACATCACAGAAGCAGAGCCAAGGAGGGAAAGTGGGGCCCAGTCACACTACAGGGGACCTGAGTCCAACCAGACCTCAGGCCAGGCAGACAACTGGGCCTGTCAGTTACATAAGTGAATCAGCTTCACTACCTGAGCCTGCTTGATTTGTATTTTCTCTTTCTTGCAACACAGTAGTAGAACTTGAGCGTTGTTTGTCTGGGAAAACTGGCAAGACAACAGCTGGCTCTAATATGATGTGATAGGTGCCACTTCCACGGAGGCCAAAACCAAGCAGAAGAAATGATTTGCTCTGACTCAGAGGGAAGGGGTTCTCCTACTTCACAGGAGACCGAGGAGTGACCTGGTGCCCAATTCCCTCCTCAGCCACCTTCACGGGCAATTATAACACCGGCCCTTAGAGTGTTTTCACAGTCTAATGAAACTCCAAGTCAGACGGGAGCACGGCGCCTGAGGTCTCAGAGCTACATGTCACTGTTGGAACCAGAATAGAGACCTACAGATTTTTCAGGATTTTTAAAAATTTTAATCCAGCAAGGTTTTAAAGATTTTTGTTTATAAATTCAAAACTGGTTTGTTATTTTTTAATTATTATGACCCTTTCATTTGGGATCTACCTGCAGTGCGGGAGACCTGGGTTTGATTTCTGGGTTAGGAAGATCCCCTGGAGAAGGGAATGGGCTACCCACTCCAGTATTCTTGCCTGGAGAATCCCATGAACAGAAGAGCCTGGCGGGCCTCAGTCCATGAGGTCACAACCAGTCAGACATGACTGAATGACCTTCACTTCACTTCCCTTGTTAAGCAGTAAATCCAGCTTTTCTCTATATTTGAACTCATCTTCTTTGTTAACTCACAGATAGAGGTGTTGGGGGCTGTAGACATTTTGCAGAGTGGAAAAGTGCTGACTTGGAGGCAATGTTCCAAGTGTCATAGGATCCTATCACGAGGCACGTTGTGATGCTGTTAGACTTCTGAGAAAGCCAGGGAGCAAGCCTTGGGGGGTTTCAAGGCTCCGTGTCCTAGATGTCTATGAGGATGGAGGTGCTTCAGAGTCACAAGGCCATAAACAGAAAAATGGTCTCAGTCCTGGAATTCAACATGAAAGAGGCAGCACATGTTAGAGTAGAAAGGAGTGAACTGGAAGCAGTGAGACATTCGCCCATATTCTTGGAGGAGAGAGAGGCAGGCGCAGAGGAGAGAGGGGTTACCAGAAGAAATAGTCAGTACCATTCCTTATGTTCCCTTTGAATAAAATCTTACAAGGAGAAGGCTCAAGAGGAGGGGGAAGAAGAAGCGAATCCTAGGAATAGCATTTTCTACATCACAGGGATCAGGGTGAAGATGGTGAGGAAAAACAATGGAGGGACCCAAATTATTTAAAAAAAAGACTGAAAAAAAAGAGGTCAAATTGGGATTAAGGAGAGTAAGTGCAGGGTAGTAGCATATGCCACCCCAAAATACGACTGCATGGATTCAGGACATGCCACCCCCAAATATGCGGCTTTGATGGATTATTTTGAGCTGTAGACACTTGAGAAACAGCAAATGCATAATGAGGCTTTCTCTGCCAGGTCCCCTTCTCGGTCTAGAGACTCTCAGCTGTCAACACCTCTCCTCTTAGGGAGTCTTATCAACCACAGAGGACTGAGTCATCACAGGAGAGGAGGCTAGAGGTCAACACAACACCCGCACTTCGTCCCAGACAACCACATCTCCCAGAGAGTCTTCTCATCTCTCCTAAAAATTACTCTTCCTTAAGAAACCTACACCCTCACCCCTTTCCTTATTAAGATCATGCACATGTGTGCTAAGTCGCCTCAGTCGTGTCCGACCCTGTGGACTGTAGTCCACGAGGCTCCTCTCATTCATGGGATGCTCCAGGCAAGAATACTGGAGTGTCTTGCCGCGCCCTCCTCTAGGGGTTCTTCCTGACCCAGGGATTGAACCTGCATCTCTTACTGATCTAAGTCTAAATTCTAAGCCACCTCGGGGAGTTACTCTCTGGGTACTTTCCACGTATAGGAGGCATCATGCCTTGTGCTCATGCTCAGTCGTGTCTGACTCTGCGACCTCATGTACTGTAGCCCACCAGGCTCCTCAAACTGTGGGATTCTCCAGGCAAGAATACCGGACTGGGTTGCCATTTCCTTCTCCATCCTGTATGCATTAGTGATGGTCATAACAGACTGTGATTCACAGATGTGGTGTGGATGCAGGAGTGTGCATTTTCACAAGCATCCAGGTAACCCCGTGCAGGCACATGGAATCTGTATCTGGAGGGAGGTGTGTGTGTGCGGGCGGGGGGAACTCATCCAGAGCAATCCCTGGGAGAAAATGTTAGCAATTCGGATGAATCACCTGGATGAGGACAAACCATCAGAAGCAACCTGACCTCCTGTCCTCTTGGAGTTGATGGTTTACTCATTCAGTTCAGTTTCTCAGTTGTGTCCCACTCTTTTCAACCCCATGGACTGCAGTACGCCAGGCTTCCCTTTCCATCACCAACTCCCAAAGCCTGCTTACGCTCATGTCCATTGAGTCGGTGATGCCATCCAACCATCTCATCCTCTCTTATCCCCTTTTCCTCCCGCCTTCAATCTTTCCCAGCATCAGGGTCTTTTCCAATGAGTCGATTCTTTGCATCAAGTAGCCAAAATATTGGAGCTTCAGCTTCAGCATGTCCTTTCAATGAATATTAAGGACATTTCCTTTAGGATGGACTGGTTTGATTTCCTGTAGTCCAAGGGACTCTCAAGAGCCTTCTTCACCACCACAATTCAAAAGTTATAGAATAAGTTATAGAAAATAAAATGCTGTTAATAAAATCATAAAGAAAAGAAAATACAGTACTATTTTGTATTTATCCATACTGTAAATTTATGTCATCTGTTTGAGTCATCCATCTGTCAGTATATAATGACATCTATATTTCTTATGATAAAAAATGCAGCAGATGTTATACATATTACTAATACTAGACATTCAAAGTGAAAAGATAGTGTGAAAAAGAAACTCAGATATTTATTTCTAGGAATAACGATTCATGCCCTGATTATGAAGAAGCAACAATATAACTGCCTTATTGTTGCCTGGTATAATCAATACAATTGCTTCATGGTAGACTAGTCTCTACAGTAAGAAATGAATTGTCATAAATACTCATACCATAGTATTAGAAACATGGTTACATTTTTTAAAAACATCACTTACCTGTGATGATAGAACAATTCACAATTTCTCCAATTATTAGAAACTGAGATAAACTGTATGGTAACATAATTCTTTGAAAGCAAAGTGATAAAACAGTACAAAAACTGACATTTAAAAAATTTATATTAAAGTATTAATTTTATATTAAATATCACCCACCTTATGCTGATGTAAGGATGGACTAGTATCTACATATATTTTATGCAATCATGACATACCTGATTTTTTCTTAATTTTTTTATATTTCTAGACTGTGTGATTTTTTTTCAAATTAAGGAAAATCTCAGAAAAAATTTCCAATATATTTGCTGAAAAAAATCCATGTATAAGTGAACCCATACAATTCAAATCCATGTTGTTCAAGGGTCAATGGTACTGAAAAGAACTGGTCCAGGGGCCGTTGCTCCAGATCACGGGTTGGAAAACTCCCTTAAAGGGCCAGATAGCAAGTGCTTGAAATCTTGCACACCACAGGCTCTCTGGTTGCATTGCCTAGCTCTTCCGTGGTGACCTGAAAGCAGCCGTGGATCATTCATGAACTAGTGGGTGCTGCAGTATCTCAATAAAGCTTAATTTACAAAATCAAGCAGTTCTCCTGTGGACCAGTTTGCTGACCCTTTCTGTAGAGTGTCTTGTTCCGGGAAACTTTTGACATTTATCTGATCAGTCTGGTTTGCCTAATTAAAAAAAAAAGAAAAAGAAGAAGCAGCTATTTTTAACTGTTTAAGTTGAAATTTATTGTGATAGGACTCTTCCAGAAATAGCCTGACTCCCCACGTGCCTTGTGGTAGGATACACCACACAGGGCACAGGTGGTACGGAGTGCAGAGAAGGGGGAATGGGCCCCTACAAGCTCTGGCTGCCCAACACTGCAGCCCCAGTTCAGAGAACTGCTTCTGATCAGCCCCCAGCTCTGCTTGTTTCCTGGGTCCACCGTGCTTCCCGGTTGGTGTTGTTTTTCCACCCTCGACACAAGGTCCTGCTGCTGGAAACTGCCTCACACCTTGCATCCTTGGGATGTTACCAGTCAACACCAATAAAGTCACATGCTAAATTTAGCACAGCCCTGCCTGTAAAACAGTCAGAACTGTCACCCTGTAATTGCAGTCGCAAACATTTCCTAACGGCTTGATTCCTGCTGATTTTCCCTGAAACTCAGCCTCTTGCTTGCAATAAACCTGTGTGGCTGGCTTTGATCTTTGTTGCTGAAGTTGCTGAAGCCACTGGTTTATGCCAGCCAATCCCCTTCCACCTAGGAGCAGACCCCAATGTTTTAACTGTCACAGCTTTACCAGGGGAGAGAATTGTTGGGCTGAAGGAGTGATAAGTGGTCACAGCCATCCTCCTATAGAGAGCTGGGTGGAAGACTAAATCGGGACCACACAAAGATTATCTCAATAAGCCTCTTTTTAGGGATGTCAACTTGAGGATGAGAAGTGAGTTGTAGTCAAAATCGAG
The DNA here is from genome assembly GCF_027580195.1 of Bos mutus. Taxonomy (NCBI): domain Eukaryota; kingdom Metazoa; phylum Chordata; class Mammalia; order Artiodactyla; family Bovidae; genus Bos; species Bos mutus. Next base: position 87,128,713 of record NC_091625.1, on the reverse strand, counting down.
GGACAAATGACAATATCTAAAACCATCACCATTGTAGGACTTACCCGACTATCCGGTAGTTAAGACTCCATGCTTCCACTGCCGTGGGCACGTGTTCAATCCCTGGTCAGGGAATGAAGATCCCATAGCAATGCAGCCAAAAGTTAAAAATAATAATAAAACAAAACCATCACCGCCTTAGGTACACAGGGCCCACCAGCTGGAGCCTCATATACTGACTTCGTTCCCTCCTTGTCCAACTACCCACAGCCCTGAATTGTGAACAGAACAGAAAAGCAAGTGTTGCTTGTGAACGACCCATCGTTGTGCATCGTGAGCACTTGGTTCTGTACAGACTCTTTCTCCCAGCTCAGCCCTCAAAAACCAAGTCACTAATTCGTATGAGTCACTGTCCAGACTGATTTGACATGAACAAATCTTAATGTGATTTTGAAAAGCTGACACTAATATGTTGGTGACGTCTATCAACTCAGCCTCAACAGAAAAGAGCCTGGAGCCTCTTTTTACCCATGTGAATCCTTCAAAGACCCAGGGAGTTAAAAATATGGATTATCTTAGCAGCCACAGAGTCCATCCCATCAGGGAGCTCTGAGGTGGCCTGCAGGGAATGGGAGAATGTATGCGGGCTCTCTGACTCCCGAGGTCACAGAAAGGCTAGTTTCTGGGAGTCCAGGAGCACTGAACACAGCTGTTAGGTGCCCTGAGCCAGAGGCTTTGTGCACAAATTATTTTCTCCCTCATAAGGGTGTGTCAGTGTTAGCAGGCTTCCACTGTGTCCCGTGGCACAGTGCAGGGTCAGGTTGGGGACATCACAGGGCACGTGGAGGGAAATCCATTAGCAGCCTAAACAACCCCTCACTGTCTCCTTGCCCTCGAGTGTGTTGATAAAAGGATGCTTCTAGCTGTGTAGTGGGTGAGCCCTGCACTTCCACTGGGTCTATGGGGATGAGGTAGCTCATTGTCTAGTAAAACATTGCCTGAATCTCTCCAGTAAAGTAACAGAGAGAGTGCTGGCCTGCAGGTCAGAAAATCAGTCCAGGAGCAGACTTTCCACTCATAACTCAGCAGCCTTGAGGATATAAGCTAACCTCTTAGAACTCTGGTTTCTAATCAGACAGCATTGTTGGAAGAGGGTCACCCTAAATTCCATACTAAGAACGAGTCTGCTTATGTTTTATGACACGTGTCTCTGTGGTACTGTTACACCAGAGCATGTGTGTCTGCTGCGTAAAAGCCAGAATGTGCTGGAGTGTGTAGAAAAGAAAAAGGAGTTGTTGAATGCAGCTCTTTTCTCACGAGGGGCTTTCACTCAGCTCTCTTTCCGGCAGTGACTTAACACATGGTTCAGCCTCACCCGTCCAGTAATTACCTGGGAAGGGTAGAGAAGTAGGTCATCATCAAGCTCTGATCACTGCTGCTGAGGACCTTCCATCTTACTCGACATCCTTTCCTTCAGATTGCCAGGCCTCTTGCACAGGTGTGTGTGCACAGTCTTCTAAATGAGATCTCTTTGTTCCCCCAAAAGACAGAGATTCAGTAACAATGCTCTTCAGGATGGTTTAACATAAATTCATTTCATCTTCCCTCTCACGGCTGCCTGCATTTCCCCTGCTCACCCCTTGACCGACTCACCCCCATGCTAACCCCATAATGGCCCTTGACAAGCTCTGCAGAGAGTCACGTTGGCTTGGAAGGCTTTCTCTCCATATCCAAGCCCCATTGCTGTCCCCTCTTGCCAACAGTCATCGCAGGGAGCCATCTCACAAATCCAATCCTCAGCCCCAGGGAAGCCCAGACCAACATCTGGACTGCAGCCTCCCAACAGACCCTGAGCCAGAGCCAGAGTGAGACCACCTTTGGATTCCTGACCCACAGAGGCTGTGAGATAAGAAGCTTTTGTTGCTCTAAACCACTTGATTTTAGGATCATTTGTTATGCAGCCATAGATAACAGATACTCTAGTTAAACTTTTAAGACACATACAGTGCAAATCCTAGATCTTGGCTGCCTGTTGCCTAGGGATATTACTGAGGATACCCACCCCTGCAGCGGAGTATGAAATACTTGTGTTACAGAGAAGGTCAGATATGCAGAGTGACAGCCGTGAGCGAGATGAGGGTGGGGGCTGGCATAGCATAGCTGGTGCTCTCCACCAGTTTTTACTTTCTTTTCAGAAAGGCTAATTTCCATAGCAGTTGTCAGGAAACCTCATGGTGCTTCCTGGCAAATATATTCTTGTTCTTGTGGTGCTGGATCTCTAGTATGTATTTAAAATTTCTGGCATTTGCAGCTGACATGAAAACCTGGTCAGAGAAAGCAGTCCCAACTCCTCTCTGCCCCCGTAAGGATCACCATGATTCGTTCCCAGCCTCTCTATTGCCCAGTAAGCTGAGCAAAATGCAAGTTTAACTGAAGAAAAGCGCATCAAAACCAACTTTCTCCCAACGTATCAGGAGGGACACTTAGAAATGCCTCTCTTCAGAATCTCATGAGAAAAAGAGAAGACTTTCTTTTTCTCTCACACAACAGTAAAGTGTGAATTGTGTTGAATTATGACAGAAGAGGTCGAGAAAGACAGCAAAAGCAACACTGAGCGTGAGGGAAGTTTCTTTCTCCGCGTGGTGGGTGGTCTGCATGTGACAGCGGAAGGTCCTGTGCTACCACAACTACCCTGTCCCTGTTGTCCACAGCGCCTGGCGCTCTGTTCCAGGACGCATGGAGCCAGGGCATGCTGTGTGGCTTTTTTTGTTGTCACTGGCATCAAGAGGGGCCAGAAAGACATTCCCCTGCAAAAATGTTTCCCCATGCTTCCAAGGGACTGTGATAACAAAAACTGAAAGAGAAAAAGAGGCGGGGGAGGGAGAGCAAGAAAAGAGCTTAATAACTGGCAAGGGGAAGTTGTTTAGCCTCATGTCAAATCCCTTTAGGTCTTCTGCAGGCCCGTGGAGGGTGGAGGGTGGAGGGCTGCCAGCACCAAGGACCTGACTGGGAGGTCAGGAGAGGGCCCCGGGTGGCCTATATCATTCACACATATCCTTGGCAAACCCCAAGAAATTTTTGCACAGAGCCTCAGACTTGTTCCCAAAGGTGACAGCTATGAACAGATGGGCCCTCACACCAAGGTATGGGCACAAGAAAAAGGTGAGAAACAGTGAAGTCATAAAAACCTGAAAAGTACAAGCAATCATTTCAGAAAGCAGCCACCTGGCGGATCTTCTCCTGGAATCTCCTGTGTACCAAGTGGACACCTGTGAAACACACACAGGTGAGGATGTGAAAAGTTGTCAGTGGTCCAGAAGTCCCTCCTGGGCCCCCATCTCCCAGGCATTACCCTGTTCCTCACTGCTCCTGGAGGCAACCACCATGTTGACTTCTAATACCAATGTTTAGTTTACCTGTCTTCAAACTGGATACAGTATATAATAATTTCACATATTTTCCTTGATTCTGGCTTATTTTTCATAATATTATGTTTCTAAGATTTATTTATCTTTTTTGGGTAAAGCATTAATTGTTTTGGGCTTCCCCGATGGCTCAACAAGTAAAAAATCTGTCTGCAATTCAGGAGACATAGGAAATGCCTGTTCGATCCCTGGGTCTAGAAGACCCCCTGAAGGAGGAAATGGCAACCCACTCAAGTAATCTTGCCTGAAAAATCCCATGGACAGAGGAGCCTGGTGGGCTATAATTCATGAGGTCACATGAGTCAGACATGACTGAGTGACTAAGCGTGAGCACAATTAATTGTTTTATTTTAAAAGCTATTTAGGATTCCATTGTATGAATGTGTCATCATTTATTCATTCTACTGATGATGGTTGGTTGTTTCTAGATAATGATACTATAATCACTCTTTGCATATCTCTTTGTGTTCATAGGCACCATTTCTGCAGGATGCCTAGGAGTGTGTATCTTCAAATTTAATAAATAAAACTCTCTTGTAATGATGAATATATAGTTAAATTCAGAATATTTTAATAATATAATGGGGGTGCATAAATCACATATAATCTAATACAAATATTAAAAGACAAAAGTGTTAAAAATAACTGTAATTACAATATTTTTAATAGGCATATAATAAAAAAGATGTACATTGTGACGCCAAATCATAAAATGTGGGAGGGGAGTGTAAAAATGTAGAACTTTTATATGTTTTTGAACATAACTGACTATTATAACCATAAGATGTTTTATGTAAACCTCATGGTAACCACAAAGCAACAACCTATAGTAGATATACAAAAGACATCTGCAAACAGAAAGGAATCAAGCATACCACTGCAGAATATCATCAAAGCACAAAGGAAGAGAGCAAGAGAGGAGGAGAGGAACTACAGAAGAGCCAGAAAGCAACTAACAAGATGCCAATAATATTTCCACACCTATCAATAATTTGTTTACATGTAAATGGTCTAAATTCAACAATTAAAAGACACAAAGTGGCTGAATGGATTTAAAAAAAAGATCCAACTGTATATTGCTTAAAAGAGACTCATTTTAGTTTTAAGGACACACATAGGCTCAAAGTGAAGGGATGGAAAATATATTCCATGCAAGTGGAAACAAAAAGAATGTAGCAGTAGCTATACATGCATTTTTAAAAATAGACTTTAAGACAAAAGCTGTAACCAGAAACAAAAAGGTCAACAAATAATGATAAAGGGATCAATTCCCCAAGAGGATGTCACCATTGTAAATACTTACGCACCAACATTGGAGCAAAACTGACAACCACCCCCACTACTACCACCTCCCCTAAAGAAACAACAAACCAATGAAATCCTCTGTTCTCTAAAGAATGAACAAAGGTTAGGCTTCGGCTCAATTGCCTGAGCCTAACCTTTGACTCTGCCTGGGCGTCCCAGCACACATGTGTCTTGGGATGATGCTGGCCCACACCAGGGAGGAAGTGAATGTCACCTTTGTTTTTACTCTAGGGTGGCATCACTGACTCAATGGACTTGAGTTTGAGCAAACTCTAGGAGATAGGGAAACCTGGTGTGCTGCAGTCCATGGAGTCCCAAAGAGTTGGGTATGACTTAGCGACTGAACAACGAGGTTCATTTTAAAATATTCTTCACAAGACTCAGGAACCAAAGGTGCATGTAAAGAATAAATGCTCACTCTTTCTTTTTTTTTTTTTTTTTTTGCAATGGTTCAGATCTAGCAGGAAAATGAAATTATAATGTTAAACAAGAAAGAAAAGAGAGATTTTTAAAAGTTGGTAGGTCACACTATTCGAAATAAAATCTTGGTTTAATGCAAGAGTCCCTAGGTAGGGTCCCTCTTCCAATCCTGCAGACTCACTCATTCAGCTGCAAGTCCAATGCTTCCCACAGTGCCTCCTGCCCTTTATTTCTCCTTTCTTGTCAGGGAAGGCCCAACAATTAGTGGCATCCCTTCTCTCGCCTGCAAATACCTCCTCTTTTCCCCAATCCAAACACTCAAAGCTTCAAAGAAATGAAGAATTTCTCTTCCTCACAAAATAATCCTGGGAAGAACTGACCTGACACACCAAAGTACAATAAACTCCCTTTTCCATAAAACTTGAAGCAACCAGTAGTATTGAATCCCATTCGACCCCTTCAGGATCCCACCGGCAGGAATACACTGGGTGAGGGCATACCTGAATTCCTCTGGTTACACAAGGGCAGTGTGCTATGATCCAAACTCTTCCATTTCATAGCAAATATTTTATAATGTAACCCAAGTGTTTGCTATTGAGATACTGTATTTCAAACCTTGCTCCCAGGGCTCACCCTTGCCTTCAATATCCAAGCAAAATGGCATGATGTAATTGGAAAGGCCAAGATGCCATGGAGCCCCAACGAAATATAGGTGCTTCTGATTACTCAACAAAATGGATGTTTTTTGAGGACCTATTATGTTAAAAGTCTCAATGCTAGGTGCTTATAAAATACAGAGAGATCAAAAAAAAAAGTGACAGCCCCATCCTCAAGAGCTTTTAAAGTCCAGTGAGTTTTCTGTGTCCTTCACACCAGATCTCGAAACAGCACCACTCCAGGGGCAGGTGGCTGTCCATTTCCTGTAAAGCCTGGAGAGGAAAAGCGACTGGACAGCCAGGCGTAAATCTTCAGCTAGAAGCTGGTACCTGTTTCTCAGGGTGGCCTACAGTATAAATAATCACACAACATAGCAGATCAATTATTTGCTGTTTCTGCAGGCATTTGGGACCATGTCACCTCTCTTCTCCTAGCTGTGAGCTTTTGTCATCACATTTTGCCCCAGTAAGTGTTGGCAAACCTATTCTGTGCAACCAAATGCTTCAGTGAAATGGGATTTAGCTCCTTAGGGCTCAGCTCCCCCATGAGAAATGATCCCCCCAGCATCCCTACTAGGTCTCTCCTGTTGCCAGGCAACTGCCCTAAAGCTCCCTGAGCTTTAGGTCAGGGCCCTGACTGTGGGAATGGCTTCCTTTGTCCTCATGTGTGCCTTCCTACTTTCTAAATGTCCTCTGGTGGCTGAGGTCACCCTGCATGTGAGAATCTATATCCTGATTTGTGTCTACTTCTGAGCTTTTTCCCCCCAAGAATCCCAAATCTTCCTCTTTATGTCATGGATGTTATACAATCTATATGCACACAGCATATATGAACACATTATACATGCAAATGGAGCTAGTTCCTTGGAAGTTCTCTGTTTCTTCCTTGCCAGCTGCCAGATTTGGCAGGCCAGCTGACACCCAGCCAGGCCATTTTATTCATCAAGGCACAAAACCGGGGTTTGGCCCCTCTCTTCCTCAGAATCACAGAATATAAAGGCTGGGAAGAGCAGGGGGTGTCCTCAATTCTCCTTTGACAACTCTGGCCCTTTCCTTGGAGCTAAATTAAACTGTTCTCCCCAGCTATTGTAAACCTGTCTTTCTTATGATGGAGTACTTGTGGCTTATTCCTTGGGGAGCACTAAAGACAGTGTCTAAAGAACAGCTGGATATATAAGAAAGAAGGCAGTCTCAGCCTCTGCAGAGAGTGTCCATCAGGACCTGAGGTTTCTTTGTGGCAGGAATGTGTGTGGCATGATAAAAACCCTTCCATTTCATAGAAAACTTGTGATGCAATCCAAGTGTCTGCTTGGGATGTCAGTTCCCAAGTCTTTCTCCTGGGAGGTCACTCTTTCCTTTAAAATCAAAAAGGAGAAAAAAAAGGAAGCTTGAGTACACTGCACATTCTTTATGAAGCCTGAAGCCCACTGTCCCGTGTGTCCTGGGAGTCTCAGAGGGATTGTATTCCTTGCAGTGTCCTCTCTTTCTCTCTCTCCCCACCCCCACTCTCCTCCCCATTCCCTGGATTTCTCTGCCTCTCCTCTTTCTCTTCCACAGAAGGTCTCTTTAATATATATGAGCTGCTGCCTCAAGCTAAGCCATTATAGGATAATCAAGGACATCTTTGCAAGTTAAGTATTTCCTCTGGATTAAAAATAATCCAATCAATACTTCCCCATTCAAAAGAAAAAAAATGGGGCAATACATATTTTATCCCTCCATAAGGTATTTTTCTAGCTTTTGTATTAGTTGTTATTGCCCCATGTAAATTACATCAAAATTTGGTTACTTAAAATAACATACATTTATAATCTCACAGTTTCTGTGAATCACAAAACTGGAAGTAGCTTAACCGGGTGGTTCTTGCTTGGAGTCTCCTGTGAGGTCTGTCAAGTCCAGGACTGCAGTCATCTGAGGGCTCAACTAGGGCTGAAAGATCTTCTTTCTAGTTGGTTCACTCTCATGCCTGATGTGGAGTAGGAAATGGCAACCCACTCCAGTATTCTTGCCTGGAGAATCCCATGGACAGAGGAGCCTGGCGGGCTACTGTCCATGGGGTCGCAAAGAGTTGGACGTGACTGAGCAACCGAGCATGGATGCCTGATAAGTTAGCCCCTGCTGTTGACAAGTGGTCTTCCCCTTGCACCAATTTCTCCTTGGAACTGCTTGAGTGTCCTTACAGCATGGAAGCTGGCTTCTTCTAAAATGAGTGATCCAAAAGAGAATAAGACAAAAGCAACAAGGTCTTTTATCATAAGTCATACTCAGTCATGTCTGTAACATCCTGTTGGCTTGCGCAGGTCAGTCTTTTTCAATGTAAGAGGCGACACACAAGGGCATGGGCATCAGGAGCAAGAACCATGCTGGATAAGAAGGGCACCATGAAGACTGCCTGCTGCACTGCTTAAAATGAACATCAGACCTCAAAAAACACACATTTCACTGGATTGAAAATACCATTGACTGCAAGATACGTCTTTATTTTATGTAACAATAAGAAAGAAAAAATGGCCAATATTGGGAGACTCTCCAAATAAAGCTGACCCACCAAAGCTACACCTTCAGTTTTGGGGTAAATAATAATAAAGCCACCCCACAGAAAGAAACAGCAGGAAACTTGTAAGTCTCAGTTTGCATGGAGTGAAGGTAGAGAAAAAGTACTCCCTAGAGAATTTGAACTCACGTGGATAGGAGCCCCCAGACTGAAGACAGCTTTAAATAGAACCTAAAATCCCCTCTTAAGAAACTTGATCTCAATCTAGATGAACTAAATTGAAGAGACATTCGAATTTTAAACAAAGTTAAAATATGGGAAAATGTGTATCTTAAACTCAAGAAAACATAGTAAGTCACCTCAGCAAGAATTCAGGTAAAATGTACAGAAATGGTTGAGAGTCAGCATTCTTTAGGGCAGAATCACAAAAATGAAGTCTTATTTTTGACAAAAGAACAGAACTTTGGTTCATTTGCTGTGTTTTGTTGGCCAATGTTGTGTCCTTTCTCACGTCGGTTTCTTAGACTCAGCTAATTAATTACAGATGAAAACAAAGAGAAGCAGAAGGTTTATGAAGGGAATCAGCATAGAATCAGTGGAAATAAAATAAACTTTGAATTAGATCCAGGTCTAGCTGTGCAATTTTAAACAAGCTGCTTTCCCTCTCTGAGTTGTAAGAATTAAATAGCACCTATGAAACACCTCGCACAGTGCTTATCATATTTGTTCAAGAATGATAACTATTATTATAATTACTATATATTTATTAATTTCTAAAACTGCACTTCGTTTTTGAGATTTTTTTTAAACCTCAACGAAGAGAAAGCCTAATACCCAGGGAAGACTACCTTCCTTCCTGCTGCTCATTCGGTAATATCTGTCAATAAGTCCTGGGCTTGAATGTTGGTCCAGCTGCAACAGCTAGACAAGGCACTTGTGTCTACATGATCTCCTTCCCAAGGAGCCTTAAAGGAAGAGCAGTATTTTGCCAGATTGATTGTATTGAGGTCTTGCATTCATGCTGAGTGCTCTGTCTCTTCAGTTGTGTCTAACTCTTCACGGCCTTATGGACTATAGACCATCAGGCCCCTCTGTCCGTGGGATTCTCCAGGCAGGACTACAGGAGTGGGTTCCATATGCTTCTCCAGGGGATCTTCCCAACCCAGGGGTTGAACCTGAGTCTCTTAGGTCTCCTGCATTGGCAGGTGAGCTCTTTACCACTAGAACCACCTGGGAAGCCCTAGTGAGGTCTTAGGGGTTCACTGTATAATATCCATTTATTTTTTTTTTCCCTTCTCCCTTCTTCAACTGAAGAACAAAATGCAAGAGGTAGACAAAGGAGGTCAAAATGTCAGCTATATTGCTGAGAAAGTCAATTAGAGAACATGGCGTTAGACCTGTGATCAAAAGAGCATGTCACAAGAAAGAGTAACTTGACAGTGAAGAAACCTGACAGATGCTGTCTCAGCCAGGTGATCAAGGTCAACATCGACCATTGTAAACCATGTAGATACAAGTACACTTGACATGTATGGTATGATGAGAATAACACTTTACCTCCAAGGTCTTCCTCCCCAAAACCTAACCATCAGAAGAACTTCAGACAAATTGCAAATGACGAATTTTCTACAAAATATCTGGTCAGTACACCATCAAGCTCCTCAAAAACAAGCAAAATCTGAAAAACTGACCTAAGCCAAAAGGAGCGTAAGCAGATATGACCAAAAATTGCAATGTGGTACCCTGGATGGGTTGCAAAAGAGTCAGATGTGACTAAGCGACTGAGCACGCATGAGCACGAAGTATTAAGAATGGTTTTAAATAAAGCCTTAATTCTATCAAGTCATCAACAAACTACAGACCTAAAGCCTCTTCTCTATATTTTCTGGGGCAAATGGTAACAACCTCTCTGCAGAGAGGGTTCTCCACATCAGAGAGGCAGTTCACCTTACTCTGTTCATCCATCTTCCTTGTTTGCAGCATCTCACCCCTCCTTTCCATAAGCAGTTGCTGTCTCAGATGGCAGGAGAAGGAAACTCAGAGAAACGCTTATCACTCTCAACTGGGTGATTCTGGGCTCCTGCCACCATTAGGAAGAAGCTTCTTTTAGCCTCATAACTTTTGCCAGAACTGAATGAGCTCAATTCAGTCGCTATAACTCACTTCTATGGCACCTCCCAGCAGGCAAGGTGTTACACTAGACAGAAGCTCTTAGCTCCCAGCTTCCCAGGAAGGGTAAGCTTAGGGTGTACTTGAGAAAATGACATGTAAACAACAAGGATATGGTTCAATATAGTTGTGATGCCTCCATAATTAAAATAGTCTTAGGTTTTGTAATCAAGTGGCCTGCATGCTGAAACAGGAAATTTGAAATAGTAACAATAACGGTAGGTGCTGACATTCACACCTTGATGCAGAGTGGTGAACAGATGCTAGATGAACAGGAGTAAACAAAGAAAAAGAGAAAGGAAACTGGAGCTCCTTAATCAGTCCTGAGATTGCACATCTGGACCGTTTTTCAGAGGAGACGAGGCCACAGAGGTCATGGTTCATCCAAGCTCACTGGCCATGTAGCAGGTACAGTGATGGCTGGGATGTACACGTCAGGCATAGACTTCAGCTAACAAACTGGCTGAAATCACAGGATTTATGTCTGTTTACACTGACAGTCTCATGTTCCTCGACTTAAGGAAGAGGGTATTAGGGTGGGTGTCCAGGACAGTCTTGTGTATATGTCCATCCTGTAAATAACAGTACTCTTTTCACTCCCAACAATGTCTGGCTGAACAATAAATGACATGATCACTCTAGTATTTGGCCAGATAGACGGCCAATGTCTGCCAGACTTCAGAGACTAATCAGAGGGGAAATATTCCCTGATTCAGCTTTAGGGTGGCAGGCTCCCTTGGGACAGCCAGAAGCCTGTGTTCAGAGTGCCCTGATTCTCCTCACCCAGTTCTTAGCCGAGGCAACAAGTTCAAAAGAGTCTTTTGTCCTGTGCACTCTGCAGGCATTTTCTTCGTGCTCTGGAGCCTGATCCTTTCAGGAGCAGGAGCCACTCAGTGCAGACGCGGCCTTTCAATACATCTGCCTCCGGCCCCTCCCCTCTGAACAGCCCTGGCCTGCCGACCGTCGCTGGAGAGCAGCCTCAGCAAACTCCAGAAAACCCTTTCACCTGGAAGGTATGGCTTCCAAGTTGGATGGCCTCTGGGAAACAGAAAGATTAGAAACGCTTCCTTGGAGTTGAAAAACAAGTACCTAACCATCTGGGAGGGCTGCCCACGGGGAGGTGCATGCAGTCACCAAGAGTCGGACGTTACTGAGCAGCTGACCTGAACTGAGCTGAGGGCTTCCCAGGTGGCGCTAGTGGTAAAGAATCCACCTGCCAATGCAGAAGACCTGAGAGACTCGGGTTTGATCCCTGGGTTGGGAAGATCCCCTGGAGGAGGGCATGACAGCCCACTCCAGTGTTCTTGCCTGGAGAACCCTCATGGACAGAGGAGCCTGGCGGGCTACAGTCTATGGGGTTGCAAAGAGCCGGACACAACTGAAGTGACTTAGCACTCACACAACCTTCTGGACAAGAGAGAGTTAGAGGTAAACACCACATGGGCTGAAGAAACAGTGTGACCCCTAACCATCCTGACGTTCAGTTAACAAAGGAAGAAAGGAGGGGAGAGACACTGTTTTGAGCAGGTATCCCCCAAAGTGACCCGAGGACCTCCCTGAAGGGCGTGGTAGAAGGCAGGTTCCTGACCTCCCTCCCACAGAGAAGCTGAGGACAAGGTCGTGTGTGCTAAGTTGCTTCAGTGATGTCCAACTCTTTTCGCGACCCCACGTACTGTAACCCACCAGGCTCCCGTGTCCATGGGATTCTCCAGACAAGAATACTGGAGTGGGTTGCCATGCCCTCCTCCAGGGGATCTGCCTGAACCAGGTACAAACCAGTGTCTTTTACATCTCCTGCATTGGCAGGCAGGTTCTTTACCACACGCGCCACCTAGGAAGCCCGAGGATGAGGTTGGAGACTGCATCTACCAAGATTCCAGATGATTCTCATAGGCACCACATGCTGGGGAGAAACTGCGTTAGAAACCTGTTTCAATAAATACACTCTGACCAGTCTTCTCTCTCTGTACCTTTTATACTGTCTTGTGGTGGCTTAACGGGCCTTTTTCCTAGAACTGAAAGGGTGAGATCCCCAAAAGACAGCTTCTGATGAGAAAGAGCCAGGCAATCAATCAAAGAGGGGCAAAGGGAGCAAGAGGAGAGGAACAACCATGTGAGCATGGGTCTCTGGAAGCTTTTCCAGCTGGTCTGTGCTGAACACCCCCTCCCCCCACCCACCCCCAGGTGATACAGTGTGACTGGGCTTATTGACTCAGAATGTCCCTCTAGTGCTGTGGGCTGGGTCACTGCTCTGATTCTTCAGAGGTCAGTTTGTCCTTTTCCTCCGCTTTGCCATTAAGTATGTCTCTATGCTTCTTGTGAGGTGAAAACAATCGGGAAGCACTATAATTGTTCCACCGCAAGCATATTTATTAGCCTCCTGATGATTGTGCACTCAAGTCTAAAGTGTGTGTAGGTGTGTATGTGGCATGGATTCCCCACCACCAACAGATTCTCCCACACCGGCGGGGTGTTACACAATTCTGACCCTACCTACCAGGAGATAGCATCAGATCTCACAGATTAAAGAGCTCAGTCCTGGAAGAAAGCCCCCAACCTACTTCAGATGCTAGTCACAAGCCTAGGTCATCACCTGTGCTTCTGACTGACCAGCTATAGACCAGAAGTTCCCATGACCCCTCTCCTCGGGTTTGATTCATTTGCTAAAGTGGCTCACCGAACTCAGAGAAGCATCTTACTTACTAGATCATGGGTTTATTATAAAAGGATATAGCTCAGGAACAACCAATGAAAGAGGTGCACAGGGCAAAACATGGGCAAGGGGCGCAGAGCTTCCATGCCTCTCCAGGTGCCCTCCCCTCCCCAAACCTCCCCATGTTTACCCACCCGGAAGCTCTCTGAACCCGTCCTTCTGCGTCTCTCTGGAGGCCTCATTATATAGGCATGATCAATTAAATCATCGGCCGCTGTTGATGGATTCAACCCCCAGCCTCCTCCTGTCCTCTCAAATTCAGGATTGGGACTACAAGTTCCAGCCATCTCTTCACCCACTTGGTTCCCCAGGCAAACAGCCCCATCCTTAGGTGACCCAGGGGCTTTCAAAAGTCACTTCGTTAACATAACAAAAGACACCTTTATCATTCTCATGTTTTTTTTTTAACTTTATACTTAATCATCACTTTTGAAAAATCCCAAGGGTTTTAGCAGCTCTGTGCCAGAAACTGGGATGCAGACCAAATACATATCTTATTTTAATTATAAACCGCATTATCACCCCATCTTTTCACAGGTTAACTTGGGAAAGGGGGGCGGGGATCAGTGATTTCAGCTTGCTTGCTATTGAACGAACGGAATGAGAATGCAACGTTGTCATATCCACGTGTCTCTATCAAAGTCCCACAGTCAGTTCAGGGCTGGTTTATCCAGGAACAGCTGGAAGACTGTGCATTCCTTCAGAAAAGGCTGAAGCTCTCAGTGTTAATCTGATCCGAAAACCTGTCACCCTGGCCCTCTCCCCTCCCCTGGCTGGCTTTCTCTCTTTCCCGGTTTACTCCTCCTAGAGCTGGCCCTGTTTCTGGACGCTTCTGAAGCATCAGCAATAAAAAGGAAAAGCCAGGGGCGGAATACCAGTGGGGAGAAGGAAAGTGCTGAGGTGACTGCTGCCCCACAGCTGGGTCATTTTACATCAAGTCATTCTCGTTGAAAGATCGAGAAGGCCATTCACGTCCTTGCAACACGAATGGATGTACTTGGTCTTTCCCCTGAGAGAATCACATTAAGACTGATTTGCCCTTTTAAGCTCCCAAATGCAACTCTAGAAGGTGTGGTGAGGCTATATTTAATCTCAAACCCAAATTTGAACATCAGCCTCCAGTGAGGGTTCATTGTTCCCTTAGAAACCGGCCAGACTTGACTTTGCTCTCACCCAGCCTTCACTCACGGGGCCAGGCCTGCCTAGGGGGGCCCTCTGGGGATCATGAACTGACAGCCACACCACAGACACTCCTTTCCCAGAGAAAAGGACCGTAGTGGGCTAGACAGACACACCCCAGCCTGTCCTGCTTCACAGCGAACAGGGAAGGAAAGCCATCTGCTAACTTCTCATGGGCTTAAGTAGCACAGCTGAGTCAGAACACACATCTAGGGACTTGCGAAGATGCTGCCCATTTAGTGAGACTTTGGTCCACACACTTTCTAGAACAAAATCCCTCGTTAGTTCATGCATCCCTCATATCTTCTTCCCACTCCCCGGACATCTGTCAGACTCCTGACGATTCTACCAAGCAGGTTTTCTGTCTTCCGAAGGAGTCGGTGGGCCTTTCTTCATATCTTCCAGACAGCGGGGGCCAAATGTTAACCTATCACTGTGGACCTGAGAAAATGGGCTATAACCACACCAGTTTTTTAAATTAAATTAAAAAAAAAAGAATTTTGTACATACTGCTATATTTAAGATGGATAACCAACAAGGACCTACTGTATAGCACATGGAACTCTACTCACTGTTTTGTGGCAGCCTGGATGGGAGGGGAGTTTGAAGGAGAATGGATACATGTGTATGTATGGCTGAGTCCCTTTGCTGTTCATCTGAAACCAACACAACATTGTTAATTGGCTATACCATAGTACAAAATAAATAAAAAGGTTTTTTAAAGAGTTTTCTGAGAGATTGGTGAATATTGAAATGAAAAGTGGTGGTGTCTCCTTGATTATATGCCTTTAAGAGGAGAGAGCTCCAGCTATGTGATGAAGCCCTCACTCCACTATTTGCAGATATGCAGACTAACTTATTTTCTTGGATTCCTTTTAAAATCCTGTGACCTATGGAAAAAAAGAAAAAAGTAAAGTGCCAAAATGTGTGGCAAACAGTGTGTGGTACAATTATAGATTCGTTTTCCCTTTCTTCTTATTGGATGTATTTTGCAATGTTCTAGAACAAGTGTATATATTACCTTTATCATCAGAAAGAAGGGGAGACACTGTCCTGGGGCTGGGACAGTCATAGGTCATACTGTGCAAATGAATTAACTTAGTGGCAGATGTTTCATGAGGGATGGGGAAGGGCTAACACAGTGGCACCATTTCCATGAGTCATGCAGCTGGAATCCAGAGTCAAGTCTTCCACGTGGGCAGAGCTGTCCTCTCTCAGGAAGATGCCCAAATCCACCTGGGCCTGGGGTTAGATTTGGAAGCAGAGATGGTTGAGGTATTTCCCAGGCACCTTTATGCATGCTTGTGTGCTAAGTCACTTCAGTCATGTCCAACTCTTTGCAACCCTATGGACTGCAGCCCGCCAGGCTCCTCTGTCCATGGAATTCTCCAAGAATACTGGAGTGGGTTCCATGCCCTCCTCCAGGGGATCTTCCCAACCCAGGGATCAAATCCAAGGCTCTTATGTCTCCAACATTGGCAGGCGGGTTCTTTACCAATAACACCACCTAGGAAGCCCAGCAACATTTATAAAACCAGTTAACTGCAGGCTTCTAGAAACCTCCTTACAAATTTGAGAACCACAACTATGAGAGCTATCATCAGTCATCCAGTCTTGGCTGAGTGGTCCAGGAGCAATGGGAAGAGAAAGAAATGAATGGACTGCTTCTGATCCATCTGACTCTGTGTCTTTGGCCCATAAAAGTGACCATTGTCAGCAATTCTCTTGGAGCTTGCCCTAGCCTGGTTTAGCAAATCATGTCTCCAGACTTCGATTAGCTTGAACACAAATTGGGGGCAAGGAAGAGGGTAAGTGTTTGGACTTTTCTAGGTAAATATATTAAAAATAGGAAGCAAATGAGAATTTCTCCCCTCTTGCCAGCTCCAAGCATTGATCTTCTTTTTAATGGTATTTTTTTCTTTTTTTGAGTATAGTTGATTAACAATGTTGTGTTAGTTTTTGCCATACAGCAAACTGAATCAGTTATACATGGACATATATCCATTCCCTTTTAGATTCTATTCCCTTACTGGTCATTACTGAGTATTGAATAGAGTACCCTGTGCTATACAGTAGCTCCCAGCATTGCTCTTTAATAGCACGCGCTGGACAAAGGAATATTCAGATACTTTCTCAGTGAGGTGGAGATGGTAGCTTGGTAGCTCTTTATCTATTCCAACCCAAGGGCTATCAGATGTTGCAATCACTTTGAAAGCTTAAAAGTAGAATTTTCCAGACCTTTGATGGGTCAATCCTTTAATCATGTTCTCCTGAAAATCTTTTCTGGGGATCCAGCCTAAAATCCCACATCTTTAGACCTCTCAACAATTTTGTAAGCAGCTAATGCTCTGTGTTAAATCCTTTTGTGCTTAAACTTTAATGAACATTGTTATCTGGAACTGAACCCTGACTTTCACCAAAGATGTGCTGACTGCCCCATAAGACGAACCCTGTGGTACTTGATGAACACATGGACAGTTCAGTTCAGTTCAGTCGCTCAGTCATGTCCAGCTCTTTGCAACCCCATGAATCGCAGCATGGATATTAATTCATCTGTACTGAGTATCTCTTATGTGCCACTGCTGCTGCTGCTGCTAAGTCGCTTCAGTCGTGTCTGACTCTGTGCAACCCCATAGACAGCAGCACACCAGGCTCCCTCATCCCTAGGATTCTCCAGGCAAGAACACTGGAGTGGGTTGCCATTTCCTTCTCCAATGCATGAAAGTGAAAAGTGAAAGTGAAGTCACTCAGTCGTGTCCAACTCTTAGCGACCCCATGGACTGCTCCTAAAGCCCTCTTCCTTTTCTGGCTGTCTGTCTGCCTACAGAGGCTTAATACATTTCAGTCCTGTGAGGTTGGTCTTCTCATGATTTCTCACCTCACCACCTGTTTATTTTATCCTTCATACTTTGAGTGTTCCTCTTTGCCCATCCAATCTGACTCCTTATTCACCTCTACTTTCTCTGAATTTCTACACCATTTAGGGTTCCACACTCACTGTTTTGTGTTCCTTCCTGATGTGAGGTCTGTGTAGTTTGTCATTATCAGCCATCTGCTTATCCTGCTTCACCAGCCCTTGGAAACCTTACACTAAGCACATGGCACTCGCTGGATAAGGCACTGGATACATTTGATTTTTTAACAATCTCTGCTGCCTGATTCACTTGTTTATCCACATAGCCCTCACCCTTGCTGTCCTAAATGAGGTCAACACAAATAGGAATTCAAGGGAGAGGAGGAAGAGGAGTACTCAGTTTAAGAATTAAAAGAGGACAAGAAAGGCAGAAAATGGGGAAGGTAATACACCAGAAATCAAATGAAAAAGGGAAGGGAAAAAATACTTTGTCCTAAGGCTAGACAACACATTTCTATCTTCTACCGGGTATCATCTCCATTCTTGATGACACTGTTTGACTTTCTAAGTGCCCGTTCAGATGATATGAACCATGTTCCAGTCTTCTGATGCTCACGCGAGTGTGACAACAGAGGTGAAGTTCCTGATCATGACCCCAGTCTGCCATTCACAATCCCATCAGTTGCAATGGTGCAAACCAAGCATTTGCTTTATTTCCATCATCCAGGTACCAAACACAAAATCCTCTCCCTTCTTTCCTGTCTACCATACTGCTGGGGAAACCAATCTGCCTCTCTTCTTCTAATGAACTAGAAAAAAAAGCAAAATGCTTCTCCTGAGAGTAAACTAGGATTTGGAAGTTTTCGCAGTGCTTGTTTCCACCTATTTATCTTCCACATGAGAGTAGACGCATTCATTCATCTGTATTGAGTACCTCCTATATGCCACAGATCTGACATCTGACATCAGACACAGATCACACTCTGACATCCTTTCCCTTCAAGACCTTATTGATAATTACATTTGAGTAAATAAGCAAACAAAAAATTACAACCAGCTAGTGCTATAGCAAGAATTTACCTGGGAGCAAACCAGGTTTGGAAGGCTTTACAGTGTTTATTTAATCTCTCCACCCTCCACATCTCCCCATATAGAGCAGTACATTTGACCAATGAAAAGGCTGGTCAGCAGCTGAGCTGAATATGCTATGAGCACAGATAAATACCAAACCAGCATGTGAAGATGCATGGCCCTTAAATGGATCCAAAGTTTTTTGTTTTTGTTTTTTTAAACTTAGAACTCAATGGCCTTTGCTATTAACACGGAGACTCTCACTCATGCTACTGAGGCTCTTCCTAAGGACTCTTTCTAGACACCATTTTTTCACCTAGATGCTCCCAAGACAGAAATTACTCCCTTCGTGTCAGGCCCTGAGGGCAGGCATGGTAGCTCTCTGCTGCCCCGGGAGACTCGTTCATCACAGGCTGCTGATTGTCCGCTTCCCAGAGCCGAGGGATGTCATGCAGGTACATCCAGGCACCAAGGGTGAGATGGGAGCCATGTGCACAGGAGCGCTGGCCCTGCCCCCTTCAGACCCCCAGCAGGCCTCCCTCCACCCAACACTGGTATTTCCCATAGCAGGCTCACAACCTCTCTAGGCAGAGGTTCCTTTTATCTGTCTAATCATGCAAAAGGAAAAGGAAAGTGAAGTCGCTCAGTCGTGTCTGATTCTTTGTGACCCCACGGACTGTGGCCTACCTGGCTCCTCCATCCATGGGACTTTCCAGGCAAGAGTACTGGAGTGGGTTGCCATTTCCTTCTCTAGGGGATCTTCCTGATCCAGGGATTGAACCCAGGTCTCCCATATTGCAGGCTGACGCTTTACCGTCTGAGCCATCAGGGAAGCCCAATCATGCAAAGGAACAGACAAAACAAGTAACAACAAAACCCAGGCCCAGGTGGAGTTAATTCTTTAGCCAAGGTCACACTGCAAGATGGATTCTCAATCCTCAGGCGCTACAATGGATCCCTGTGTGGATAAAATACAAGCTGCTTAACACATGTGTGAAGCCCCTTTTGACCTGGCTATCAGCTCCACCCCTCCTGGTCTCAAGCTGCGGCCTCCAGCCCTGCTCAAATCATTCGTGTCCAGACACTTGAACCGTGCCATTACCGCTGCTAGAACTTCCTTCTCCAGCTGCCAACCCACCACCTCCGATGCCTCCTCCTACTCATCCTGACTCATCCTTAGGGTCCCAGAATCCAATTCACCCTCTCATTCAATCAATCCACAGGCATTCTGCTAGTCCTTTCCCTATGTGGTGTCATTGGACTCTGAGGATATGACAAGAAATAAGGGGAACTGGTCCCTGCCACCGAGTTCACAGCCCAATTGAAGAGGCATAAGTAAACAGGCAGTGATAAGATGCTGGGGTAGGTGGTGTGAAAGGATAAGAACAGGGTGTGTATTCAAGGTTGTCCAGAGAAACAGAGCCAACAGACACTAGAAGGGATGTGTGTGTGTGTGCAGATCGAAATAAAGATAAAGAGATGTATTATAAACACTTGGCTCATGTGATCACAGAGGTAGGCAAGTCTCCAGTCCTGCAGGGCGGGAGTCATCAAACTGAGACCCATAAGAGCCCATTGGCTCTAGTTCTAGTCCATCTCTGAAAGCTTGAGAACCAGGACAGCCAGTGGTGGAGTTCCAGTCCAAAGGCCAGCTGGCTAAAGATCCGGGAAAAACCGATGTTTCAATTCTAGTCCCAAAGCAGAAAAAGATTCCATGTTCCAGCTCACAGGCAGGCAGGCAGGAGGAACCCTGTCTCACTCAGGGCAGGGTCAGCTCTTTGTTCTATCCCAGCCTTCATCTGATTGTGTGAGGTCCACCCACACTAGGCAGGGCAGGCAGCTTTATTTGGTCTACACATTTAAATGTTAATCTCATCCAAAACACCTTCAGAGAAACACCCAGGATGATGCCTGACCTAATTATCCTGTAACCCAGCCAACCTGACACACAGAAGTAACCAGCACAAGGTCCTGCGGGGACACGTAGCCAGGCCCTCGACTCTGGAAGTGCTTTCGTGACCACCCCTAAGACCCTATCCAGGGTCCTTTCTCTCTGTTCCAACAGCCCTCACTACACTCCTTACCATAATTCTTGTGGGTTAGTATTTTCTCTCTCCTGACCGTAAAGTCCCTGACGTTGTTAAAATGCTACTGAGACCTTGCTCTGAAGCCAGACCTACTAGGCGAAAGTCCCAACTCTTCCACTTTTAGCTGTATAGCTGGGCAAGCTTTCTAACCACCTGGGCCTCAGTTTTCTTATCTGTAAAATGGGATAGCATTAGTGCCTACCAGCCTCTCAGGAATATTGAGAGAATTAAATGAAGCAATACACAGAATGTGCTGAGGGTCTGCTGGCACATGGTAGGTCTCCAGAAAACAGTAGCTCTAACAGTCATTCTCTGTGTACCCCAGCACCCAGCAGGCTTCCGGCACATGACAGGTTCTTGTGGAGACCGGCACATTGCCACCTGACTCCCTCTCCTATCCTGCCAGCAGCTGCATCTGTGCCCACGAGCGTCTCAGGGCCTTGTTCTTGCAGAAGGCTGCTAGCATGCCCCCAGACAGCAGCGGTGGGAAGGGAAGTGTCTTGTCTTGCCGGAAAGAAGGTGATGACAGGATAGATGTCCGTGAAAGGCTGTAAGTGCCTGGAGCAGCTGCCCTGAGAACTATTCCCAACAGGTGACAAACGGCTGTCTTTAGTGACCGGCCTGACCTTCAGTTAATAGTAAGAATGACTTCAGTAGGGAAATTGATTTTTGGCCAATCACCTTCAAAAGATGGAGACCTCGGGACAACTCATTATCCAGTATTTGATTTCCACTTGGAGGAGAAACAGGACCCAGGGGAATGAATTGACATTGTGTAGTTTCATTTTTCCCACCATTAAGGCCTCTCCTGTCTTTCTGGAAGCTTTTAACAAGTCCTTAGTTAATTTTTTTTAATTGAAGTATAGTTGATTTACAATATTGTGTTAGTTTCTGCTGTACAGCAAAGTGATTCAGTTATACATACATACGCATTCTTTTTATACATTCTTTCCCTTTATAGTTTTCCATAGTATACACAATACTGTGCTACAGAGTAGGACCTTGTTGTTTATTCCATATATAATAGCTTACATCTGCTAACCCCCGTCACCCACTCCAACCCTCCTTCAACTCCCTTCCCGTGGAAGCCATAAACCTGTTCTCCACGTCCCCGAGTCTATTTCTGTCTCATAGATAGGTTCATTTGTGTCCTATTTTAGATTCCACAGATAAATGATATCATACGGTGCTTTCTCTTTCTGACTTACCTCACTTAGTACGGTAATGTCTAGTGGCATCCATGTGGCTGCAAATGGAATTATTTCATTCTTTTTTAATGGCTGAGTAATATTCCAATGTATATGTGTGTCATATCTTCTTTATCCGCTCCTCTGTTGATGAACATTTAGCTTGTTTCCATGTCTTGGCTATTGTGTATACTGCTGCTATGAACACAGGGTGCATGTCTCTTTCGGGATTAGAGTTTGGTCTGAACCAGTCCTTTGTGTAGTGTGAACTCAGTGGTATACAGACACGAAAGGATTTTTTTTAATTAATTTATTTTTAATTGAAAGATAATTGTTTTGCAGAATTTTGCTGTTTTCTGTCAAACCTCAACATAAATCAGCCATAGGTATACAAAAGAGAGGGGATATATCCCCTTCCTTTTGAACCTCCCTCTCATCTCCCTCCCCACCCCACCCCTCTAGGTAGATACAGAGCCCCTGTTTGAGTTTCCTGAGCCATACAGCAAACTCCCATTGGCTGTCTATTGACATGGAAGGATTTTGCTGTCCTTCTACCGAGGTCTTACATCTGCAGTCATGGAATCAGCCCTGCAATGGTACCTCTATCCTGGCCCTGCCTCTTACTCTCTGTGCATCTCATTGACCACACCTGTAAAGTAGGGAGCATCACCTTCCCCAAAGACCTCAGAGTGACATCTGATATAGGACAGATAGAATATCTATATCAGCTGGGCAGTACTTGTGAAAAAGCGTGGGAGAGTTTGCAGTGTTATGCACATACAGGGCAGGAGCATACATGGGAGGAACTCAGCCTGAAGGCCTTCCATAACCCAAACTAATTTTTCATTTTAGTTCAGTCGCTCAGTCAGGTCTGACTCTTTGTGACCCCATGGACTGCAGCATGCCAGGCCTCCTTATCTATCACCAACTCCTGGAGCTTGCTCAAACTCATGTCCATCAAGTTGGTGATGCCATCCAACCATTTCATCCTCTGTGGTCCTCTTTTCCTCCTACCTTCAATCCTTCCCAGCATCAGGGTCTTTTCCAATGAGTCAGTTCTTCGCATCAGGTGGCCAAAGCATTGGAGCTTCAGCTTCAGCATCAGTCCTTCCAATGAATATTCAGAACTGATTTCCTTTAGGATTGACTGGTTTGATTTCCTTGCAGTCCAAGGGACTCTCAACACTGGAATAAATGTAAAATGGGAGAAATATTTTCTCACAGCATGTAAGTCAAAAACCATGGAGTCATGCTTTTTAAAAATAATATAGCTTTTTCTCTAATATGTCAGTGAGCTCTCTGTCATTTGAATCAGGTAACACCGTGTGTCAAGGTGTTTGGACCTCGTCATAGCTTTTTATTTCTAAATCGTTCCAACCCGTCTTTCAGCATGAACACCACCAACTAACTGAGTGCTTATGAGATACAAAAAAGATGTTGAAATGACAGGGAGTGTTAAACAACAGCATGATGGCCCCCAACTTCATTCTGGCTGAGGTTCCTCAGCACATACCACTGTGTGGCTTGAAATTGGGTATTTACTCATCAGCTAGAGGGCACTGCCCAGACCAGATTATAAGCTGATTATAATTCACTAGACCCAACATGAAAGCTGAGTGTCATGAGTTTGTGTCCCCCCAAAAGATATTAAAATCCTAACCCCAATACCTGTGAATATGGTCTTACAAAGTCTTCACAGATAATCAAGTTAAGATTAAGTCATTAACGCAGGCCCTAACCCTACATAGCTTGTGTCCTTACAAGAAGTAGAAATGGACACAGAGACAGACATGCATAGAAAGAAGACAATAGCCATGTAGAGACACAGGGAGAAGCCAGCCTTCTACAAGCCAAGGAAGAGTGGAGTCTAAGCTTCCAAAACTAGGAAAGAAGCATGGAACAGATTTTTTCCCCAGCCCTCATAAGAAACCGATCCTGCCAACACCTGAACTTAAACTTCTCATCTAATGAACAATGAAAATATGAATTTCTGTTTAAGCCACCAGGTTTGTGGCTCTTTGTCTTAGCAGGTATATTGCTAGTATATTAGCAAACTAATATACTAAGCTACCCTTGGTTTTTTTAATTTAGAGGGACTCTCTTCCATAAGGTAATATCTTCTCAGTTATTTAAATAGCACACAACTTCCAGTGTGCAGTTAGAAGTGGTAACCTAGGAAATGTTTGAGAAAGAAGAACTTGTAGAACTCTGACCTTCATATAAGAATGTGGAGCTCAAAGCAAAAGAGTCTTAGGAAGATGCACAAATAATAAAGGAAATTATAGCTAACATTTACTGGCTATTTCTACGTGCCAGGCACTGAATTCAGCCCTTCACATGCATTAATTCATTTAATTTGTGCATTAACTCATTTAATTTGCACAACAACCTTATGTAGTAGACACAGTCATCACCCCTATTTTTCAAATGAGGAAGTCAGTCAGAAAGGTTTAGTTATTTGCCTAAGGCTGCACAGCTAGTAGGTGGGAATTCTGTGAATTTCAATCATTGACAGTCAGGCTCCAGAGCACACTCTAATGGCTAGAAAGACGTGGAAGCCACCAGTTTTATAAGATATGGTTAACCCAGGGCCCTCCTGGTGGTCACATGGTTTTATGACACACATGCAGGGGGCATGGGTTTTATCCCTAGTCTGGGAAGTAAGATACCATACGCCCTGCAGTGCAGCCAAAAAAAAAAAAAAGATATGGTTAATTCCATCATCGGCATCTCTGAGATAATGAGGAAGTTTCACGTATATCCCTCGAGTCCATATTCACTGATGGCCTCTCATGGCTACCCGTCATTCCAGGCACTGGGAAAGCAAAGCTGAACTGATGCAGACCCTGCCTGCAGGGGGTGCAGGCCATAGAACACAGGTTAGGGCACATATCTTCAGTCTTATTTTCATTTCTCTGCTAACTCTTGGTTCTGCCCACCACAGAATTGAGACTTATCCTAGGAAAGATTTTTATCATAAAGCTGTGATGTTTAATTTTATGTTTCAGCTTGGCTGGACTATGGTGTGAAGTGAAGCGAAGTGAAACTCGCTCAGTCGTGTCTGACTCTTTGCGACTGTATAGTCCATGGAATTCTCCAGGCCAGAATATTGGAGTGGGTAGCCTTTCCCTTCTCCAGGGAATTTTCCCAACCCAGAGATCAAACCCAGGTCTCCCACATTGCAGGCAGATGCTTTACCAACTGAGCTATCAGGGAAGCCCCAGACTATGGTACTCAGTCATTTCATCAAACAGTAATCTAGATGCTGCTGAGAAGGTATTTTGTAGATGTGCATATTTTTTTCAAGCGGTTGATAGTAAAAAAGGAGATTAAGCTTGATAATGTAGGTGGGCCTCATTCACTCAGCTCAAGGCTTCAAGAACAAAAACTCAAGTTTCCCAGAGAAGAGAAATTCTGCCTCAAAACTGCACCATCAACTCTTATCTGAGTTCTGAACTTCCAGTCTGCTCAACAGATTTTTGAAGGTATCAGTTCCTGTAATCATATAAGACAATCCTTAAGATAATAAAATGATAATATTAATAAATAATAATATCATAATATATAATTCTGCAACCTAATATTTTTAAAATATACAATTATATTAAAATAGTGTACACACATAAATACACACATACGCATTTGTATGTGTATACGCAAATGTGTGTATGTATGTGTGTATTCTATTGGTTCTGTTTCTCTGAAGAACCATGAGGGAATAATAGTCTCATTAAAAATCACGAGATTAAAGGTTGAAGATTTGGGTCTGAGTCCCAGATCCATCATGTACCAGCTCTGGAAACTTCAGAAATTTCTGGAAGGGCTAAAAATTATCTTCAGAAATTCTCTTCAAGCTTTAAATTCCTTATTTATAAAATGAAAAAAATTTTTAATATTTGAATAAACTTTGCTTCACCTGCTTCCTAGAGATGTGTCGAATGACACAGATTAAAAACTGTTTTGAAACAAAATGCCAAACCAGTGTCAGTTATTACATTCCAAGGGCATAATTCTTACATGTATAGGTGACTATTTCTTTTTCTTTCCGACTTTGCACAACTGGCCTCAAAGTGGGACAGTAAAAAGACATGCTGGGAATCAGAGGGAATGAATGGAGACAGAGCTGACTGGAGGTCACGGTGAGTCGGTGCCAGAAGGTGATCAATACACACCGTGGGGCATCCTTGCTGGGGGTGCAGGGAGGACAGAGGCAGGCAGGGCCTGCACGTACTGTTGGCATGGAGACAGAGGAAGGAGGTATTTTCCATTAGCCCTGCAATCTTCTTAGGAGACACATGACCAGGAAAATCAGCAGGCAGAGTGACTGCTCAGAGTTGTGCAGTGAAACTGCCCTCTGAAGCTTCAGCATCTGGGGTCCAGAGGTCCCTGAGTCCTAGCTGAGCAGGCCCCTGTGATATGAGAGGTGGAGAGGGAGCCCCCCTGACCCTATACAGGGTCTGGAATAAGCCTTCAGAAGCATTGAGCCTTTGGCTGGGTTAGGAGTGATATCCCTTGGAAGGGGAGCCTTCTGGTGGGTTAGACATGGGGAAAGGCATGAGAGATGGGGTGCAAGGTGCCAGGGAACCCAGCAAGGGTATCAAGAGAGGAGCACACTATTTGCTGTATTCAGAAAGGTGTAGACAAGCTAGCCACCCAACAGCACCCTCCTCACTGTGTCCAGGACGCCCTGAAGTTACTTCTCTGTCTACACAACAAGGATGCCATGCTGCTGGTTTGGCTGAGTTTCCCTGGAAGCCCCCGGTGACTCCACCTGCTTCAGCCTCATATATTACAGAGTGCTCAGCAGTAACCCTCTCTGGTGTTTGGGGGGCAGTCTCCATCCACCACTTCTCTATACACCTCTTTAAGCCAATGATCCCAAAAGCCAAATGACACCACACCTGTAGGGCCACAGGGCCACTATTTCCCTGGTCTTTGGGGGTTTATCCAGGCCAACAAATTATTTCTGAGAATGAAATGTTTTCATCTCAAATCCAACAGAACCAACCCATTCTGCTAATATTGTAGCTCTAACTTAAAATGGTGTCAAGTGTGACTGGTGTGAACTTGTTTGATGCCCTGCAGCCTGTGGTCTGGAATTTCTCCATTTTCTCAAAGCTCCTTACCATACACTTTTCATGACAAATATTGATTTTTGTATTCAGCCCTCAGGATGTGTCATATTTTTCTTTTGTATTTTCAAGACTGTTCTCTGTTAGTGTTTTCTTTGTCTTCCAGAACATTATCACCATTCCCCATATGTTTTCTCCCCTAGATAATCATAAAAATTAAAAGCCTTCATTAGCACGCACCATGACGATGCCAAGTTTTCTAAGCACATTTATGGCTTTGCGTCCAATGAACACTGTTTTCTCCCCTTGTCCCCAAGCTGCACCTGTTCTGAGGCTGTAGTTCTAGAGGTGGAAAGCATTTCCACTGTTCCCACAGTTCACCACCTGCCCCAGCCACACACCGGTTTTCAGAAGTGGGATAAAGCTCAGTCTGTAAGAACTTTATAGAGGAAGAGCGACTCTGGCACTCTGCTCCTCCAAAGTAAACCTCTGAGTTCAAGCAAGAAGTTCCCACAGAAATGATAAATCATGCAACACATAACCATACTGGAGGGAAGGAAGGAGGAAGAAAGTCATAGACTATCAGAGAGACAGAGGAGGTGACAGATTTTATGACATTCCAAAGTCATCTCAGAGCATTTAACAGTATCTAATAGGTTTATGGTGGAGAAGGCAATGGCACCCCACTCCAGTACTCTTGCCTGGAAAATCCCATGGACGGAGGACCCTGGTAGGCTGCAGTTCATGGGGTCACTAAGAGTCGGACACGACTGAACAACTTCACTTTGACTTTTCACTTTCATGCATTGGAGGAAGAAATGGCAACCCACTCCAGTGTTCTTGCCTGGAGAATCCCATGGACAGAGGAGCCTGGTGGGCTGCCATCTATGGGGTCGAACAGAGTTGGACACAACTGAAGCGACTTAGCAGCAGCAGCAGCAGCAACAGGTTTACGGACATAGGTAGCCTCATCTCAATGGTACTCAGAATAGGGTCAGGCACAGGATAGTGGACCAAATCTGCCAGCATACTGTAGACAGCCCTCAAATTAAGAATGATTTTTATATTTTTTAGAGGATTGTGAAGACGGTGGGCTGGAGGGAATTGACAGGGCCTGTCAAGAGCTTTGTCACCACAAAGCTGAAACTATTTATGATCTGGCCTTTTACAGGAAAAGTTTGGTCTGGAGTTTCCCAGACTTGCCTGATCACCTTGATTCACTTGTGAAGACTGTCACGCACACAGATCCCCTGGAATGATGAGTCCATCACAGCATTGTTCATAACTGCTGCAAGTCAGAGCCTAAACATCCACCCGGGAGAGAATGGGCACACCTCCTTTAGAGTAAATGAAGTGACCAAATTATTAATATTTACACAGGAAATTCTCACACGTGAAAAACACGTTGAAGACAGATACATAGAATATGATGCTATTTACATGAAGTTTTTAATGTAGTATTATTTATGGATCCTTCATAAGTAGTGAATGTACGAAGACATACATGGCAAGGATACACGCCAAAGTCAGGTTCATAGTTACCACTGTAGAGAGAGGGATCAGCAGAGGGGCATAAGAGGGCTTCGATTTATCTATGTTTCACATCTTAAGCTTAATGGCTTGTAGATATCACAGGTGATAAATATATACAGATATTTACACAGACATAGATAAATACAAGTATAAAACATTTCAATATTCTTCCTTGGATTTTTTTGTACATTATAAATATTTTGTTATAATGATTTCTTTTTAAAATTACTGCTCAGTAATTTATAGCTCTTAATAGATATTCAATACAGTGCAGAAGAAGACTCTTGAGAGCCATTTGGACTGCAAAGAGATCCAACCTGTCAATCCTAAAGGAAATCAACCCTGAATATTCATTGGAAGGATGGATGCTGAAACTGAAGCTCCAATCCATTGGCCACCTGATGCCAAGAGCCAGCTCATTGGAAAAGACCCTGATGCTGGGAAAGATTGAAGGCAAAAGAAGAGGGCGGCAGAGGATGAGAGGGTTAGATAGCATCACTGACTCAATGGACATGAACCTGAGCAAACTCCGGGAGACAGTGAGGGACAGGGAAGCCTGGCATGCTGCAGCCTGGTGTGCTGCGGGTCACAAAGAGTCAGTCAGACACGATTTAGTGACGGAACAACAGCAACAACAATAGATATTCCAGGAAGCTGAAGTATTTAAGGGTCAATATGTGGATCACATGAAAGAAAGTGCACATTTTCTGTTCCCTTTTCTTTTTAGATTAATTAATTGAATGATGATTTAAAATATCAACTGAGTTTTTCTAATCATTTTAGGGTGCAATGTCAGCTGGGTGGATGCTCGATTAAGAAGGCTCCTCCACTTTGGTTTTTCTGGCTGAAGGAGGGAGCACTGCTTCCATAAGTTTCTTTCTGAAAGTAACAAGGAATTCTAGTCAATATCTTGATTAAATACATGGGTAGGTGGAGGCTAATTCTGGGAAGAGCAGGGAATAAAAGTCAGTAGGATAGCAATAGGCAGGGGGTGGTGGTTTAAGAGACAAAGCTGGCTGTGGCCTTAGCTGGGCTCAGAACAAAGACACGCTGGGAGAGAAAAAGAATGCAGCCTGAGGCAGCCAAGGAAGAAATCCTACAGATGCTGCTTCCAGACACAATGAAACAGATTGGAGCTGTCAGCGCACCGTGAGACCTGCAAACAAAACCTGGAGGCTGGGAGGAAGAATTCTGCTAATTGGAGTGGATAATTTAAGAGGTGAACACAGCACAAAGCCCTAGAGGGACTGATGCAGGTTTAATTAAAGATGATTTTCCATAACCTTGTCCTTGATTTAAAAAACACTGGCCCCTAGAAACACTGGGGAAAAAAAAAGAAAATGTGTGCCTTGTTAGATGGATTTCACCTTCTTTGAGCCTTAGCTATGGAGGGCCATTTTCCCATACATAATTTTGCCCCACTGGGATGACTGCTGGATATAGGGTACTGACCCAAAGGCTATCTCCACCCCCAGTCAGGTATGACCCCAAGAAGAAGTGATACAAACACATTTCAGTACTAATGAGGACAAAATGTAATACACAGACAGCAAGGATCAACCCAAAGTTCTCTCAGTTCCTCCAAGCTTCTAACTACGGAACTGGAAAACCTGGGGAACCCTGGGGTTCATATCCTTGTCCCCCACAGGTAGGTGCTCCAGCCTTGCCCCTGAAGACTCTTGATGGTGGCCTCACAGACTTAAGCTGTGCTGTCAACTCCACTGACTTCCCCCGGCTTCACCCTTGTTGTTGAACCTTGTGGTTGGTAACAGATGGAGAAGGAAGAGAGAGGAGGAAAAAGCAAGGGCCCTAAGGGTAGTGATCATCATTTTTGAAACTGAGAATGAGCAAGACAGATATTCTAAGTAATGACATGCATGTAATAGTAATAAGGTGCTGGGTGAGATGTAAGATGTGAGAGTTGGACCATAAAAAAGGCTGTGCACTGAAGAATTGATGCTTCTAAGCTGTGGTCCTGGAGAAGACTCTTAAGGGTCCCCTGGACAGCAAGGAGATCAAACCAATCAAGCTTCCAGTAGATGTTAATGCTGTGGCCGACCTTTAACGTTTATTGCTCATTTCTACTCTGCAAGATAGTTAGGGCAAATATTCTTAATTTTAAGAGGAAGAGATGGAAGCCCAGACAGAATCACTTGCCCAAAGACACCAGGCTGGGTTCTGACAGATCCAAGTGCTTTTTCACTCTACCAACCTCCTAAGGCCCACGTGGGGCCCTCGGTGGACTTTATCACAGTGAAGGCCATACCTGTCCCATCCACCCCTTTGCAAACTTATCCAAGGCCCCTCTGATAATTTTCTGAGCTTTACCTTTCTCTACAATATTTGCACCACATTAAACATTCTGTGGACAAAATATTCAGATCCACGTGCCAGAATCACAGACTGCTTCACCTAGTGCCAAGGCAGGGCCTGCCTCGATACATATTTAGTTTTGCTATTTTAGCATTTTTAATGACAAGAGATGCCCTTACTTTGTTTGGTGATGATTTAGTCACTCAGTGGTGTCCAACTCTTTGCAACCCATGGACTATAGCCTGCCAGGCTCCTCTGTCCATGGGATTTCCCAGGCAAGAATATTGCAGTGGGTTGACATTTCCTCCTCCAAGGGATCTTCTCGACCCAGGGATTGAACCCAGGTCTTCTGCAAAGCAGGCAGATTCTCTACTGATTGAGCCACCAGGTAAGTACTTTGTTTGAGGAGCCCTATATCACAGTAGGGGCCAAAAGACATGCTGGTCCATACTTGACCAAAACAAAGATGATTAAAGCTTAAGATCCCAGGAGTATGTGCTGGTTAACTTGAAGGAGAATGAATGCCTGACTGTGGGGCCTCTGATAAATTGGTAGGGGGGTTGCTGTGTGGAGGAGGACAGGGGCCCAGGGGCCTCGCTATGGCTGCTGAAGCCTCTTCTAGAGGGTGTGTGCTAACCCCACCCCTGTTAGTAACCCAAGCTTGTTTCCTATAAGATTCTTATAAAATCAGCAGCACAGCACTAAGGGAGCTGTATTCAATATCTTGTGAATAACCATAATAGAAAAGAATTTTTAAAAGAATATATATATATGACTGAATCACTTTGCTGTATAGCAGAAATTAACTCAACATTGTAAATCAACTATGTGTGTGTGCTTGGTTGCTCAGTCATGCCCAACTCTTTGCAACCCCATAAACTATAGCCCCCCCAGGCTCTTTTGTCCATGGAATTCTCCAGGCAAGAATAACTGAGTGGGTTGCCATTCCCTTCTCCAGGGAATCTTCCCCACTCAGGGATCAAACCCAGGTCTCCTGCACTGCAGGCAGATTCTTTATTATCTGAGCCACCAGGGAAGCCCCACATCAGCGGCACTACAGCTGGACTTCAGAACCACCATTTAAAGTGAAAGGAGAGACGAGAGGCCACAGCAGCATTATTGTGAAAACCTGAACCGTGGTGTGATGGGCAAGCTCCACCCACTTTCCTAAGGAGATGATCCCCTCTGACAGCTACAGGCAATTTAAAAGCTCTTGTGAAGCCTTGGGTGGAAAACCAACACAACTTCCAGACTCAGCCAATCCCATATAAGCATTTGAAGGGTCAGTCCTAAAGCATCCAAGGCAGACATTAACACTTTCCCAGTGACCCATAAATAGCCACCAAGGACTTTTCAAGAAACCCTGACAACACAAATATAATGACTCTTTAGTAATGAGGTTAGTATCTGAGGGAGTTGACTGGATTGATGCTTGGTTATAATCTTAAGAGCTCTTAGCTTCTGCTTGTTTTCCTCTGGGCGATCATCGCTGAATGGACGTTCTGTCTGATATTTGTTGTTGGCAATAAAATGGGAATTTCAATTCTTAAAGGGTTTCTGCCTTCAGGGTCTGGAGCGCATTAGAAATGTTGCTTTGTCTGGTTCATCCTGTACACGAATGAGTCATTCTTGATCTCGGGAGGTGGAAGGGTGAGCAACTACTTAAACAGGGGGCACGTTCTGTTCTGAAATGTGCATCCTGCTTGCAGAGTGGCTTTACGAAGCATCTTTCGTGTTTACTCCACAGAAAGATTGTAAATTAGGAAGCAACACTTTGGATTAAATGAGACTCATGATAAAACATGAGGAAGAACAATTAAAGATTGACTTCCTCCTAGAAATTATAAAATATTTTATGGAATTTAAATTCCCAGGGCATGTACTGCTGAGGCAAGGGGCATTGGCTACTGAAGCAGACCTGTGAAGCTGAGCCTGTTGGAGGTGAATCTACGTCAAAAACGTGTGATCCTCAGAACCTATGGGTGGAATTCATCCCAAAAAAGCAGAAGAGGAAAGGGACATGGAGCTCACCTCCTGAATAAATCAGTATATGTGCGTGGCGGGGCGCAGGACCATCCCCAGCGGCTTCCCTGCTGGGCAGGTTGCTGTTTGCTCTGGGAGCAGCATCTCAGGGAGAAGCTAATATTCACAGAAGCAATTCAGCAAGCGGAACCTCTGAGGATGAGGTGGGAGAGACGGAAACCAGGGAATCAGGGAGGGCTGGGGCCCAGGAGGGGAGGCTGGGCTTGCCCAGCTCTTCTGGAACACCCAGCAACCCTGGCTTCCAATGGGACTATGGCCTCCAGAGCCTGTTTCTTCACCTGTTCTAGGGATGGACACTGTGGGAACCTGACGAGAGCCTAGACCCTCTCCTGCCCGAAACGTTCCCACCTCTCTGCTCTTCCCTCTCGGAAGCAATTTATGTCTCTCCTTTACAGCACTCTCTCTCTGTTGCTCTGTGTGTGTCTCTATCTCTGTCTGATCTCTTGCTTTCTCTCTTACAAAGTTTCAGAGGTTTTGAAGACTCCCCTTAAGGCCACATGAGCTGTAGCTTTAAGAACTCCTAGCTTAAAGATGAGACTTTCCTGGTGGCTCAAAGGTAAAGAACCTGCCTGCCAATGCAGGAGACATAAGACACATGGGTTCGATCCCTGGGTCAGGAAGATCCCCTGGAGGAGGGCATGGCAACCCACTCCAGTATCCTTGCCTGAAGAACCCCATGGACAGAGGAGCCTGGCGGGCTACGGTGCATGGGGCCACAAAGAATCCCGACACGACTGAAGTGACTTAGCACAAGCACAAGCTTAAAGAGATAGGCAGGGCACTCTCAGCTCTGAAAGGAGCATGTGGGACTTCCCTGGTGGTCTGGTGGTTAAGCCTCCACACTTTCAATGCAGGGGCTGCTGATTTGGTCCCTGGTCAGGGAACTAAATTTCCACATGCCATGCAGCATAGCCAAAAAGTAAAAATTTTTAAAAATGAAAAAGGGAGCACATGTTTGAAACACAATAAGATTAAAAACTATATAAATATATATATATATATTTTTAAGCAATTTGGGAGGTTTTGTTCAACTCCTCACCTATCATTAATTTCAGAAAGAGATGATTCTCTAAGCCTACACTATAGATTATGCATTTTGGTGCTCCATGTTGGGGTTACAGCCAAAAAGAGTGAGGTGCTAAATGCTATAAAAATATTTTTTTAAATTAAGATACTTTGCCTTATTTGTCTCCTAATCCATAGCTATCAGAAAGGGGGTTTGAGTCACTAATGACCTCCTTTACAAATCTAATCCATACCAGGAGTAATTTCCTACTACTAATAGGAGGAAAACCAACCTGCAAAATCACTTACCCTCAAGCAACTTGTGACCCCAAGGGGTATGATGTGTTAACGCTTTATATGGATCACTTTGCGATCTGGGAGCACCAGAAATTCATTCCATGAGCTTGCTTTCCTATTTTGTTGTTCAGGGACCACTGGATTGACTGTGATACTGCAAATAAAGTTTACAGTCACTAAACTGCTTTTGGAGTTTAATTGAGGATGTCAAGGTAGCATGTGATAAACTACCACTCATATTATTTAAGTACCTATTTTAAAGAGAAAGATTCAAGACAAGTACTGCCATCTGCCTGTCTTCTCAGCTTCACTCTAGAGTGTCGTTTTTCCGTAAATTTGCTATGTCTCTCTTCCATCAGCCCATTTTCCCTTATCTCTACCACATCGCATCCTCCTTCTGTTGCTAACAAGGAGAGAGAGAGAAAAAATAGCTTTTGTGAAAGTAAAAGTAAATTCTGCCAACAAAGAATCATTTCCAGACATGACATCTCTCTAAAGAAAATTTCTGACTCTCTATAATTGAAAACGATGGATCAAATTAGGGTCTAAACAAAAGAAAGTATCTACTAGTTACACAAATGATGCAAATCATACTTAAAGAGACCAGGAAGACTGATCATTGCCAAGACTTGGGCGGGGTATGAGATTTGACCCTATTTCCAAGTTGAAAAGTTAGCCTGCCTGAGAGCCAGGAATACATCAAAGACCCAATACTCCCAGGTCAGAGAGAAAGGACAGCTTATTATTCACAAGAACAGTAGCTAGAGCAGCAGCATTTTGGAATGATGATTTTGAAAGTCCCAATTCACACAGGGGGTTGCAAAGAAGGTTGAGTGACAACTGCCTTGCAAAGGGTTGCACTATAGGAGAAAGAACTCTGAACTTAGGGAACCCGTATCTTTTATAATAGGCAGTAAAGGAGATCCAACCAGTCCATTCTGAAGGAGACCAGCCCTGGGATTTCTTTGGAAGGAATGATGCTAAAGCTGAAACTCCAGTACTTTGGCCACCTCATGCAAAGAGTTGACTCATTGGAAAAGACTCTGATGCTGGGAGGGATTGGGGGCAGGAGGAGAAGGGGACGACAGAGGATGAGATGGCTGGATGGTATCACTGACTCGATGGACGTGAGTCTCAGTGAACTCCGGGAGTTGGTCATGGACAGGGAGGCCTGGTGTGAGTCACAAAGAGTCGGACACGACTGAGCGACTGATCTGATCTGATCTGATCTGAAGCTCACTTATTTTTTTGCTCCAGAGGAAGAAGCAATCTCTATCCTCCAACACAGTTTGCTGCACACACAATCATACTTGAAAACACGTGTCCACCCCTAAGGCAATGTCTGGCCACAAACACGCAGAAACACTGGAGACCCGTATATAATTGTCTCCCAACAAGGATAACACTAAATTTGTGTGCATATGTGTGTCTGTAAAATGTGACCAAGTCAACATAGCACAAACACTTTTTTAAACCCCCATATACTTGATAGGACTTTCTACCTCTAGAATCCACCAGAACAAGGTGAACCCAAACCCAGCAAGGTCATTTAATACACCTTACTTTGAAGAGCCTGAGGCTGAAGGAAATATGTACCAGAGATAAAGCTGGTCTTATTTATCCAATGGACCCAACAAAGCATCAGAAGACCAGATCTCCAAGGCCTAGTTTGCAGTTGTTGTTGTAACAGTACTCCACTGAGATGCTCATCCAGTGTTCTGTGGTGGGAACACCCACACAGCCCAGAGGAGTAGAGAACAATTCAGTCTTATACAAGCCATTCATTCCCAGGTGCACGATGCCATGGTGGCATCAGAACACTGAAGAAGTGAAGCATTTCCAGCCCTGGTGTCTGAGTCCGGGAGGAGGGGATCTCCAGGAAGTCTGGATCTTTCTTGCTCACAGAAGACTGGGAGAATCCACCTGATTTTCACAAGCAAATTACATACACCCGGCTGGTTACATCCCAAACTTCATAGAGAATGTCACCAGCTCTCAGTAATAACTCCAGGATCCTTTGGGTTGAAATAAATTCAAAGAAGAAGAAAACAGCAGTGGGGAGAATCACCAGAACACCTATCTCTGTTCAATCTGAAATCAGCTTTCCCAAAGTTCCAATACCAAATAAATACACTGAGTTCTTTGTGTGTTTTTAGACCAGAGACAAGGGGCCCGCCCACCCACAGTACTTCTCCCCACCCAAGACATCTTAGGCTATTTCTGCCATCAAAGTGTCCTCAGGTTAGTGCCCAAAGCAGGGGTGAAAGGATGTGGGTGAGGGGATGGTAGGAAGCTCCCCAAAGTGTTGGCACTCAAGGAAGATCCCTGAGAAGCAGAGGGAATCCACAGAAGCTTTAACTCAGAAGCAGAAGCGTGATGCAAGTGCAGGAGTGTCACTCAGCAGTCACACGAAGGGCTGGCTCTGAGCCTGGGCATCTCGCTGAGCAACACTGGAGGGACAGGAATAAGAACAAGCCCCGTGCTTACAGGCCGGGCGTGGAGCAGCACCCAGAGCAATACTAGGCACCAAGGAAAACACATGGCTCCCACTCTGATCATGGAAAGGGATGAGATCACCTCCCAGACGCTGTCCCACCTGTGTCTCCAGGTGGGGGCCTGGTGCCTGCCTGGCAATCTCTTGGCGTTGACCCCTTCAGCCTGTACCCCTTGGTGTGGCTCGCACAGAGCTCATGTTCCCAGCCACTTCGTCTTCTTAGAAAGAACCAGAAATAATGACTTATTCATCTACCATTGATCAACTGATTTCTGCATAGCACACAGCCTTTCATGGAGACTTTAATTTTGTAAATGAAAATCAAACATCTGTGTGTAACAAGAGCTGGAAACCACATCACCCTGGGCTGCTCTTTCTCCTAAATTTGCTTTCTCAGGAAACTGAAGAAAGGGTGCTCTGTACTTTGCTGCCAAGGCCAAATCCAGGAGCTTTTTGTTAGGGTAGAAAACAAGAAGAGCCCGGAATAGGCTGTGCCACAGCTCCAGAGCAGGCAGGGCCCCGGGTTCTCCAGTAGAAAATAAAATGCCACAGCTCCAGAGCAGGTTGGGCCCCAGGTTCTCCAGTAGAAAATAAAATGAGAAATAGTGTGCTCACATCATGGCTGCCACCTATCACAACAGCACAAGCTGATGACCTGCCGTCAGACGTGGGCATTGGGTTATATAAGAATGGCCAGTGGCCCAGGCACTCAATCTGGGGACCTTAAAAAATGCCTAAGCTCTGCTTCTACCTACAGATGGAGAGGACCATGAGGAGGCCAAGGACCCCTCCAACCACAGAGCCTCCCCACCCCACCCACCAGCTCAGGGGCCCAGCTCACTGTAGATGCAGTGAGATACTCTGATAGATGCAGATGCAGGGGCCCTACTCCTGTGTTTGGGACTGAATATCCCCCTGTAAGAGACAGGTAAGCCTAAAGGGCTTGAATCTCAGCTCTATAACTGTGTGATCTCGGGTAAGCTGCTTACCTTTTCTGAGTTGATTTTTTCTCACCTGTAAAATGAGAATAGCGATCCACCCCATTATATTAATGTCAGACAAAATGAGATAAGGCAGATAAACACTTAACACAGTGATCAAGAAGTGGGAGCCACTATTATGATTGCTGTAAATGGACACCACTCCGTTTAAACGTGGATTTCCAGGTGTTCAAGCAATCACTGAGCCAGAAATTGGTTCCTTTGAAGTCATTCCCCAAGTGCTGACCCTTAATTGCTCTCCAGCAGAAAATAAAATGAGAAATAGTTAGCGTGCTCACATCATGGCTGCCACCTGTCATAACAGCACAAGCTGATACCCTACTGTCAAACGTGGGCATTGGGCTACACAAGAATGACCAGTGGCCCGGGGTACTCAACTTGGGGACCTTAAAAATGCCTAACCTCTGCTCCTACCTACAGATTCCGATTAAGTTGGTCAGGACTAGGGTCTAGGCATCAGCTGCTTTAAAGCTTCGGGGGTGATTCAAACATACACTCGGGTCTAATATGCACTCTCCAAGGTGGGAAGGAGTCAGTTTTCCCAAAGAATCATTTATCATATTTATTCAATTGGCAAACACATATTGATCCCTCTGATTGGTCAAGCACAGAACCAGGGGCCTGATTTATAAGACCCAGTTCCAACCTCAAGAATCCTAGAGTCTAACAGATGAGATAACAGGTGAATAGTCAGTAGTAATAGTGGAAACATGTCACTAGGCTGTACACACCCTTAGGAAGGGTCCAACCCAGCTCTCCAGATACAGCCTGTTGGTGGAGAGGGTGTACCAGACCCAGGCAATAGTTTTTGCAAAACTTCTGAGGAAAAAAAATACAGAGAACATTTCAGACACCCCAAGGAATTCAGTAGGACCAGACATCAGTCCGAAAGGCCAAAAGAGAAGGCTGGAGAGGTAGGAACCAATTCCTTGTAGAGAAGTCAGAGGGGTTTGGGTTTTAGGTAGGGGAGTGGAGTGGTCAGAGCTGTTTTGGGGAAAGATTATTCTGATTACTGGGTAGAAAACAGATCAGAGGGACATTAAGACAGAACACAGGGAAGTCAATTCCAAGATAGTTGTAGCAATCACTGCAAGATTTCACTGGGACAGATTTAAGCAGTATTAGCAGAGGAAAAGCTTGGTGACTATGGATGCATTGGGACCCGGATGGGGAGGCAAGGAGGAGGTCCCAGCTTGTGGCTTGAGTGCTCCAGGGAGTCAGGTGATGCCAGGCCAAGAGCAAGGTGGCGGGGGGTGGGGAGGGGGCAGGAAGTATGTGATGTGACAGGCCTCAGAGGCCTTCAAAGGAAAAGTTCAAAGGAAAAAATTATAACCTGGGCTGGTCAAACCTACCAGAATTCCTGCAAGTTCTGATTTTTGTGTACTCATAGAGTGTAAGGCATTCTAACAATAATTGGAATATCTGATTAATCTGAAATCTTGAGAATATACACCAGATGGGCAAAAGGGAGTTTGAATTAAATGAAAGACGCATGGCCTGGGGGAGTGCTGGAGTAGAAGGCAGGCAGAGCCAAGGGCACAGAGTTATTTTCTGTTTCCTGCTCAAGCGGGGAGTCTGTTCCAGCTCCCCTCCTTTCACCACCTGATCTGAAGATGCCTCAGGTGAGGTCCAGGATCAAATGAACAAAAGACCTGAAAATGAAAAGCTAGCTGGTGCTTGGTACCGTTGTCTGTGGCTTCTCAGGTGGCTCAGTTGTAAAGAACCCACCTGCCAATGCAGGAGGCGTGGGTAAGATCCCTGGGTCTGATCCCTGGGTCAGGAAGATCCCCTGGAGGAGGGCAAGGCAACCCACTCCAGTATTCTTGCCTGGAAAATCCCATGGACGGAGAAGCCTGGAGGGCTTCAGTCTATGGGGTCGCAGAGTCGGACACAACTGAGCATATGTGCACACACCCTTGTCTTCAGAGCATCTGACAAAGTAAAATCATCACACCCATGCTGTTTCGCAAGGCAAACGTGTAAGCAGAGTTGTAAGCAGCTTCGTTTATTCGAGTAAATAGCTTGTAAATAAATCATTGGTAAACATTACAAAATTAAATACATTTTCAAAAGCTTGCCAGTGTACATAAAATTCACAAACATAGTTCTTTTAAAAAATAAAATATGTTCAGAGCACCCTTGATATAAAATGCCTGACCCCTGTCCTCTGACAGGGCCACCTAGAGACACCTTACAGTAGGGAGGGGGGTTTCTATGGGAGGCAGTGGGGGCTTCCTGGAGGACACCAAGAGTTTCTACTCTGACCTTTGACCCCACCCACATCCAGCTGCATTTTGATCCTTCTCCAAGGAGCCGGTATAGAACTGAGAGGGGCTCAGCAGGTGCCCCAGGCTCAGCTCCAAGCAAAGGGATCGGATCAGGGTGCACAATTAGGGCCAGAGTCCTCACCATAAGCCACTGAGAGAAGCCAGAAAGGAAATCTCTACCACACTTCCAAACC
Organism: Bos mutus; assembly: GCF_027580195.1. Lineage (NCBI taxonomy): Eukaryota > Metazoa > Chordata > Mammalia > Artiodactyla > Bovidae > Bos > Bos mutus. The sequence continues at coordinate 87,088,955 of NC_091625.1, read as the reverse complement.
AGCCAATGCTCCTGCATCGACTTTCTCCAGAGGAGCTGAGGTTTTCTCAGTTGTACACCCGCTCATCGCTCAGCTCACCCAATCTGGTCTGATGCCCTCCAGGCACAGAAATGCCCAGATCTACTTCTAAGGAGGAAGATATAATCTGCTCACTTCCTTATGACCTGCTTTCATGGAGAGAGAATAATATATGGTATTTGGTAGAAAGCACAGAATGAATTGCTACACGGTGCTTTCTGGTTCCACGGCCAAACACCCCTCAGACAGTATGAACATTTCTAGAGAAATTTGAATAGTCATTCAAAGAAACGGTTCAGAAAACTTTAAAATACCACAAATGAGGCAATAAGTACATGACCTGGCAAAGCATCCCAATTAACAGAATAATACAAAGTCCATAAATTAAGCCCTTGACCAACTCCACATTGTCATAGTGTAGCTCATTAAAATAACGGATACGCTGAGTTCTTTTCACTTTGGTGTAGAAAGTGAACATTGGCGGTCTCCAGCACTCACATGAAGAAGACCTAGTGGCCTCTTGAAAACACACATGCCATGACCTCCAATTAAAGGATGACCACAAGTTTATTCCATCCGTGTGAAATAAAACTCACATCCACATTTTAACTTAGTTGCCTGTAGATATATACAAGTACAAGAAATTCGACCTTTGTGTCAAATGTACAACTCAAGAAAAAAGTATTACCAAACTAGCTGTAAGAAAACCATCATCCCTGTATCATTAGGTCCTTAACATCTGGTTTCTCCAAGAAGATGCTGCCTGGTCCAGCCCCTCCTTGCGTGTCTGCCTGATTTGATGCTCTCTGGTTGGGCTGAAGCCAGAGTCTGTGATATCTTTGCTATTAAAATATTACACCAACCAAACCTTTAAAAACCAAAAAAGGAACACTCTTGAATAAATGTCTAATAGATACCACCCCTCCCCACCCCCAAAAAAGTTGCTCATAAGGACAACAGTTCTTTATGAAAAGTCTTCGTGAAGTCCAAATTCCTTCCTGGGTCTCCAGCAGAGTTCCACCTGGGCTGGAATTATACAGCCTTCTTCTGTGGGGGGCTCAACTTCCGCATGCCTCTTATCCGAGAGAGCAGCTCCTTAATGAACTCCTAAAAGAGATCAGAAGAAGTTATTATGAGAGAGTCACACTATTCAAATAAGGGTTTAAAATCTGCTTGAAGTCACTGAGGTCAACTGCAGCTAACCTTAATTGATGAGCTTGGTTGGGTGTGTTAACCCAACTGGCACAGTATAGGACATTTTTAAACAAATGAAGATACTTAAGCTTCTCACCATCCTGCCTTCTCACTGCTGTACTCTCTTTAAAGAGCAAACCAAGCTGCCTTCACTCATTGACATTATCTACTTGGCCCCTGAAGGCCTATGTGGTTTAGATCAATGCTTCGCAAACTTCACGAAATCTTTAACACTTGCTTAAACTCACCAGGGAAATGTGTGGATTCTGAAGGAATAAGTCTGGTTGGGGCTGAATATTTTGCATTTCCAACTGGCTACCAAATGATGCCAGCGTTAGTCTCTGAACCTTACTTGAAATAGCTAAACTAGACCCGTGGTTTTCAAACTTGAGTGCACATCAAATCACAGGTGGGAAGGAGGGCTTATTAAATACATTCCAGAGTGCTGAGCCCACTGCCCCAGAGTTTCTGATTCAGTAGATATAGGCTGTGGCCTGAGAACTTGCATTTCTGACAAGCTTCCAGGTGACACCTATGCTTCTGGTCTCAGGATCTTAATGAGAACCATGGGTCTAGATCGTAATAGAAGTCTCTTGACTTTTTTGGACTGCAAATCACAGTTTGAAAAGAAAAACAAGACACACTGATATTTACAATCCAGTACATACAAAAATTCAACATTCAGAAAACGAAGATCATGGCATCTGGTCCCATCACTTCATGGGAAATAGATGGGGAAACAGTGGAAACAGTGTCAGACTTTATTTTTTTGGGCTCCAAAATCACTGCAGATGGTGACTGCAGCCATGAAATTAAAAGACGCTTACTCCTTGGAAGGAAAGTTATGACCAACCTAGACAGCATATTCAAAAGCAGAGATATTACTTTGCCAACAAAGGTTCATCTAGTCAAGGCTATGGTTTTTCCTGTGGTCATGTATGGGTGTGAGAGTTGGACTGTGAAGAAGGCTGAGCGCCGAAGAATTGATGCTTTAGAACTGTGGTGTTGGAGAAGACTCTTGAGAGTCCCTTGGACTGCAAGGAGATCCAACCAGTCCATTCTGAAGGAGATCAGCCCTGGGATTTCTTTGAAAGGAATGATGCTAAAGCTGAAACTCCAGTACTTTGGCCACCTGATGCGAAGAGTTGACTCATTGGAAAAGACTCTGATACTGGGAGGGATTGGGGGCAAGAGGAGAATAGGATGACAGAGGATGTGATGGCTGGATGGCATCACTGACTCGATGGACATGAGTCTGAGTGAACTCCGGGAGTTGGTGATGGACAGGGAGGCCTGGTGTGCTGTGATTCACGGGGTCGCAGAGTCAGACATGACTGAGCGACTGATCTGATCTGACATACAAAAATACATCTGAAATAAAAACTTAAAGAATGAACACTTACTGTATTCCACACACTCTTTTTTATTTCACTCTAATTTCATTCAAAACATAATACTGGGGAAGACCCACTAAAATGATGTTGTGACTATTCATGGATCAGAACCAAATAGTTCTCACTTTAAGCCATTAGCAATCTTTTGTTGTTGCCTCATGTATTAAAGTTTCTGCCTACTAAATTGGAGAAGGCAATGGCAACCCACTCCAGTACTCTTGCCTGGAAAATCCCATGGATAGAGGGGCCTGGTAGGCTGCAGTCCATGGGGTTGCTAGGAGTTGGAAAGGACTGAACGACTTCACTTTCAGTTTTCACTTTCATGCATTAGAGAAGAAAATGGCAACCCACTCCAGTGTTCTTGCCTGGAGAATCCCAGGGATGGGGACCCTGGTGGGCTGCCGTCTATGGGGTCACACAGAGTCGGATACGACTGAAGCGACTTAGCAGCAGCAGCAGCAACCTACTAAATAAGTTGCATTTATTAGATAATAATTACTTTGTCTTCCTTTTTTAGATTTGTTGAAACAAAGCTGACAGCCAATCAGACTTTCTGATCAGCAAGGGACAGCCAGTGAGTGACAGAACTGTGCACAGCAGGGACATCCCGGAGCAAAAACGTGAAGGAGACTTCCTTTCCTTTAAGACCTCTGAAAAACAGCTCTCAGACAATCACGCATCAATTACAACCTCCAGCCATAGCTCCCAGACTAAATAGTCCCTGTGCTTCTATCCAGCTCTAAAACATAATATGCTTAAACACTTAATATATGATGAGCTGCCATGATTTCTTTTTTAATAATCTTTTTGCTAATATGAAAGTTACATATGCTTTTTCTAGAAAACTTAGAAAATATAAACCAACCACAATTACTCCTCAGAACGAACCACTATTAACATATTTTCTTCTATGGAAATTATTTTTACCCAATTAAGATTATACTATATAAATATATCCTGTATTTGCACTTAGCATTGTGTGTGTGTGTTAGTCACTCAGTCATGTCAACTCTTTGTGACCCCACGGACTCTGACTCCAGCCCGCTCCTTTGTCCATGGAATTCTCCAGGTAAGAATACTGGAGTGGGTAGCCATTCCCTTCTCCAGGGGATCTTCCCAACCCAGGGATCGAACCCAGGTCTCCTGCATTGCAGGCAGATTCTTTATTATCTGAGCCACCAGGAAAGCCCACACTTAGCAGCATGTCAAGTCTTTCCCCCAAAACATTAAATAGTCTTTTTAAAAATTGATCTTAATGGTTATACAGTCCTTTATTATATGGATGTTCTACAATCTGTTTCATTCCTCCATCACTGGATATTTGGTTGGTTTCTGGCTTTTCAAAAGTATAAACAATGCCACAATTAACATCTTTGTGTATAAATCTCTGTATACAATTTGGATTATTCCCTTTGGAGAGCTATTCTATAGTAGGTCAAAGGACATAAACATTTTAATCACCACCATTTCTGAACTTGGACAGAAAACATAAATATGGGTATGACTAGCACTTACCTAAATGGCTTTCAACTAAAAACAAAAACAAACGAAAAACCCTAAAACTCTTGTGATCTACACATAGTTATAGCAACTTAGTACACAGAGATGCAAGACTGAAACAAAAGCTTCACGTAAAAATACAACTCTGACTATGCGTAAGATATTTTCTATTCTATTCTATTCAGAAAAAAATACAGATCAAGATCACTTAATGGTTACCACGCATAGTCTGTAAACACAGGGAGCTAGACCAAGGTTATTCAATACATTAACCCCTAACCACATGTGGCTATTTCAATTTAAACTAATTAAAACAAAAATTAAAATTCACTTCCTTGGTCACACAAGCCACGTTTCAAATACTCAGTTGCCATATATAATATGTTAAACTAGCTAATGGTTTTCATATTGAACAGCAGGATTTTTCCATCATCTCAGAAAATTCTATTGAACTGCTCAAGATGACAAGACTTGGAATCACAAAACTAGATGCAAAAACCTTGAAGAAAAGTGCAAATAGAGAGGAAAAAAAGGCCAAAGACCAAGGGCAGAGGCCCTCTAACAAGTGAGATCTGGCAAAGGCTTGGAGCCAGCAAAGGAGACTGAAAAAGAAGGACCAATGAAATTAGGGGAAACTCAAGAAAATGTTCTGTTTTTTTTTTTAATTAAAAAAAAATTGAAGTTTAGTTGATTTACAATATTGCAAAGAAAGTGCATGGTTAAGAAGCCAAAGGAAGGAATTACAGATAAGAGATTAAGTCAAAGACAAAGCTATTGAATTAGGCAAGAAAGGGGCCATTGTGTCCTGGAGGAGAGAAATTTTAATAGAATGGTTGGGATGGAAGCTCTTAACACTGAAAGGACCCCAGGGCCTTTTTTTGTAAACAGCTTCACTAAAATATAATTGATATGCTACAAAATACACATAGTTGAAGTATACAACTACTATGAGCATACTATCCGCACAATGAATATAATAGACATATCTAATACCTCCAGCTGATTTTTCATTTTCCTTGTAATCCTCCCTTCCTACCCCTATTCCTCCTGCCCCAGGGAAACACTGATCTGTTTTCTGTCATTCTAGATTCATTTGCATTTTCTAGAGTTTTCTATAAATACAATTATAACACTCTATACTTTTTAGTCTGGCTTCTGTAGCTCAGCAAAACTATTTTGAGGTTCAGTCATACTGCTGCATGTATTAATAATTTATTCCTACTTTGTTGCCAATTGGCATATCACTTTAGAGAAGTATCACAGTTTGTTTACCTAGTCACCTGTTGACGGAAATTTGAGTTATTCCCACTTTGGGGCTATTACGGATAAAGTTGCTTAAAAACATAAATGTTAGAGAGAGTATGGAGAAAAAGGAATCCCCTTGTACTGTTGGTGGGAGTGTAAACTGATACAGCCAGTGTGGAGAACAGTATGGAGATTTCTTCAAAAACTAGGAGTAAAACCACCATGTTATCCAACAATACCACTACTAGGCATATACCCTGAGGAAGCCATAACTGAAAAACAGACACATGCACCCCCAGTGTTCGCTGCAGCACTCTTTACTATAGCTAGGCCATGGAGGCAACCTAGATGTTCATCAATAGATGAATGGATAAAGAAGTTTTGGTACATATATACAATGAAATATTACCCAGTCATAAAAAGGAACGCATTTGAGTCAGCTCTGATGGAGTGGATGAACCTAGAGCCTATTATATAGAGTGAAGTAAGTCAGAAAGAGAAAAACAAATACTGTACATTAACAAATACATATGGACTCTGGAAAGATGGTACTGATGAATGTATTTGCAGAGCAGCAGTGGTGATGCAGACATAGAGATCAGACTTACGGACATGGTGGGGGAAGGAGAGGGAGGGATGAATTGAGAGAGTAACATTGAAACACTGCAGTCCCTTGAACGGCAAGGAGATTCAACCAGTCCATCTTAAAGGAGATCAGTCCTGAATATTCATTGGAAAGACTGATGCTGAAGCTGAAGCTCCAATACTTTGGCCATCTGATGCGAAGAACTGACTCATAGGAAAAGATCCTGATGCTGGGAAAGATTGAGGGCAGAAGGAGAAGGGGATGACAGAGGATGAGATGGTTGGATGGCATCACCGACTTGATGGACATGAGTTTGAGTAAGCTCCAGGAGTTGGTGATGGACAGGGAAGCCTGGAGTGCTGCAGTCCATGGGGTTGCAAAGAGCTGGACACGATTAAGCGACTGAACTGAACTGGACACTGAACGTATGCACCATCATATGTAAAATAGACAGCCGGTGAGGATTTGCTGTGTGATACTGGGAGTTCAAATCCATGCTCTGCGACAGCCTGGAGGGGTAGGAGGGGGTGGGAGGTGGAAGGGGAGCTTCAAGAGGGAGGGGACATACGTATACCTATGGCTGATTCATGTTGCTGTATGGCAGAAATTAACACAATATTGTAAAGCAATTAAAAAAATAGAAAACTACACAAATCATAAAAAAAAGTTACTAAAAACATCATGTACAAGTCTTTGTATGAAATATGCTTCCTCTTATTTTGGGTTAATGCCTAGGAGTATAACAGCTGAGGCATCGATCTATTTATGTGTCTATCCTTACACCAATAAGGAAAGTGTAGATTTTTATAATAAGTCTGAAAATTAGGTAATGTTAATCAGCCACATTTATTAATCTTTTTCAAAACTATTATAGGTCTTTTAAATTTCCTTAATAATTTTAGAATTGTTTTGCTTGTAAATGCCTATCAATGAAAACTGGCTGGGTTTTCATTGAGACTGCATTAAATCTATAGATCAATTTGGAGATAACTGACATCTTAACAATAATAAATCTTCTCACCCATGAAAATGGTATATCTCTGTACCCATTCAAGTCTTGTTTAAGCAACATTTTTGGTTTTCAGTGTACAAATATTACACATCTTCTGTCAGATTTATTCCTAAGTATTTAATATTATTGATGTTATTGTGAGTGGTGTGGTTTATTTCAATTTTGATTGTTGCTAGTATATAGAAATACAATAGATTTTTATACATTTATCTTGTAACCTGCAAATTTGCTGAACTCATTATTTCTGGTAACTTTTGGGTACACTATTGGATTTTCTACATGGACAATCATGCTGTCTGTTAATAAAGACAGCCTAAGTGAATAGCAGAAGAGGGAATAAATATGTTACAGTATATTGTAATATAATAACGTTATTGCCTTCTTTGAGAAAGACCCATGTTTGCAGTGCTTACATTCACTTGAGACTCCAAATAACTTGATTTGGGGGAGAAGAGGAGCTTCACCTAATTTCTTTGCAGTTCAGTTCAGTTCAGTTCAGTCGCTCAGTCGCTCAGTCGTGTCTGACTCTTTGCAACCCCATGAATCACAGCACGCTAAGCCTCCCTGTCCATCACCAACTCCCGGAGTTCACTCAGACTCACGTCCATCGAGTCAGTGATGCCATCCAGCCATCACATCCTCTGTCATCCCCTTCTCCTCTTGCCCCCAATCCTTCCCAGCATCAGAGTCTTTTCCAATGAGTCAACTCTTCACATCAGGTGGCCAAAGTACTGGAGTTTCACCTTGAGCATCATTCCTTCCAAGGAAATCCCAGGGCTGATCTCCTTCAGAATGGTCTGGTTGGATCTCCTTGCAGTCCAAGGGACTCTCAAGAATCTTCTCTAACACCACAGTTCTAAAGCATCAATTCTTCGGCGCTCAGCCTTCTTCACAGTCCAACTCTCACATCCATACGTGACCACAGGAAAAACCATAGCCTTGACTAGATGAACCTTTGTTGGCAAAGTAATGTCTCTGCTTTTGAATATGCTGTCTAGGTTGGTCATAACTTTCCTTTCAAGGAGTAAGCCTCTTTTAATTTCATGGCTGCAGTCACCATCTGCAGTGATTTTGGAGCCCCCAAAAATAAAGGCTGACACTGTTTCCCCATCTATTTCCCATGAAGTGATGGGACCAGATGCCATGATCTTCATTTTCTGAATGTTGAGCTTTAAGCCAACTTTTTCACTCTCCACTTTCACTTTCATCAAGAGGTTTTTTAGTTCCTCTTCACTTTCTGCCATAAGGGTGCTGTCATCTGCATATCTGAGGTTATTGATATTTCTCCCAGCAATCTTGATTCCAGCTTGTGTTTCTTCCAGCCCAGCATTTCTCATGATGTACTCTGCATAGAAGTTAAATAAGCAGGGTGACAATATACAGCCTTGATGGACTCCTTTTCCTGTTTGGAACCAGTCTGTTGTTCCATGTCCAGTTCTAACTGTTGCTTCCTGACCGGCATACAAATTTCTCAAGAGGCAGATCAGGTGGTCTGGTATTTTCATCTCTTGAAGAATTTTCCACAGTTTATTGTGATCCACACAGTCAAAGGCTTTGGCATAGTCAATAAAGCAGAAATAGATGTTTTTCTGGAACTCTCTTGCTTTTTTCATGATCCAGTGGATGTTGGCAATTGGATCTCTGGTTCCTCTGCCTTTTCTAAAACCAGCTTGAACATCAGGAAGTTCATGGTTCACGTATTGCTGAAGCCTGGCTTGGAGAATTTTGAGCATTACTTTACTAGTGTGTGAGATGAGTGCAATTGTGCGGTAGTTTGAGCATTCTTTGGCATTGCCTTTCTTTGGGATTGGAATGAAAACTGACCTTTTCCAGTACTGTGGCCACTGCTGAGTTTTCCAAATTTGCTGGCATATTGAGTGCACCACTTTCACAGCATCATCTTGCAGTATTTGAAAGAGCTCCACTGGAATTCCATCACCTCCACTAGCTTTGTGGGTAGTGATGCTTTCTAAGGCCCACTTGACTTCACATTCCAGGATGTCTGGCTCTAGGTCAGTGATCACACCATCGTGATTATCTGGGTCATGAAGATCCTTTTTGTACAGTTCTTCTGTGTATTCTTGCCATCTCTTCTTAATATCTTCTGCTTCTGTTAGGTTCATACCATTTCTGTCCTTTATTGAGCCCATCTTTGCATGAAATGTTTCCTTGGTATCTCTAATTTTCTTGAAGAGATCTCTAGTCTTTCCCATTCTGTTGTTTTCCTCTATTTCTTTGCATTGATCGCTGAAGAAGGCTTTCTTATCTCTTCTTGTTATTCTTTGAAACTCTGCATTCAGATGCTTATATCTTTCCTTTGCTCCTTTGCTTTTCACTTCTCTTCTTTTCACAGCTATTTGTAAGGCCTCCCCAGACAGCCATTTTGCTTTTTTGAATTTCTTTTCCATGGGGATGGTCTTGATCCCTGTCTCCTGTACAATGTCACGAACCTCCGTCCATAGTTCATCAGGCACTCTATCTATCAGATCTAGGCCCTTAAATCTATTTCTCACTTCCACTGTATAATCATAAGGGATTTGATTTAGGTCATACCTGAATGGTCTAGTGGTTTTCCCCACTTTCTTCAATTTAAGTCTGAATTTGGCAATAAGGAGTTCATGATCTGAGCCACAGTCAGCTCCCGGTCTTGTTTTTGCTGACTGTATAGAGTTTCTCCATCTTTGGCTGCAAAGAATATAATCAATCTGATTTCGGTGTTGACCATCTGGTGATGTTAACACTTAGTATTTGAGGGGCCTTTATTTGGCAAGCAGAGTTGGTAAGTGAGTAACACACTATTTTAGGAAGATAAGCCCGGACAGTTCAAAAATGTTAAATTTTGGAATTATTTAACTCTTAAAAGTCAGCCCATTCTGAAGGAGATCAGCCCTGGGATTTCTTTGGAGGGAATGATGCTAAAGCTGAAACTCCAGTACTTTGGCCACCTCATGCGAAGAGCTGACTCATTGGAAAAGACTCTGATGCTGGGAGGGATTGGGGGCAGGAGGAGAAGGGGACGACTGAGGATGAGATGGCTGGATGGCATCACTGACTCTATGGACGTGAGTCTGAGTGAACTCCGGGAGTTGGTGATGGACAAGGAGGCCTGGCGTGCTGTGATTCATGGGGTCGCAAAGAGTTGGACACGACTGAGCGACGGAACTGAACTGAACTAAAAGTCAGCAGAGTCTGATAGAAAGTTCTGTTGCCAAGGTGCCCACTGAAATTCACAAGGAATTCCAGAAGACACTTGAGTGGGGGTAGAGAGACACACGAGACTATAAAGCAATATAGTTTCATGATCTGGGAGACCCAGAGACCTTTCTAGGTTTCCTATGAGGTGAAGACATAATAACTAAGATACTAGCCTTTTCTTTCTTTCTTTCTTTCTTTCTTTTTTTACCATTCTCAAATAAATAGTAGATTTTCTAACGAGTGGAAAGCAGATGCCCATAAGAATCTAGTGTCTTAACAAACAGATCCATGTCCGTTTCTAATGTAGTCATGAATTATAGTGAAGAGGATTATCTACATTTAAACAATGTTATTGCACAGGAATGCAATAAAAATGAATAAACTAGAGCCTTCTGTATGAGCATGGACAAATCTCAGAAGTCTCATGTTGGGCACAATAAGCAGGCTGAAGAAGAAAAATTACAAAGTATCATTTGTATAAAGGATTCAAGATAATCCCTGCACACACCTGTCACTCCTACTTGGCTGCAAGAATCCAACTCCTTCTTGTTTTCCTAGCATGGTGCATAATACAGGAGGTGCTCAGCAAAGGTTTGTAAGGCCAAGAAATATGTACATGAGGCAATTAATCCACATAGCGAGGCATTAAAGTGAAGCAGCAGGGAGAGAAAACATGAGAATCTTTGTATATCAGTGGAGGAGGCTGGAACGGTACAAAGTATCAATGGGCCCCAGCTACTCCGGAGGAAGGTTCCAGAGTTCTCCTTTCAGTACTGGAACACTAGGCCTCCTGGGAGAGTTAGGGAAGAGGAGGAACACTTGGGGGAGAGTGGAGCCTAGGATGCTGGAGGTGGGGAGGGCAGCGAATGGAGGAGAGGTATGCACAAGCACACACACAGAAGAGATCAAAGAACAAAAGAAAGAAAAGAAACATCTCCAGTGACCCTGGAAACCTGACTCAATGACAAGCGGCCACCGGATTTACGGAGAGACTCCTAGGAAAGAAAAGGCAAAGCAGGCTTCTGAGGGGACCTGGCAGCTTCATGAAAACAGAAGGTCCCTCCTCGCTCTGGAGTTCGGGCGGTGTGGGCTGGCATGGAGCATGGCCTCACAGTGGCCACACTCTGAGCTCTCGTTCCTAATCCCTCCTGGGCCCCGTGGCTTTCAGCTGCCACCCCCTCTTGCCTGCTGGGGTCTGTGCCAGAGGCGGCAGATGGATGTGCGTTTTGCAATTATCACCAGAGCCAGGCGTCTGCAGCCCTTCCCTAGTCGCTCAAAGTGATTCATCTGTTAGTGATGACACTGCGCTGCTCTGGGTGGGTCCATCGGAAAGCGGGAGAAAGAGAAATCTGGGTGTCACTACAGACTGCTACTGTGTGCATGACTAAGCTGCACTCACTCATGTCGCTCTTTCAAGCGTTTCAAGTCATTGGAAAAGATAAACAAGATAAATGGATATTATGACGCAGCCCCTTGATGAGAAATATTTCCCGACGAACAGATTTTTCCAAAGAAATGCTTAAAACTGCCGCTTGGTGAATGATGTCACCAATGAGAACGATTGTGTACAACATGCAAGTTCTGACAAAGGGCGCCCAGCAGAACTCTGGAGGCTTTACCTGCTTGTCCAAAAAATACCACCCACCCCTTAGGTGGCATGAAGAGAAACAGCAGGGGAGGATTCTGAAGGCTGGAACCCATAAGGATCAGCAACTTCCTGTGTGCCTCCTCTTTGTCACCCCAATCACTACACCAAGCATTTCCTAAAAAGGCACATTCAGGGACCATCTGTCCCTGAGCCTCGCTGCCAAATGACGGCAAATCAAGTCAACTTGCACCTGTATTATGTAGCTACCTGACACTTCTTCCAAAAAGCCTGGCATTCAACAGATGACATGGGAATCAGGCAAGTTGTGATTGGTAGAGATGGAAGAATTTCATTTTTTTAATCGACATGTAATTGACATATAATATATTAGTTTCAGGTATACGACATAATGGGCTTCCCTCATAGCACAGTCAGTAAAGAATCTGCCTGCAATGCAGGAGACCTGGGTTGATTCCTGGGTTGGGAAAATCCTCTGCAGAAGGAAATGGCAACCCACTCCAGTATTCTTGCCTAGAGAATCCCATGGACAGAGGAGCCTGGCAGGCTACAGTCCATGGGATTGCAAGAGTTGGACACGACTTAGCAACTAAACCACCATAAGACATAATACATGAATATATTGCAAAATAATCATGACAGTAAGTCTAGTTAACATCCATCACCACAGTTACAATTTTTTCTCTTAGCAACTTTCAAATATACAAAACAGCACTGTGAACCATAGTTACCAGGCTGTATGAGAAGAATTTCAAGATCCAGCAAAGATTAGATATGTGAGAACAATGGAAGGGTAGGCAGTACATACCTCTTCTTAAACATGATGGTAACACCTGAAAACTATTCCAAATGGCAAAATGTCCCCCTCAACAAAACAGCTAAGCATTTAAAAATCACACTGCAAACTTTCATTGGCTTGACTACCCGGGTCACACAGGATGCCAAAGGGGCAGGCAGTGAATCCGAGCCCATCCCTGTGTGACCCTGGGCTTTGCTCTCCTCAGTCACTGGCATTATTCAGCAGCACCAGTGCCTTCATCACTCATCACTGAAATACTTCATTCACTTCTCCGTCTTTTGGAGGGGAGGAGGAGGGGAGAGGGTTTATCTTCAGAGAAGTTCATTTGCAGACAGGGCCACACCAGAACTGATCCTATTTTTCATGATCTGAAGAGAGGCTTATGAATCTGTTTTGGGTGAGGGTTCGTGCCTGCTGTGCTTATAATGACTTCTGCCAATGTAAATTCCTGAAGGTCTTAACTGCATCCTGGTTCCCCCTCCTTTAACTTAAAAACCACTGACACTATTTTGTCCATTTATTTCCTTGACTATCCACCATTAAAGATTAATTTGCTCTGCTGATGAGAGCAGTCTCATGAATCTATTTTAGAGACACAGACCACTGCTCTTAGATTAATTTATTTTGTACCCAAATTCTAACCTTTTTGTATATGCAGCAGAACAGTTCATTTGCCCTCACCAGATCCAACCTAACTGGCATTTAATTCTTCCTTCACTTATTAATGGGTTTCTCACACACCGTACACCTGAAATTCATACCACATGAAGTCCACATAAGTAACCCAACTCCAATAAATAATCAGTGGACTAAACTCAGCAGAATTATAATTTCCCACTTCATAATCCCTAAGAAAACTAATTTCATCAAGGGTCCCATTATCAATGAAGGACAATATTATTTAGTACAAACACCTGAATCTTATCTAAAGGAAAGAAATCCATTTCTAAATTGTTTGAGACTTGTGTGATTGTGACTCCCTTTACTAAAGATATAGAAATCAAAAATCATGTGTCAAATTGCCTTTAACATAGTTTTTCTCCTGCCCAGATAAATCTAAAAACAAGAAGAGAACATAAAGCTGATTTTAATATAGGGCTGATCAGCTTTTAAAACATGATCATGGTGTCACATGATGATTCATTTTGAATTTAATAGAAAAAGAAAAGGCCATAAAAGCACAATCAATCCCTGGAAAATGCCAACTGTTCAAAGTCACTGCCCTTTAAAGCCTCTACCTCCTCCACTGAGTCTTTTATAAAATAATAATCATTAATGTCTTGGGAGAGGGGGACCATCCAATGGCAAGATGCATGTGGTTCTTCCAGCAAAGCCAAAAAATAAAATAAATAAATGAATCTTCTTTAAAAATGGGTCCAAAAGTCAGCTCCAACACATCCTGGCTCTTTCTCCCTGGGCAGAAGAGGCCTGGAGCCTAAAGAGCCCTAATGAAAGTGTGTGAACAACTGACATACTGGGACTAAAATCCTTTTGGCCACTAGATAAAGCTTCCCATGTTTCTGGCTAATAAATCTGAACTCTTTATGATCTACCTGCCTAATTACTCTAACACATAATTAGGCTCTCGTAGCCAATGGCTCCAACCGCTAGAATGTCGTTCCTATCTGACTCCGGTCTTTCTTTGTAATTTCCCAATTCTCACTTTTCAGTAACATCATTCTGAAGGTGACAGTTTTCGAAGGGTAGATTTCAACTTATTAATCTTACATTCAAGTTCTACTCCTCTTCCCAGTCCCAAACAGCAGTCTTTTTTGAGGAAATCCCATGAGAAGCCAGATGAAAAGTTTTCCCTGCATGCAGGCTCTCAGATCCATTAAACAAGCAAAATGGTGGCCTCCTCGGCTTTTTCCAGCAAAGTACAGATCCCCTAAAATCACTCTCCATTCAGCAATTTGATTTCTAACTTAGAGAACCATGGAATAAGCTGACACCCTGGCATTTCTGTCTTTTTATCCCTATTTTAAAAATTTTTGAGTATTGAAGTTATCACCATAGGTGGCTGTGGTCTTTTAAAAGATTGTTCTTATTTTTTTATTGATTTGATTTTTCTCCCTTTGTTTCTTGATGAGTCTGGCTAATGGTTTGTCAATTTTATTTATCCTTTCAAAGAACCAGCTTTTGGTTTTGTTGATTTTTGCTATGATCTCTTTTGTTTCTTTTGCATTTATTTCTGCTCTAATTTTTAAGATTTCTTTCCTTCTACTAACCCTGGGGTTCTTCATTTCTTCCTTTTCTAGTTGCTTTAGGTGTAGAGTTAGGTTATTTATTTGACTTTTTTCTTGTTTCTTGAGGTGTGCCTGTATTGCTATGAACTTTCCCCTTAGGACTGCTTTTACCGTGTCCCACAGGTTTTGGGTTGTTGTGTTTTCATTTTCATTTGTTTCTATGCAAATTTTGATTTCTTTTTTGATTTCTTCTGTGATTTGTTGGTTATTCAGCAGCGTGTTGTTCAGCCTCCATATGTTGGAATTTTTAATCGTTTTTCTCCTGTAATTGAGATCTAATCTTACTGCATTGTGGTCAGAAAAGATGCTTGGAATGATTTCTATTTTTTTGAATTTACCAAGGCTAGCTTTATGGCCCAGGATGTGATCTATCCTGGAGAAGTTTCCATGTGTGCTTGAGAAAAGGTGAAATTCATTGTTTTGGGATGAAATGTCCTATAGATATCAATTAGGTCTAACTGGTCTATTGTATCATTTAAAGTTTGTGTTTCCTTGTTAATTTTCTGTTTAGTTGATCTATCCATAGGTGTGAGTGGGGTATTAAAGTCTCCCACTATTATTGTGTTATTGTTAATTTCTCCTTTCATACTTGTTAGCATTTGTCTTACATACTGCGGTGCTCCCGTGTTGGGTGCATATATATTTATAATTGTTATATCTTCTTCTTGGATTGATCCTTTGATCATTATGTAGTGACCTTCTTTGTCTCTCTTCACAGCCTTTGTTTTAAAGTCTATTTTATCGGATATGAGTATTGCTACTCCTGCTTTCTTTTGGTCCCTATTTGCACGGAAAATCTTTTTCCAGCCCTTCACTTTCAGTCTGTATGTGTCCCCTGTTTTGAGGTGGGTCTCTTGTAGACAACATATGTAGGGGTCTTGTTTTTGTATCCATTCAGCCAGTCTTTGTCTTTTGGTTGGGGCATTCAACCCATTTACATTTAAGGTAATTACTGATAAGTATGAGAACTGAAAATGGAGAGATCACAACAGACAACACAGAAATACAAAGGATCATAAGAGACTACTATCAACAATTATATGCCAATAAAATGGACAACGTGGAAGAAATGGACAAATTCTTAGAAAAGTACAACTTTCCAAAACTCGACCAGGAAGAAATAGAAAATCTTAACAGACCCATCACAAGCACGGAAATTGAAACTGTAATCAAAAATCTTCCAGCAAACAAAAGCCCAGGTCCAGATGGCTTCACAGCTGAATTCTATCAAAAATTTAGAGAAGAGCTAACACCTATCCTGCTCAAACTCTTCCAGAAAATTGCAGAGGAAGGTAAACTTCCAAACTCATTCTATGAGGCCACCATCACCCTAATACCAAAACCTGACAAAGATCCCACAAAAAAAGAAAACTACAGGTCAATATCACTGATGAACATAGATGCAAAAATCCTTAACAAAATTCTAGCAACCAGAATCCAACAACACATTAAAAAGATCATACACCATGACCAAGTGGGCTTTATCCCAGGGATGCAAGGATTCTTCAATATCCGCAAATCAATCAATGTAATACACCACATTAACAAATTGAAAAATAAAAACCGTATGATTATCTCAATAGATGCAGAGAAAGCCTTTGACAAAATTCAACACCCATTTATGATAAAAACTCTCCAGAAAGCAGGAATAGAAGGAACATACCTCAACATAATAAAAGCTATATATGACAAACCCACAGCAAACATTATCCTCAATGGTGAAAAATTGAAAGCATTTCCTCTAAAGTCAGGAACAAGACAAGGGTGCCCACTTTCACCATTACTATTCAACATAGTTTTGGAAGTTTTGGCCACAGCAATCAGAGCAGAAAAAGAAATAAAAGGAATCAAAATTGGAAAAGAAGAAAAAACTCTCACTATTTGCAGATGACATGATCATCTACATAGAAAACCCTAAAGACTCCACCAGAAAATTACTAGAACTAATCAATGACTATAGTAAAGTTGCAGGATATAAAATCAACACACAGAAATCCCTTGCATTCCTATACACTAATAATGAGAAAACAGAAAGAGAAATTAAGGAAACAATTCCATTCACCATTGCAACGGAAAGAATAAAATACTTAGGAATATATCTACCTAAAGAAACTAAAGACCTATATATAGAAAACTATAAAACATTGATGAAAGAAATCAAAGAGGACACTAATAGATGGAGAAATATACCATGTTCATGGATTGGAAGAATCAATATAGTGAAAATGAGTACACTACCCAAAGCAATCTATAGATTCAATGCAATCCCTATCAAGCTACCAACGGTATTCTTCACAGAGCTAGAACAAATAATTTCACAATTTGTATGGAAATACAAAAAACCTCGAATAGCCAAAGCAATCTTGAGAAAGAAGAATGCAACTGGAGGAATCAACCTACCTGACTTCAGGCTCTACTACAAAGCCACAGTTATCAAGACAGTATGGTACTGGCACAAAGACAGAAATATAGATCAATGGAACAAAATAGAAAGCCCAGAGATAAATCTACGCACATATGGACACCTTATCTTTGACAAAGGAGGCAAGAATATACAATGGATTAAAGACAATCTCTTTAACAAGTGGTGCTGGGAAAACTGGTCAACCACTTGTAAAAGAATGAAACTAGAACACTTTCTAACACCATACACAAAAATAAGCTCAAAGTGGATTAAAGATCTAAACATAAGACCAGAAACTATAAAACTCCTAGAGGAGAACATAGGCAAAACACTCTCTGACATACATCACAGCAGGATCCTCTATGACCCACCTCCCAGAATATCGGAAATAAAAGCAAAAATAAACAAATGGGACCTAATTAACCTTAAAAGCTTCTGCACATCAAAGGAAACTATCAGCAAGGTGAAAAGACAGCCTTCAGAATGGGAGAAAATAACAGCAAATGAAGCAACTGACAAACAACTAATTTCAAAAATATACAAGCAACTCCTCCAGCTCAATTCCAGAAAAATAAATGACCCAATCAAAAAATGGGCCAAAGAACTAAATAGACATTTCTCCAAAGAAGACATACAGATGGCTAACAAACACATGAAAAGATGCTCAACATCACTCATTATCAGAGAAATGCAAATCAAGACCACTATGAGGTACCATTTCACACCAGTCAGAATGGCTGCGATCCAAAAGTCTACAAATAATAAATGTTGGAGAGGGTGTGGAGGAAAGGGAACCCTCTTACACTGTTGGTGGGAATGCAAACTAGTACAGCCACTATGGAGAACAGTGTGGAGATTCCTTAAAAAACTGGAAACAGAACTGCCTTATGATCCAGCAATCCCACTGCTGGGCATACACACTGAGGAAAGCAGAAGGGAAAGAGACACGTGTACCCCAATGTTCATCGCAGCACTGTTTATAATAGCCAGGACATGGAAGCAACCTAGATGTCCATCAGCAGATGAATGGATAAGAAAGCTGTGGTACATATACACAATGGAGTATTACTCAGACATTAAAAAGAATACATTTGAATCAGTTCTAATGAGGTGGATGAAACTGGAGCCTATTATACAGAGTGAAGTAAGCCAGAAGGAAAAACACCAATACAGTATACTAACGCATATATATGGAATTTAGAAAGATGATAACAATAACCCTGTGTACGAGACAGCAAAAGTGATGCTGATGTATGGAACAGTCTTATGGAATCTGTGGGAGAGGGAGAGGGTGGGAAGATTTGGGAGAATGGCATTGAAACATGTAAAATATCATGTATGAAATGAGATGCCAGTCCAGGTTCGATGCACGATACTGGATGCTTGGGGCTAGTGCACTGGGACGACCCAGAGGGATGGTATGGGGAGGGAGGAGGGTTCAGGATGGGGAGCACATGTATACCTGTGATGGATTCATTTTGATATTTGGCAAAACTAATACAATTATGTAAAGTTTAAAAATAAAATAAAATTTAAAAAATAAAAATAAAAGATTGTTCTTATTTTCTATTTATTATTTAATGTTTATTTATTTTGGCTGCACTGGGTCTTAGTTTTGGCATGTGGGATCTAGTTCCTTGACCAGGGATGGAACCCAGGTCCCCTGCATTGGGAGCGTGGAGTCTTAGCCACTGGACCACCAGGGAAGTCCCTAAGAGATTGTTTTTAAACTGGACGCACATGTTTGCCACCCCTCTCTAAGTCCCTAGATTATAGAAATCTTCTATAAATATTTGTTGAACGGATGAACAAAGAGAACATAGCAAAACACCAAGCCAAGCCTCCTCCAGTCACTCACATCGACTCTCCTAGTTTACACTTTCTTTCTGTTGCAGTCAGCTCAGTAATCAGGGCTGGGAGTACTTCCATGTACGCATAAACTGAACAATATTTAAATGACAGATTAAGATACTAAATGGTAGGTGTGAGTAGGAAGGTGACAATGGCCAGCACCAAAGCCTATCAGAAATGTAAGATGCAGTCACTGTGATATCAAAGCAAGGAAAGAGAATCTGCCTTGTTACCCACCAACACACGATGAACAACAGAGCAGGCCTGTCCTTCTGAAAACACTACTCAATTCCCATTTGCAAACAGTAATTAGACATCCTTCTTCTGTACCGTAACATGCGGCATGACATTTCCATGACCCAGCCGACTACGGGGATCAAAGATGCCTCTCACCGCCTACTCACAGACTGAGTCATCCTGCATGAACCTCTCATGCATATCAATGGACAGACACTGATCGCTAAGAGTCGCTAAAGTCAGTGCTCCCCCCTAGCCTGGCTAGTTAACCTTGACATCCCCATCCTTGATTTCTACAAAGCCCACTGTGTGCATGTTCAGTGGCTCAGTCATGTTCAATCAACTCTTTGCAACCCCATGGACTGTACCCACCAGGCTCCTCTGTCTATAGGATTTTTCAGGCAAGAATACTGGAGTAGATTGCTATTTCCTACTCCAGGGGATCTTCCTAATCCAGAGATTGAACATGTGTCTCCTGCATCTCCTGCGTTGGCATGTGGATTCTTTGCCACTGAGCCACCTGGGAAGCCCTACAAAGTCCACTTGCATCCTTCAAATCCAAGTAATAACCAAAGCAAAATTACTTATTTTCTTCATGTTTCACATAGAAATATCCTTTTTCTACCTATATTCTATCCTATTTTCTATCTATCAGCTCTATGTTAGTATCAACTACATCAGAAATGGCATCTATTGAAGTGGAAAAAATGAAAGCACCATTCTGACTAGTCAACCACTAATCCATTAGTGTGGAGACTTCAATTATACTGCTGTGTTTTCCAAAGGGCCCAAGTCAAGAAAGATTTAAATGTCAAGAGTCCACAGTTTGGCACATGAATCAAAATGGGGAAGTACAAGTCTCTTTCTTCCTAACCAGGGACCCACACAGAATGAAACCATGGACCCAAAGTCTGTGACAGAATAATATCACTTCTGTGAAATCAGCAGATTCTTTCAAACCTGCTCTTCAAGTTAAATAATGCAAGAATATCATTATCAGTGAATTTGGGCATTTTATGGGATTAATATGTAATGGAGAAGTACTGCCTTATATGGAGCCAGATTCAACCAGCATGTGGCAAGCTTCATGTTATGCTTTCCTAAGTACCCTGACTTCTCCACTGATTAACTGTGACACCTGAGGCAATCTTCACAGGCTGTTCTGGGTCTCAACTGATGATCATAGTGCCAACCTCATAACTCTGCTGTGAGGATGAAATGATTAATGCATGTATTAGATCAGTGCCTGGCATGTGCCTAGAGATGATTAAGCTGTTATTATTGTTGCTATCACTAATAATATTTTCATTGCAAATAGCCCTTACTAAAACCTAAGGAGGTGGTTATTAAGTACCTCCATTTTCATAAAGGAAGAAAAGGAGACTCAGAGAGGTTGAGGAAATTGCTATAAGTCACACAAATCTGGTGCTGGTATAAGACTCTAGATTCAAAGTCCAGCCTTCTTTCCACTCCCCGGTCCCCACCCCAACCGCCAACTCATCCTCTGCAATGAGACTATAAATAGATCTGTCTGATTCAGCAAAGACGGCTTCCTTACATTTCTAACTTCAAAGAGGCATAATAATTGTATGTAAAATTCTTTTGATCAAAAAATAGTACTTCCAGAGAAGGCGACTTGAAAAGGAATATCATTAATTGCAGGCATTTAGCTGAGATAAGTCAAAGTCCTTTAATGTCCTGCATGTCTTGCTGTGTCAAGCAGCTTAGGGGGACTGGCAGGATGGAAAGAAAGAGCAGAAGATCAGGTGTCAGAAACTCAAGGATAAGTCACAGTCTCTCTGCTCACTGCTGTGAGATCTTAGACAAGTCACCCAAATTCTCTGCTTCAAGTGACGGTTGTGAGGATTAAATAAGATAATACTTGTTCCCTCAGTGTGAACTCTGGAGCTCGGGGGAAACACAAGCTATTATTTTTATCATCACAATCCAGGTGCCAGTAAACACTGTTTCTTGTGCACATAAGCTTAAAGACAAAACTATCCAAACTTTTCTGAAATGATCCTTTAATACATCAATGACCTTGAGTGAAATCCCCCAGCATTTTACACCTTTTCCATTCCTAGGAACCATGAGCTAAAAAGGGGGCAAGATAGGCTCCCTCATAAACTCCAGCACCTTTTCCTTCCTTCTTCCTTTGGGACTCCGAGGAACATTCAAATACCACATCCTCTCATCTCATAAGCCTCCTCAAAGAGACCAGGTCAGTTCAGCTGCTTAGTGTGTCTGACTCTTTGGTGACCCCATGGACTGCAGCACACCAGGCTTCCCTGTCCATCACCAAATCCCGGAGCTTACTCAAACTCATGTCCATTGCGAGCTGGTGATGCCATCCAACCATCTCATCCTTTGTCATTCTCTTCTCCTCTTGCCTATAACCTTTCCCAGCATCAGGGTCTTTTCCAATGAGTCAGTTCTTCACATCAGATCTCCAAAGTATTGGATTTTCAGCTTCAGCATCAGTCCTTCCAGTGAATATTCAGGACTTATTTCCTTTAGGATTGACCGGTTTGATCTCCTTGCAATCCAAGGGACTCTCAAGAGTCTTCTCCAACACCACAGTTCAAAAGCATCAATTCTTCAGCACTCAGCTATCTTTATGGTCCAATTCTCACATCCATACATGACTACCGGAAAACCCATAGCTTTGACTATATGGACCTCTGTCGGTAAAGTAATGTTTCTGCTTTAAGGAATACTATTATTGCAGGAAGAAAGACCCTCCATCTCATTTAATTATAAGGAGTGTAAACACTTTTCTCCCTGAACATTGCAAAACCTGGGGAAAAGAGGAGGAGGGCTCTCATGCATATCCAACCTTTCTCACCTAAACACCAAAAGATGCACTTCCCCACCCAGAAGAACTGAAGGAAAAAAGGGAATGATAAGTGAGTAAGGGGCATGTCTACACCCACCAGTCTGCATCTACTCTCAGCAGCCACCCCCCACCCCCACATCACGTGTTAATTCATAGGCATAATTCATCACTTTTCCTGACTAAGATTCCACTAAGCTTGTCCAACCCTTCGCAACAATTTGATACTGCTCTCCAAATATCTAATTGTTTTAACTCTTAATTTCCCAACTATGTATAAATAAAGGAGTTCTAGTCCCCGAAGAGCTATGGGTGAGGCCACCTGCTGCCTTTCTGTCCTTACTTCGACAAAGCCTAAAGTCAGATTGTCAACCCTCAGACAGGAGTTTACCAGGTCAAATCTTAAAAAAAAAAAAAAAAAAACAGACAAACAGAAAAACCTCTCCAGAAAAGAGATGTCCCAACAGCAACAGTTTGAGAAGCCCCCTGTTCCATATGGGTGTATGTGTGTGTATGTGCACTCAGTCGTGTCTGACTCTCTGCAACATTATGGACTGTAGTCAACCAGGCTCCTATGTCCATGGGATTCTCCAGGCAAGAATACTGGATTGGGTTGCCATTTCCTGCTCCAGGGGATCTTCCTGAGCCAGGGATAGAACCTGCATCTTCTGTATCTCTTGCATTGGCAGGCATATTCTTTACCACTGAACCACCTGGAATGCACCCCCTTCTCCATACCCACAAACAATGAAAAAAAAAGAAAAAATCTGATTTTCAACCTGGTCACTCCATGGTGAGACCCACCAATGGACAGGTTTTGCTCATACACACAGATTCCAATCAGCTTACTGAGTCCTAACATTCAAACATGAATACACTGCCCAGAATTAGCAAGGATGGACAAAAACAGATAGAGAAAAAGGTGATTCAGAGAAAAAATAGAAAATGCAGAGAGCAGAATAATCTTCAAAAGGAAACAAAACATTGACTGATATCCTCAAAGAGAAAAAAGAAATCAATGCATCCATAATATGAGAAGAAATACTCAAACAAAATAGTGAACAGTGATCAAGAAACAGTTCTTGAATATTAAAAATAAGATAGCTGAAAATTTAAAATATCAATAAAAAGTGTAGAAGATAAAGTCAGGGAAATCTTTCAGAAAGTAGAACAAAAGATCAAAGAGATGAAAAACAAAAGGAAAAAGATAAAAAGTTAGAGGCTTCATCCAGAAGATGTAACATCTAAATAATAAGAGAACCAAAAATATAGAATATTGAGGGAAATTTATAAAAATAATAAATAATAAAAGTTAGTTTTGAAGAGCTGAAAGGCATAAATCTTCAGACTAAAAGAGTTTACAAATTACCCAGCATATGAACAGAAAAGAACCCACACTAGAGCGTATCATTGTAAAATTCCAAAATATGGAGATAATCCAAGGTAACTGAAGGGAAAAGAATAGGTCACCTAGATTCTGAGAATTGAAAAGGCTTCAGAATTCTTAATAACCAAAGTAATACAACAATAGAATGATGCCCTTAAAATTAAGTTTTAGAAATGAATTTTATCTAGAATTCTGTACCATCCAAACTATCAATCAAGATACACTTTCATATAGGCAAGGATTCAAAAAATTTACCTTTTATACATCCTTTCCCAGAAAGCTATTGTAGGATGATGTACTCCAACTTAAATGAGGAAGACTGAGATTTAAGAAACGAAGCATCTGACATGGGACAGCAGTGAACAGAAGTCTCAACACAATAGCTACTCAGCAGACCCAGAGAATAACTTCTCCATATAGTTGCAAAGGGGCTCCAGGAGGAAAGCCTGGTGTGGAGTCAGTAATGATGCATTTGAGC
Organism: Bos mutus; assembly: GCF_027580195.1. Taxonomy (NCBI): domain Eukaryota; kingdom Metazoa; phylum Chordata; class Mammalia; order Artiodactyla; family Bovidae; genus Bos; species Bos mutus. The sequence goes on along the minus strand of NC_091625.1, from coordinate 87,064,970 downwards.
ATAACTACATAGACAAAGATTCTGGAGAGTTCAACAAAAAATACCAATAGGCACTAGACAAAAATAAATGACAAGGCACTTATCAGTGCCAGGAAAAACAAATGGCTGTGCAAGAATGAAGCATTGGTAATATTTCACTATTTGACTTATCAGTGAAAAACATTTGTTTAAATCATATTATTAATCTTGACTACTCGTTTAAAACAATACTGTTATATAATTTTATTGAGGGGATGGAAGGAAATGTGTGGAGAGTAAGAGATCTATCACATTTCTCTTAAGTCAAGGAGTGAAAAAAAGTAGTAAATTCATACTTAGCAATATAAGAGTAAACAGCAGGGAAACAGCCAAAATTTTTGTTATATAAAGATACATAAATATAAAATATATACTCTAGGGAGGGGAACTAAGGAATGGGAAAGACATTGCTACTTTTTCATCATAAGCCTGTTTTTGGTTTTCAAAATTATGAATATATATATCACATTGATTAAAATATATATATATGTTTTGATAACTAAAATTTTAAAATCTCTATGAATACACTATGTAATCAATAGAAAAGAAAACTGGAGATTGTAAGAATAAAGCTCAAATAAGTAACTGACCTAAAGGCAAATGACCCTAAAACCTCCCATTCATTAAAATTTTACACACTTAGAAGCATGCTTTCTTCCCACTTTGTAGTTATACCACTTCAAAATAGAAGTCCTCTCATTATTGCTTTGATATTGTAAATTAACTTCAAAATATCTGATAGATCTTCTAATTTCTCTTACTTATCATAGGAGCAAAGTGAAAATACCTCTTTTGCATATATTTTCATAAATGATGAAATCCTTAATTTGTACACTGGTCATTAGAGTATTCATGAAATTCACTAAATTAGTTTGATATCCTTGTGTTTTACACTAATACTTATGCTCTTGACAAATATCTATACAAAGCATAAAATGTATCCTTCCAATAAAGGCCCAACCATTCAATTATGAATAACAGAATCAGCGTTAAACTTTTTAAAAATACATACCTCTACACTAATAGAATGTATTCTCCAGTCATAAATCTAAAATTTTTACTAAAATGATTCCAAACCTTATTATAATTTCCTTTGAAGTTTGGCTTTTATATGATATAAAAGCATGCAACACACCCAATTCTATTAGCTTTAAGTCTTCCAGAATCAGACACGTTTAGGCTTACAAATAAGGAAGTCAATGTTATTCAAACAAATGCACTTCACTTATGGATATAATGGCTACTTAGCGTATACATAATCAAAACCACTTATTGTGGTTCTGCTTTTAAAATAGAGAAATTGATTTAATTAAAAAAAAAAAAAAAACAGCTCAAATTGACATTTAGGGAAAGTGATTTGCTTACCTCTGTTGGTTTGTAGCAGTCTATAAGAGCTTCCTAGAAGAAAATACGCAGAAGTTTTATTTTAAAATTCAACATCATTTAAGTGAAATCATTTCATTTTTATAACATTATTCTTAACAGGGGAAATCAATATTTCATACTGACTACCAAGAACCACACTGTCTTTCAGTATCTGTTAGCCCTCTGAAGACACAAAGTTGTACCTTTCATTTGCACTCTTCAGAACACACACATACACATCTGTCCTCTGGGCTGCCTATGTGGTTCATAATAAGCTGGATACACTTAAGTTGAGACAGCCTGTGAGAGATGGTGACAATCACACTGGATGTGGAGAATGAGAGTCTGGCTGTGATTCAACCACAAAGTAGCTTGTCTCACCTCTGCAGGCTTTGGTTATCCTTCCCTGGGAACCAGACAGGGTGACCTAATGGCAGTTAAAGCTTCTTTCAAGTAATTACATTTTTGATAAAAAAATTTTATATCATTACATTTTCTATAGAACTGCTGCCTGGGGTTTTTTGTTTGCTTTTGTTTTGCTTTTTGTAACTTTCATAACCGGGATGCTATCATCTCCCAACTAATTTACCAACAAGAAATGAGAGCCTGGCTCTACCACATTAAACTGAGACTGTTCACCACTCAAGGGACACCAGTAATTATTAACACACTAAACACATTAACATTCAAATGTGTCCTTTACTTGCCCCTAGTGATCATTTGTCTTCTGTGATAACTAACAGCCATCAACAGTAATTATCAATGAACAGTGAGAACCATGGCAGGTCAAAGGTTAATTGGTTTTAGAAACTCCCAAATGCAGATTTTAAAATGATAGATTTGACTTCCCATGGAAAGGGAAATGAGTAATTTTTTGCTCTGGACAAAGGAAATGGGGGAATCTCAATATCCATTGTATTAGGTGAGCATGAACCGATAAAAGATATTTTATTAGAATTATGTTGTAAACAATCTTATTTAGAAATGAATTTCATGAATGGTATAATCCACAACTGCAAGACCAGAATCCTGGGCTTAGGTATTCCAGTTCTAGCTCAGCTCCTCTCCTTCTCATACAATTGTGGGACATGCCTTCCTTCTCTGGCAAATGGATTTCTGGAGGCAGAACCATCCTTCTCCCAAGAAGTGGAGCTGAAGAAACTCATATCCCTAAGGTGTTGTAAAATCTGACTATAGTCAGGTCCTTTGGGCTGTTTTATCTCCAGATATGCAGTTTGAGGTGAAGTAAAGTCGCTCAGTCGTGTCCATCTCTTTGTGACCCTGTGGACTGTAGCCTGCCAGGCTCCTCTGTCCATGGGATTCTCCAGGCAAGAATACTAGAGTGGGTTTCCATTTCCTTCTCCAGGGGATCTTCCCGACCCAGGGATTGAACCCGGGTCTCCCATATTGGAGGCAGATGCTTTAACCTCTGAGCCACCAGGGAAGCCCTATGCAGTTTATGTGGGTGAATACTCAGCATCTTATCAATTCCCTCTGCAAACTGCCATTCCCCAAGTGCTGATACCAATACCACCTCAGGGCAGGATCAGTGAGAGCCATGCTCTGGAGACCCAAGTGGATTCAAGCATTCATCAAAGGATCTAGATTTTGAATACTACTTACTCGTAATTTTAAAGCCCTCTCTTCTTCACTGTCTGCATCAAGAAGATCATCAATGTCAATTTCCACATCTGGCATTTCTTCTTCCTGGGGGACAAATATGGAAACATTCTATTTAGTAAGATGCTGCAGTGTATCAAGCCAATGTTGTTGAGTCATATATTAGTAAGATACTGCAGTGTATCAAGCCAATGTTGTTGAGTCATATATTAGTAAGATACTGCAGTGTATCAAGCCAATGTTGTTGAGTCATATAGGTGTGCTGACAATTAACGGGGGTGGGGGCACAGGGAAGAGACTAAGAGGAAGAGGAGGGAAAGAAGAAGGGGAAGTAGGGGACAGAAAGGAGGAAAGAGAAGAAAAAGGAAGAAGAGGTGGGAAGGGGAAGGAGGGAAAAGGAACAGAGGGAAGAGTGGGAGCAAAGGAGACATTAGTGTCACAAAGCGTAGATACTAATGCTACCTCAACAGTGATTTTCCACTTTCTGAGAGGAAATTGCCTTTCTGAGTTTTTAATGGGGGGGTTGATCAATTATAGGAAGAGTAGTGTGACTTGCAGTTTCCCACCCAACATCTATACTTCCCTTGGTGACTACTTCATCTGTTTTCAGAGGGTGGGGGGTACTGGGGGGACATGGATCTGCATCTCCCTTCCTAGCTCTGGGTCTGGAAAAACCTGAGTCCACCAGGGGTTTCTGAGCCAGGGCTCTTGGGTCAGTGTCACCCCAGCCCCAGTTACAGACTCAACTCAGACTAGTGGGGGCTCTGGGAAAAGATGGTCTTTCAACAGCAGCATCCTGGCTGGAGAGTGGGCTGAGGCAGCCCGTTACCTAGAAACTGCTGCAACCATTGTGCAACCGTGAAGGGAGAGTCTGACTCATGGTGGGCAGACTGGGGAGAAGTAAGAAAAGAGGGTTCTAGAAAATGTCGCCTCTGAAGCCCACTGACATTCCAGTAGAGCCCTATTATTGTGAATCAAGTTTAATATTCCTGCAGCCAAAGACATCCCGTCCATAACAGAGGGCGAGGAAGTCCAGCGGCAGTGCAGTGATAGACCGCCTGATCTGGAATCTGACCTCCAGCGCCCGGTCGATCCCGGCTACTCTCCTCTCTGTTACCTGATATTCCCCACGTCTCGGTCTGAGACAGCGGAGAGAAAGAGCGCATTTAGAAGAGGGCTTTAATTTTGCACTTCCCCTTCCCATGAGGAGTCACCTTCATGCCAACTCGTCCCAGCCTCAGGGATGGCGAGGAGTATTTACAGAAGTCAGAGAGAAACCTGTGCATGGACACCTGTGTGTCCACCTGGGCTTCGCTGCTCTGTGCCAGCTGCATTGTCTGGTCCTCAGAGGCAAGGCTGACTTTCTGAGAATTTCCTTTCTAGCAAAGCGTGTTTACTAGGTAATGGTCCTCAACCATTCTTTTTCCTGCTCCTACACAAAAGTGAGGACCCAAGTGTTTTGAGGAAACTGAGGCAGATGATATACCACTGTGAAATAATAAGAAAATGTTTATTGCTGCCTGTATCCCAGTTCCTGACACAGAACTCTTCAAACCCTTGTAAATAGTGAAAGTGAAAGTGAAGTCGCTCAGTCGTCTCCGACTCTTTGCAACCCCATGGACTGTAGCCCACCAGGCTCCTCCATCCATGGGATTCTCCAGGCAAGAGTACTGGAGTGGGGTGACATTGCCTTCTCCAGGGGATCTTCCCAACTCAGGGATTGAACCCAGGACTCCCACACTGTAGGCAGATGCTTTACTGTCTGAACCACCAGGGAAATCCTTGTAATTCCTTGTAAATAGGGGTGCTGACTATTGTGTTTTTTTTACTATAAGATATGAAGTCGATATTGAAAAGTTCAGATAAAGCAGAAGGAAAACTGAACCCAATATAGAGGGGCAAGTCTAAGACGTTAGTCTTATTAAAGTTAAAATCTCTTTTATATTTTTTAATAATACTAAACAAAAATGGGAAGGAAAAAGCAAGTCTCCTTAGAGAAGTCAAATGACCTCAGAACTGGAGAAGAATGATTCTTGCTGGAGAGTAGGGATAGGAATAAAATTAAAACATAATCACCTGGCCTTCCAGGACATCAGAAAAGCAGTACAGGGTTGGAGGTGTGTATCTGCCTATAGGAATATTTGACAGTACCTTACAGGCCCTAAGACTCAGTCTACATGAGGCAGTGAACACAGCAGCACTGTGCTCCACTTAGAGCTGGCTGGGCTGCTGTGCCTTTTCCCTCCTGGAAGCCATCCAGCCCACTTTTATCCAGCCAGTCTGTCTCTCAGACTGGTACAGAGCCACTCTTTCAAATGAGATACCATTTTTAAGCCCTCCCCAGGGCTTTAGAACTGTGGTGCTGGAGAAGACTCTTGAGAGTCCCTTGGATTGCACAGAGATCAAACCAGTCCATCCTAAAGGAAATCAGTCCTAAATATTCATCGGAAGGACTGATGCTGAAGCTGAAAGACCACTACTTTGGCTACCTGGTGTGAAGAGAACAGACTGCTTGGAAAAGACCCTGATGTTGGGAAAGATGGAAGGCAAGAAGAGAAGGGGGCGACAGAGGATGAGATGGTTGGATGGCATCACTGACTCAATGGACATGAGTTTGAGTAAACTCTAGAAGATGGTGAAGGACAGGGAAGCCCGGCGTGCTGCAGTTCATGGGGTCGCAAAGATTCAGACATGACTGAGCAACTGAACAAAGGGCAGAGCAGAGATGGGGACAGATGTGGCCTCCACCGGGGGATGATGCCGGAGGACCCCAAGGCTGCACTCCACTCAGTCAGGATGCTGGGGAAGACCACATTGACGCTTCCCTGTGGGGGTGCCAGTCTCCCTGCTCATCATCTACCTTTCACACTGGTATTTTCTTGCTCCAGTGCTGCCTGTGCTGACTTCTTATATTGTGTATATTTGAAATTGGGGTTGAAAGGAAGACTGTGGGTGGATAGGGGAGCCATTTGGGGAGCCACAAAGAGCAGTGTGGCTCTCAAAGGGCTGCTAGACTTTCCACAGTGAAAGAACTGGTGGGAACTGACACACCAACAAAGAAACTCACTAGATGACGGAACAACTGGCAGTCCATGAACACAGATTGCAGCTGGGAAGCTGCAGTGTGGAATAAATGACGCCTGAACACACGGACCCTCCCTGGGGCCAATGAATACTGAAGCCATGGCACACACAGTGCAGATATTCTAGCAAATGTGGCGCAAGATTAATTCACCTATGCCTGCAGCTCAGCACGGCTTTAATAACCACCATGTAAGGGCAAAACACCCAGAGCCCATGTCAGCTGACGCTATTCAAGAAAAACCAAGAAAAAGCGATAACCTCACAAGTTTCGATCTGTGTAACAGTCTATACAGCCTCGCCCGAAGTTCCCTGACTCCTCTCTCAAAGCAGTCATTTGGGTTCAGTGATTAGACACGCTTTGGGTGCAAAGTATGCATTTATGTCACGGTTTAATGAAATCAAGTAGAGGAAACAGGATATAGAAACTCGTTCAAGTAATTACAGCTGAGGGGAGCTTTGTGTCTGCTCTTCTGAAAGGAAATAAAATAATAAATGAACAATGCCCTTGTCAGCACAGCACAGCGTAGCACAGGTTTCCCCGCAAACATCGTTCAGCTTTGAGGCCAAATTTGGTCAAACAAGCTTTTACTTGCACAGCGGCAGAGTCTCGCCTACACGGCAGCGTCTGCAATTAGGTGTCCTCTCACCACGACTGTACTGGGCTCCCCAAAGGTTTTGACCTCGTATGACCCATTTCCCCCACCCTTGAGGTCTGGGCCATCCAACATGGCCACCACATGTGGTATTTATGTTTAAACTCACTAAGATGAAATAGAATTCAAAATCTGGCTCCCTGGTCACCTTAGCCACATTTCAGGGCTCAGCTACCACACATGGCAAGTGACATGGGGTCTTTCGTTTCACTGGACACCACGGCCCTAGGGTCCACTCACCCTCTGGCCCAGACAAAGCAAAGCCCCTTCCCCTCTTAAAGGAGCTTGACAGCAATAAAGAAAACAGCCAGCATCCCGAGGTCACCGCCATGCCCCAAGGGCATACAACTGAGAAGTCCTGGGTCTGGCTTTCTAAGTGGGAAGGTTTATGCAAACCAAGTATTTACTCGTTGAGTAATTATACCGAATCACTAGGTATCAGCATTTTGTACCAACTGATGAGCTTCTCAGGACCTCCACCCACTTCTCTCAGAAGCCAGGAGGAGGTCAGGCTGAATGTGTGGACCAGCGCAGAGTGTGGAGCACAGAGCAGGGTGGATTCTGAAGGCTGGTGATACTAAAACCAAAGCCCCGGGGAGGACAGAGAGATGGGGCCATGGAGGTGCACGTGGGAAGGAAAAACAGATCTAGCATCAAGCGTAGAATCCTGCGTATATTTGGTGTTTAATCATTTTAATGAGGAGTGTGGTCATAGAGCTCTCAATGGATGTTCTCTTGAGCTCTATCTTCTGTATAAAGCAGTATCAGTGAATAACCTTGGGGACAGATCAAGTCACCTACAAGGAAGAAACTCCACCCATGACATACTCTGGTTTGCCAGAATTTAGTTGCATTCAGGGATTTCCCTACACTAAAAATAGATCTGCCAGCAGGGGCTCAGGTGACAAGATATGAAACAACCTCTTCAGAGTGGCTGGGTAAATCACCAGCTAACATCATCCCCCACTGAGTCAGAGATCTTTCTGTTGGTACCCACAGAATGAGGCCCTTGATCACGTGTGTTCATCCTTCTGGTTAAGAAAGTATCCACTGAGTGTTCACCATGCGTGAGGCTCTGTGTGTCAACTCTGTGAGGCCCTGCCCTGGAGAGGCAGCCGACGCACAAAAACAAAATGATATCCAGAGGCACTAAAGGACAGACAAACCAAAATGCTTTATGATGAAGGAATGGGAACATTTCCACCTAGGGCAGGGAGGGAGGGTTTCACAGAGGAGAGGCTGGCCTTGTAGAATGGCAGGATTTAGCCAGGCTTAGAGAGTGAAAAAGTTGGCTTAAAGCTCAACATTCAGAAAACTAACATCATGGCATCCGGCCCCATATCTTCATGGCAAATAGATGGGGAAACAGTGAAAACAGTGTCAGACTTTATTTTTGGGGGCTCCAAAATCACTGCAGATGGTGATTGCAGCCATGAAATTAAAAGACGCTTACTCCTTGGAACAAAGTTATGACCAACCTAGATACCATATTAAAAAGCAGAGACGTTACTTTGCCAACAAGTTCCGTCTAGTCAAGGCTATGGTTTTTCCAGTGGTCATGTATGGATGTGACAGTTGGACTGTGAAGGAACCTTAGCGCAGAAGAATTGATGCTTTTGAAGTGTGGTGTTGGAGAAGACTCTTGAGAGTCCCTTGGACTGCAAGGAGATCCAACCAGTCTATCCTAAAGGAGATCAGTTCTGGGTGTTCACTGGAAGGACTGATGCTGAAGCTGAAACTCCAGTACTTTGGCCACCTCATGTGAAGAGTTGACTCATTGGAAAAGATCCTGATGCTGGGAGGGATTGGGGGCAGGAGAAGAAGGGGACGACAGAGGGTGAGATGGCTGGATGGCATCACCAACTCGATGGACATGAGTTTGGGTAAACTCCAGGAGTTGGTGATGGACAGGGAGGCCTGGCGTGCTGTGATTCATGGGGTCGCAAAGAGTCGGACATGACTGAGTGACTGAACTGAACCGAACTGAGAAGGGGACAGAGAGCACCCAAAAGAGACAGGATGGTACACAGGAGGCAAAATACAAGAATTGTTCTAAATACAGGGTACAGAAAGCTCTTGGCCTGGGAGTCAGACTGCTCTGGGCTGCAAATATTAATACTAATGCCTGTGGAAGCCAGAAATGAGAGCTGAGGCAGGTGGGAGTATGGAGTATGAGTGCAACAAACAAGAGAAAACATGCCCCATGGAAAAGCAGTGAAAAAAAAAAAAAAACCCAAATCCTCCATTCCCGACTACTGTAACCTTTTAGGAACAAATGCTCAGTGCTGCCAGATTTCCCAAGTTTTCAGAAAAGTTGAAAAGATGGATTTTTTAATGTTAAAATATCCCGATTTTTTTTTTCCAATTAGCTTACAAGTCCTCAAAATATTGTGAAAGACAAACAAAATCCATCCCCTTCATGTTGCCAGCCTTTCCCTGCAGACTGTAGCAACAGAGGGCTCCAGAGCAAGGGTGGGGAATAATGCTGGGAGAACTGGCCCAGCTGCACAGTTCTGGCCCGGGGGCCCAGGGTAGGGGGTGGGGGTGCTGCTGAGAGGCTGCTGCACTCACCCGTGGGAGGTAACAGGGCCTGGATGCCAGTTGAGGCAAGAACGGAAAGATTTCAACAGTGATAAATAGGAAGGGAAAAGAGATGGAATTTGGAGATGGACTGGAAGTTGGAAGAGGGAAAGAGAAGATGCAGGTTTCCTGCCTGAGAAGTTTTTTGTTTTGTTTTGCTTACAATTTCTTTTTTTTTTTTAATTTATTGTATTATTTGGTGCTGGGCCAGGTCTTTGTTGTAGCATGCAGGATCTTTAGCTGCAGCATGTGGGATCTAGTTCCCTAACCAGGGATCAAACCTGAGGTCCCTGGATTGGTAGCTCAGGATCTCAGCCACTGGACCACCAGGGAAGTCCCAAGCCTGCGCGGTTTTGAAGAAACACGCAAAGAGAGCACGCCTCGGACCCTGAAGACACCTCACAAACCAAAAGGCAGTTCAGAGGGCAGCTATCTCCAGCAGCCCCATCCCTAAGCAAAAGGGGGACCCCCACGCTGCCACGTCCCCATGCAGGCAGGACTCCGTGGAGCCTGTGACCACCCCTGGCTCATGCACCAGGACACAGTGATGCAACCTCGTATTGTGTTCCTGAAACACAGACGGCCTGTGGGGAAAACACACACACTCATACACTGCTAACCAGAAATTTTACACCATGAACCCCAACAAGTGTGGTGTCAGCCGTTAAAAAGTACAAATGCTCGCCTCCCTCCACAACAGGGAAGGCTGCAGGAACGAAGATGCTAAAGCAGCTTGAAAACCCTTAAGCAGTTTGAAAACGGAGGATGGTTTTTAAGCTCCACCACACAGCTGAAGGGCTTCCTGAAAGTGACAGCGGCTCATTGTTCTCCACAGTCTCCATCCCAAAATAAGGACCATGAGAGTAGAGTGTTGTGAGTACGGTGCCAGCGAAGGAGAAACATGGGCAGGGGGGCCGGGTGGGCACTCGCCTATTCTGATACCCGCACTCCCCAGAGCTCCCCTCCGCAGGCTTACAGGGAAACTGGAGGAGGAAAAACCAAAGAAGATCCCCACTCCCGGGGACTATGTGAGTGTTATTATTTTCTCTGAAAATATTTACATTTCATGTTTTCATTAATGAGAACCCAAAACCATTTCTGTAAGCAAGCACATTTATTCTAAGAATTGTCTGGATGACCATCCCATAACTAGATCCGGCTCTGTGTTTATCATCAAGTAGAATTATGTTAATGGCCTAATGAGAAAAAAGCCAACAGGTAGATGTAATACTGACTCATTCACACCAAGTGAAGCCCCAAGCCACGGCTCAAAAGACTGCTGCCCACACTGTGCCTTGCTGTTGTGTTAGTGGCTCAGCTGTGTCAGACTCTTTGTGACCCAGTGGACTGTAGCCCACCAGGCTCCTCTGTCCATGGAATTCTCCAGGCAAGAATACTGGAGTGGGTAGCCATTCCCTTCTCCAGGGAATCTTCCTGACCCAGGTATCAAACCCACGTCTCCTGCATTGCAGGCAGGTTCTTTACCATTTGAGCCACCAGGGAAGCCAACTGTGCCTAATTCCTCTTACAGAAAGAATGACATCAGCCATCTCAGTCAATTCACATTGTACATTTGAGTTGGTTGGGTACTTTATGTTTAATTTGCAATTTTGATTTTGTAGTCAGAGGAAACCATAAGCATAAAAAGTTTATGCTTGGTTTTAAGCAGCTTATATCTAAATATTATCATATTAAACCTTTAAATCACATCATAGTAAACCTTTAAAGCCCTGGAATTTGTAAGAAATTTTTCTGCTTAAAAAGGAGCCCAGCATACCCTAAGGCACATCACTGTGAAATATCAGAAGACTGGAGATGAAGCAGAGATCTGGGAAGCTTTCAGAAGGAAAACAGGTCACACACACAAGGACAGAAAATCAATGTCATCAGGCTTCCCAGCAACAGCACTGTGAGCCGGAAGCCAAGAGAACAAACATGCCAAGATCCTAAGGGGAAACGACTTCTAACCTGGATGCCTACATCCCCCTGGACTGTCAACTGAGAGAGAGGGAAAAATCACAGACATTTTATGACACATCAGGTTTTATATCTTAATATGTTTACCTCCCATTCCAGGAAGAAGTGCTCCAATGAAACAAATGAACTAAGAGAATCATCTGTCGCTGTGAACCATGGAGGCCAGAGGGTGTACAAGGATCAGGATTGAGGAGGGGGGCGTGAAGAACTGGGAAGGAATCAAGACTGAGTGGGGAGGCGTAAAGAGCTGGAAAGCTGAGTGAAAGGAGAGATGAGCCTCTTTTTAGTATGGACACCAGATCCAGTCCCTGATGGGCCCACATCCGCCAGGCACTTTAGCGGAGCTGGGGTAGGAGAGTCCTGTAATAGAACTCAAAGGGTTAAACGAGCATACACCATTCCAGATTCAATACCAACAAATGGTACGATCCCATGTCACTAGCACGTATCTAATACACGCTTGGTTTTTGCTTTTTTGAGTTTCTTTGTTTACATCCCCTCCTTTTCTTGGATTGCCTTCCCATTAGGTCACCACTGAGCACTGAATCCAGTTCCCTGTTCTATACAGTAGATTCTCATTAGTCATCTATTTTATACATAGTATCGAGAGTGTACATATGTCAGTCCCAATCTCCCAATTCTTGTTTTGAAAGTTAAATAACCTTCAAAGGTTGAAGCTTGCTCCAAGCCAAACAGCAAAATCTGTCAAACTCCTCCTTTAAAAAGATTAGAACAGCCTGACTGGGCTTCACCCTGTGATAAAGCGAAGGGATGATTTAAATAATAAGCAGAGAGGCTGCCCTCCTTGCCTCCCAGGTCAGACGTCCCTCTATCCCGCACTCCCCACAGCTAAGGTTCATTTCTGGGGTGTCAGCGCGTACACACAGCGGTTGCAGGAGAGAGCAGGAAAGCCACAGGGCATACCCCATCCCCAGTGCTATATGCAGCGTGTCTCCCTCTCGTCCTGCTCAAGGAAACACTGTGATACCAGTGAGCAAGACTGACGTTACTTCACAACACCTAGAATATATTTTAACTTTCTCATAGTTCACCAACTTTATTTGGTACTTTCACTATTATCATTGAATAAATTATTTGAGATACATCTTTGTGTCCCAGCAACCCAGTTGAGAACTGTCACCCTGTTCTGTTCATAGTCACTCAGTCATGTCTGACTCTTTGTGACCCCGTGGACTGTAGCCCCCAGGTTCCTCTGTCCATGGGGATTCTCCAGGCAAGAATACTGGCATGGGTTGCCATGCCCTCCTCCAGGGGATTTTCCCCATCTAGGGATCGAACCTAGGTCTCCTGCATTGCAGGCGGATCCTTTACCATCTGAGCCACCAGGGAAGCCCAATCAACAATACAAAACAGGGGCTTCCCTGGTGGCCCAGTGGTTAAGTCTCTGCACTTCCGGTCTTTCCAGTAGTCATGTATGAATGTGACAGCTGGACCATAAAAAAGGCTGAGCACTGAAGAAATGATACTTTCAAATTGTGGTGCTGGAGAAGACTTTTGAGAGTCCCCTGGAAAGCAAGGAGATAAAACCAGTCAATCCTAAAGGAAATCAACCCTGAATACTCTTTGGAAGGACTGATTCTAAAGCTGAAGTTCCAATATTTTAGCCACCTGACAGCTGACTCCTTGGAAAAGACCCTGATGCTGGAAAGATTGAAGGCAGAAGGAGAAGAGGGCAGAGACAGTTGGATGGCATCCCCAATTCAATGGACATGAACTTGGGCCAACTCCAGGGATAGGGACAGTGAGGGATAGGGAAGCCTAGTGTGCTGCAGTCCAGGGGGTTGGGAAAAGTCGGATATGACTGAGCGACTGAACAACAACAACAAGTTCCACCGAGAGGGGCACAGGTTCCATTTTTGATCAGGGAACTAAGATCCCACATGCTGCACAAGGTGGCCAAAAAATAATAATAATAATTTAAAACTAATACAAAACAAATGCCAGCCCAGAGATATAAAGATTCACACTACTGGTCACATGAGGATACTCCAGATCTAGGCACATTTACACTGGGATCTAAACACCCCAGGCAAATCCATGTGACAGCCATAATATTTATTGAGGACCTGCTATTTGCCAAAACTTTCTAGATGCCGGAGTTAGAGAATGAATTATGGACAGAAATACTTGCTCTCAAGGAGACTGAACCCTGATGGGGAAGACAGACAATAAACACCTAAGTACAATATATGCAAATGGCGATAAAGGGGTTTCCCTGGTGGCTCAGACAGCAAAGAATATGCCTGCAATGCAGGAGACCTGGGTTCGTTCCCTGGATAGGGAAGATCCCCTGGAGCAGAAAACGGCAACCCACTCCAGTATTCTTGCCTGGAGAAACCCAAGGACAGAGGAGCCTGGCGGGCTAGAGTCCATGGGGTCGCAAAGCGTCGGATATGACTGAGTGACTTAACACTTTTAATCCAAATCTCAAGGGGCGAACTTCTATATGAGCAGCTGCATGGGTTAACAAGGTGGGCTGAGCCTGAGCGAGCAGCTGCATGGGTTAACAAGGTGGGCTGAGCTGAGTGCTTTTCTAGGTGCATGCATAAAGGCACCCTCCTGAGCTTGGGTGGGTGTGATGGTGGGTGTGAGCCACTGGCAATGCAGGACGCCTGGTGCCCAGGCCAGAGGCGACCTAGATACCAGGAGCTGCCGGGAAAGCAGCAAGTCAGTGTGGAGTCAGCCGAGGGCTTGCACCCCAGTTCCCTTCCCTCCCCTCTTAGGAGCTGGTCTTCCCCACCCCCAAATCTCTGCCCTCCCTAAAACATTTAGCAATTCGTTTTAACAGAAGATTGTCCTTGGAGAGATAATGCAGCTCTCCAAACATGGTTTTAAAAAAGGGCTCAGAGTCAGGGCAGAAATGACACTATGTGTCCCATCCTCGGTCTCAGTGGGGATGAAAGGACACCAGGGGGATCTGGGTGACCAGGGCTCAAAAGCTGCCTCTTTCCACACAGGCCCAGCTGGCCCTGCTTCTCAGCACAGATGAGACCCCTCCAGCAGGCGGCAGGAAGTGGCACAGGGCACTGAGTTTGGAGAGAGACAGGCCTAGGTTTAAATTCTGTCCCTGTCCTTGCAGACTGTAAGGACAATCTGCAAATCAGGCAAGATAATTCATCTCCCGACCCAGGTCCCCCACATCCATAATCCTCAGGGTTGAATAAGACGCTGGCCTGAAGATGCCTGGCTGGGTAGCGCAAACTAACAGATGATAACATGACCTCAGAAAATGCTCAGTTGACCTGGTGCTTCTGATAGCTGGATTTCTCTTTAAAAAATAAAGTTCAGTGTAAAAGTGTCTTCCAAGGAATCCTTCATTCCTGATGCCTGGAAAGGGCAAGTGAAGACCTAACACATTACCAACTTGTTCAAAAGCACAAGGACTCAAAGGAAGAAAAAAGAAAGGAAATATAAGCAAAAATCTCCAGATGCAAAGCTTTCTCAAAACAATAACACTTGGATCCGCATTTCTGCATGTGAACATTAAAGATGCATGGCTGGCTGCTAACAGTATCAAAGTGACAAGAAGAGGGAGGGGGAGGTGGCTCCTAATAAGGGATTTGAAACCAGCGATGGCTGAGGCAGATGGCAGAGATGGCAGGGACAACCTTCTCAGCTGTGGCACAACTGAGGATGGTGAGGACAGGACGTCCTAAAGGCTCCAGATACAGCAGGTGGATGGCCACCATCCTCATGCCCCTGTGCTGATCGACAGCAATGCCTCACCTCTGACCTCACTCTCCACGGCAGCACCTACATCACGAGGAAGATCACACGTAAGTGGGTCCTGAGGGAGGTGGAAGACCCAGACATTAGGACACCATAAAAAGACACGAGGGACCAGGCAGCTGCAAACTGTGAGCAAGGCCACTCATCAATGACCTCAAATTGGTCCTGGACTGCAGGCAATGACTGAGGACGCTGGGGAAGAATCAAGGAGTGTTCTAGAACAGAGCTGCTGCTGCTGCTGCTGCTAAGTTGCTTCAGTCATGTCCGACTCTGTGCAACCCCACAGACGGCAGCCTGCCAGGCTTCCCCATCCCCAGGATTCTTCAGGCAAGAACACTGGAGTGGGTTGCCATTTCCTTCTCCAACGCATGAAAGTGAAAAGTGAAAGTGAAGTTGCTCAGTCGTGTCCAACTCTAGCAACCCCATGGACTGCAGCCTACCAGACTCCGCTGTCCATGGGATTTTCTAAGCAAAAGTACTTGAGCGGGGTGCCATTGCCTTCTCTGAGAACAGAAGTGGTGGTGTCCAAAGAGAGCAAGAGGCCACAGCCGCACAGCCTGTCTCTAGGAAGTCATACTTCTCTGTGTCCCATTTCTCATTTTCAGTGATTTGGCCAGAGCTGTCTTCTGATGCAAGATGGCATACACTCCCCCTTGCAACAAAACTACTTAGGTGCCAAGCTGAACTATTTTGGCTAGAAATGCTCAATTTACCTCCAGGGTGTTACAAAGGCATTAATAACTCTAAGTCTGGTACAACCCCATTCTTAGAGAAAAGGCAGTTCTCCTATGCTACCAAAACTTTCACTGAATCGTTCAGTGGGAATATGGAGTCACTGTGGTGTCTTATTTCCTGAACACAAACACTGAATCCAATCATTTTCCAGTTCCTATCTTGGGAAGGTTCCTAAATCAGCTATGGCCAAATGTCTCCAGGACTGAAGGTGCACAAAAGAGCAAGATGGAGAAGAAAACGATGTGGAAATGCCACTTGGAAGAGAGGCCAGGCACCGAAAAGAAACTGTGATTCCCATATGGAGACCTCCAGGTGCAGACGGGTAGGCACGGTGCAGATGGAATTTGAAAGACTTGGTGAAATGAGCTACCAAGTCATGAGAAGACATGGAGGAACCTTCATGCTAAGTGAAAGAAGCCCATCTGAAAAGACTCCAACTATAGGACATGCTGGAAAAGCCAAAACTATGGAGACAGTAAAAAGACCAGTGGGTATCAAAGGCTCACAGGAAAGGAGGGATGAGTGTCTGAGCACAGGCATTTTGGGAGCAGAGAAATCATTCTGAAACTGTCATGGTGGATCCATACCATTACTGTCAAATCCCATAGAATGTATACACATTGAACCCTAATGGAAACCATGGACTTCAGTTAATAATAACGTGTCAATAGTGACTCATCAACTGCAATAAGCACAACTGCATTAATAATAAGGAAAACCAGGTGGGGTGGAATTGGTGGGGGGGTGTAGGGGACCTCTGTAATTTCTGGTCAGTTTTTCAACTAATATAAAGCTGTTCTAAAAGTAAAGCCTACTGATTTTTTAAAAAATGACTATCAGATACAGAGAATAGACGGGTGATTGGCTGGGGTGGGGTGAGGGGGATAAAATGGGGGGAGGGGGTCAAAACTTGGAAACTTCCAATAACGGAATAAATAAGTCATGGGGATTAAATGTCACAGCACAGCGACCGCAGTTAGCAAACTGTACTGCATATTTGAGAGCTGCTAAGTTTAGAAACTCTCATCACAAGAAGAAAATTCTGTTAACTATGTTTGGTGATGGATGTTAGGCTTATTTTGGTGATCATTTTTCAGTATATATATCAAATCATTATGTTGTACACCTGAAACGTAAGGGATGTCAACTAAACTTCAATTTTAAAATGTGCTTATAATTTTAAAAGATGACTACTGTGGCTGCGGTGACAACACATAGCAATGTGACAGGCTGACCCTCTCGCTAACAGCCTTGAGCCTCCTTATTATAACCTATGGAAGTGTAAAACATCCTGATGCAGGGAAAGATTGAAGGCAGGAGGAAAAGGGGGCAACAGAAGATGAGACGGTTAGATGGCATCACCGACCCAATGGACCTGAGTTTGAGCAAGCTCCAGGAGACAGTGAAGGACAGGGAAGCCTGGCGTGCTGCAGTCCACGGGGTCGCAAAGAGTCGGACACGACTGAGCGAGTGAACAACAACAAAAGGTCCCGACTGCCGTGGGTCAGCTGCCAGGCTGAAGGAAGAGGCCAGCCTCCGCTTCACCCCTCAAGTCATTTAACCAGAGCTTCTATGAGGACTGAGCAGACCAAAGGGAGAGAGAGCTGCATTGTAAACAATTACCGTAATAATTTGCATTTAATGAGGGCTTGCTCTGTGCAGGCAATGTGACTGCCTTGCCCCTGAAGGAGGCTTCAGAGAGGCCTTGCCCCTGAAGCCTCCTCCCGCTCTGTCCCCACCATCAAATCATCACCAAGTCTATCAATTCTAGGGCTTAAATGTCTCCTGAAGCTGCACTTTAACCACTTTCCAAGTCTAAGCTAATCATCTCCCCCAGGCTGGAAGCTGGTACAGGATGGATTTCTTTACAGTGCAAAAGATAAGCTTAAGTCTGGAGACTTGGGTAGAGAAGGGTTCAAGGTTACAGAGAGAGAAAAAAAAGCATCTGTTTCATAGAAACAAGTAATTATACCCTTTATGCCATAAGGGGTGGCTGTCAGGTATTGCCTAGTCTCCCAGGGCTAATATCGAATTTCTTTAAGATCTGATGTTTGGACACTTAACTGTTTGTTTGTTTTTTTTTAATCTATGTCCAGTAATTTTTTACTATTGTTCTCCTATAAAAGCACTCAATTTTTAAAATGTCAACTGCTTTCAACATTGTCATTGAAAATTCCAAGTGCACTTGGAGAGAATTTTAAAGTATGCCTCAGGGGCTCAATGCAGGGCAGCACAAGATAACAAAGTTTGGGAAACCGCAGGCACAAGATGAAAGCAGGCCAAGGGCCAGAACTCCCTTCTCCAACTCTTGATTCCCCACTTGGAGAGGTTTTTCACTTTTTAAAAAATTTAATACTTTTTTGGCTACACCGCACAGCATGTGGAATCTTAGTTCTCCCACCAGGGATCGAACTCATGCCCCCTACAGTGGAAGTTCAGAGTCCAGTCCACCACTGGACTGCCAGGGAAGTCCCGAGAGATTTTTCCAGGGCACTTCCCAGCTAGAAGCTTGAAGGGCTCTTTCTCAAGTGAGGAGTCATTGAATACCTGCCTGAGAAACCCCTTGTGAAGATGCAGATTCCTGGGCAACCCCCTCAGGGTCACTGGACCCTGACACATAGGGAGGAACTCAGGACCCCCACAGGGAACCGGAGCCCAGGGGATTTAAAGTCAGTTAAAGCTTGCAGCAATGCCAAAGAATGCTCAAACTACCACACAATTGCATTCATCTCACATGCTAGTAAAGTAATGCTCAAAATTCTACAAGCCAGGCTTCAGCAGTATGTGAATCGTGAACTTCCAGATGTTCAAGCTGGTTTTAGAAAAGGCAGAGGAACCAGAGATCCAATTGCCAACATCCGCTGGATCATGGAAAAAGCAAGAGAGTTCCAGAAAAACATCTATTTCTGTTTTATTGACTATGCCAAAGCCTTTGACTGTGTGGATCACAATCAACTGTGGAAAATTCTAAAAGAGATGGGAATACCAGACCACCTGACCTGCCTCTTGAGAAACCTATAGGCAGGTCAGGAAGCAACAGTTAGAACTGGACATGGAACAACAGACTGGTTTCAAATAGGAAAAGGAGTCCATCAAGGCTGTATATTGTCACCCTACTTATTTAACTTATATGCAGAATACATCATGAGAAAAGCTGGGCTGGAAGAAGCACAAGCTGGAATCAAGATTGCTGGGAGAAACATCAATAACCTCAGATATGCAGATGATACCACCCTTATGGCAGAAAGTGAAGAGGAACTCAAAAGCCTCTTGATGAAAGTGAAAGTGGAGAGTGAAAAAGTTGGCTTAAAGCTCAACATTCAGAAAACGAAGATCATGCCATCTGGTCCCATCACTTCATGCGAAATAGATGGGGAAACAGTGGAAACAGTGCCAGACTTTATTTTTTGGGCTCCAAAATCACTGCAGATGGTGACTGCAGCCATGAAATTAAAAGACGCTTACTCCTTGGAAGAAAAGTTATGACCAACCTAGATAGCATATTGAAAAGCAGAGACATTACTTTGCCAAAAAAAGATCCATCTAGTCAAGGCTATGGTTTTTCCTATGGTCATGTATGGATGTGAGAGTTGGATTGTGAAGAAAGCTGAGCGCCGAAGAATTGATGCTTTTGAACTGTGGTGTTGGAGAAGATTCTTGAGAGTCCCTTGGACTGCAAGGAGATCCAACCAGTCCATTCTGAAGGAGATCAGCCCTGGGATTTCTTTGGAAGGAATGATGCTAAAGCTGAAACTCCAGTACTTTGGCCACCTCACGCGAAGAGTTGACTCATTGGAAAAGACTCTGATGCTGGGAGGGATTGGGGACAGGAGGAGAAGTGGACAATAGAGGATGAGATGGCTGGATGGCATCATTGATTCGATGGAGGTGAGTCTGAGTGAACTCCAGGAGTTGGTGATGGACAGGGAGGCCTGGCGTGCTGCTATTCATGGGGTCGCAAAGAGTCAGACACGGCTGAGCGACTGAACTGAACTGAAAGCTTGCAGGGCTTCCCTTCCCCAGGGGCTCAATGGTAAAGATCTGCCTGAAGTGTAGAAGACTTGGGTTCAATTCCTGGGTCAGGAAGATCACCTGGAGAAGGAAATGGCACCCACTCCAGTCAGTATTCTTGCCTGGAGAATCCCATGGACAGAGGAGTCTGGCAGGTTACAGTCTATGGGGTGGTAAAGAGGCGGACACGATGGAGCAACTAACAACAACAACAACAAAAGCTTGCAAACCCTGCCTCAGGAGGTTCTGAGTGTCTCCTAAGACAGTGACAACAAAAAAGGGAAAAGCCATTCCTTGTGCATGATCACTGATTTCCACAGCCCTCATAGAAACTTCACTCTGCACTGGCTGCCTACCAGGGGCTGACCAGGGGCTGGGTACTGAAAACAACCATCAATAAGACAGGAGACCCACACCCATGCAGAGATGATGCTGATGGAGGCAGATGGCTATGACCCAAGGCACACTGCTGCTTGGCCGGGCATTGAGGCTCAGCTGAGTGAGTGCAGCCACACTGTCCCCACCAAATCTGGCCCAGGAGGTTGTCTCCAGGTCCAAGGCCACCATCCCTCTGCTGTTGCTCAACTTTGCTTCCCGCGGGACCCTCGGTGAAGACATCATCTGAGTGTTCCTCACCTCCCGCTGGTAACCCTATATTGAAAATGAATCTCCCCTCCCATAAAAAACAAAATCTTCCTTAGCTTTTGTAATTGCGCAGGTCTTGCACACACACTGATGCACGCTCAGTCAAATGCCCAGGATGAAGGAAGCTGTGGCAGGGGACCTGAGCCATCACACAGCCCTTACCCGAGGAGCAGCCCTCAGGGGTCAGAGGTCATCTGGCAACAGTGCAGCCAGAGCAGGATCCAACCCACATCCTCCTCGTCAGTGACCACAGCAATCCGTCAGGGGACCGATGTCACAGGCAGGTTGCCACCACATTGGAGAGTCATCTCATAACAGCCTGGAATTCAGCAATTTGCCAACCTACAAAGCAGCCCTTTAACTTTGGGGCCCCCTTCTCCCTAATTTCACAGATTCTGGGGACACGGTAAACATCAAATGCAACTCAAACACTTGGTGCCTTTTACGTGCAAGCCAAGTGCCCTCCTGAGCCACTGCTGGAACAGCCTCTAGAAGCGAGTGCTGGTGAGAAGAGGTCCAGAGTGGAACTTCCTAGACAAACAACAGGAAGCAGAAAGCGGTCTTCACCTGAGTTGAACCCGCAGCGGGTCCAGATTAAATTCTCAGGTGGGGCTGAGGTCTCAGCCTGGGCTGCACTCCTGACTTTCTCCCACAAAGATACCTCCCCACCCTCCACTTGTGCATGGCCGGAGGAAGGCAAGTCCAGCTGATGATCCCTGTAACCCTCTGCAGCTGAGCAATTCCCCCAGGTTACCTGTCGGGGAACTAAAGGGGTGAAGCAAGCAGAGAAGTTCAAGGCTTAGTGGGTGGCGAGTGGAGGGTTACTGGGCTTACGTGGTGCCGTTGGGAGGGGAGGGGAGGGCACCCAGGCCTTCCTGAAACCTGGGAATTCTCATCTGTCTTCCATAAATGCTGCCAGCCCTGATTATGTAGAGTTTCCCCTTTATAGTAACAGCTCTGGGACTTAGACCCTAGGTGAGTCACACACAATTCCAGTAATTCTCAAAATTCTGATTCTGTTATTCTGATTCAGCCACAAAGCAAACGTCCGCTATTGAGGCAGTAGGTTGCTGCCTCACGTCCATCTGTGACTTCTGCTCCTAGGACAGACACTCATTGGAGATCACAAATAGTGGCAGATGGAAAAGGAGTAGGGGCTCCATACTTTAATTTTAACAAAAGAATTGACTGAACGACAGATTTATTTCTTGAAGGAGAAAAAATGGTGATAAATAACAAGGGGGACAAATTTCTCACACTTACTCTGATTTTATTCCCAGAAAGCTACTGAATGCTCAAATCTTTCCCCAGAGCTTCATTTTGTCGTGAGCAGGGAACAATTTTGACTGAGGATGCTATATTCAAAGCTACCTGGTGTGCTCAGTCACTCAGTCATGTTCAACTCTTTGTGACCCCAAGGACTGTAGCCTGCTGGGCTCCTCTGTCCATGCGATTTTCCAGGTAAGGATACTGGAGTGGGTTGCCATTTCCTCCTCCAGGGTTCTCTTCCCAACCCAGGGGTGGAACCCACATCTCCTGCAGTGGCAGGTGGATTCTTTACCACTGCACCACCAAGGAAGCCCCCTCTTTTCTGCATAAAACTAACAAATGCCATACATCATTAAGCCTGACCCATGCTGTGCATCTCAGCACCCACGCCCTGGCATTTGCCCTGGCCATGGAAGACACCTGCATGTGCAGAGACCAATTCTAGAAGCCTCTCCCCTCAGTGCACCTTATCAATTTTTTTTAAGTCCTTAGAACAGAAATGAGATTCAAGAATCCAATGCCTTGCTCCTACTCTGCTAAATATTGACATAAATGAAAAAGGGACCAGAAGGCCTCACACCTAGTGGCCACTCCATAATTATCTGTTGAGTGACTGCCTGAATGATTTATTCTGAGTCCCAGTTGGTCTTTGCTCTAGCAAGCTAACTCCAGTGTTATAAAGGCAAGCAGGGATGAAGACTTATGACGGCCCAGTTGCCCCCAGGACTGTAAGTCTTTGCCAGCCTCTAGGCTGCTTGAAGCAATCCAGCTAGTATTCAGCAGGCATAACGACAGTATACTGTGATGATTCCCTTCTGAAGGTCCCGTTGTTACTCCTACTTAGAAAGGGAGGGTCTACGAGGATGACAGTTCTCAGGGCCTATGACACAGGACGGGAGAATCCCTTTTCTCCACTCCCTGAGACAGGTTCTTCTGCCCAGACAGTGACCAGGCCAGAGTCTTCTCCCCTTGGTACCCCGTGCACATGAGGAGATGGGTGCAACTCATTCAGGCCAATCACTGCCCATGACCGGACACTGTGTCAGCATCCGGAGTCTCCCATTCTCTGGTTGCCCACGCTCTGTGGTCCTTGGCAGATTCCATCTCCCCATAGTCACTAGCATGTTAAAACCCACCAAGATGTATACCTGCTGTTTCCACCAGCAGACTCAGAGCTCTAGGAAGGCGGGACAGTGCTTGCCTTATTCTTGTAACTTCCTCCCCTGCCCATACAGAGCATGGTATCCAACTCACATACACACACAGTGACCTTTTTATTGCCAGTGAATAAATTGAAGCCCTCTCCCAAATAAAATGCTCAGGCCTAAAACTTTACCATTAAACACATTTTCTAAACGATTCAAGTTAATGAGGAACCCATATAATTGCATGGGTACTTAATTTCCTCTTGAAATTGACCCAGAATTGGAGATAAGATAATCAGGCAGGTTATATAAGAGAGGCTATAAATAGTAACTGCTCTAGGTATGTAAGTAAAGCTAGTCCAAAGGGAAAGTGGGCATATATTCTTTTTATAACTCTTGCCTTTGTTGAATGATTCAACCCAGACAGAGAACCTCTTGGATCAATTGTTATATTTATGAACTGGCTCTATTTCACCTTTAAATTCCATGTCAATAATTAAATTCAACGAGCATCAGAGCTTAAACAAGAGGATTTTCCCTTGACTCACTGAGATGTTAAAGAACAGAAAATATTTACTGCCAAGGAGCTTAGTTAAATGAAACAGGGTTTTCAATTATGGAACAAATTATATAAGAGCATCTTTTACATCTTGCAATTCGCCAAGGCAGATATTTTATCAGGTTAACAAATGCCAGAACTGTCTGAAATGTCTGGCAACTCTTGCTGTCTGAAATAAAGCAAGAGTAGCCAGCCTCCTACTAAGTAAAGGGGTTAGTCATTTCGGAGTGAGGAGAGGCTAATGCAACTTAATCAAATGTAAAATATTTATTTTTTGCTGTGCTGGGTCTTCACTGCTGCAGGGGCTTTTCTCTAGTCGTGTCGAACAGGGCCTCCTCTCTAGTTGCGGTCCACGGTCTTCTCACTGTGCTGGTTTCTGTTGCAGAGCATGGGCTCTAGGGCAGGTGGGCTGCAGAAGCTGCGGTGCACAGGCTTGGTTGCTCTGCAGCATGTGGGATCTTCTCGGACCAGGGATCGAACTCACATCCCCTGTACTGCAAGGTGGATTCTTAACCACTGGACCATCACGGAAGCCCCAAAATACTTTAAATGAAAAGTTTTTTTTTTTTTCATCACTTCAAAGTAACATTCCAAAAACCATTCTAGGATAATAAAGTATTACTTGGTAGACAGTTGGAGGGTTCTGCCTTTAATTAATGGAAAAGGAATGATATGTAATTGACATGCAAATTGTAGTGGGACATTATGTGGTTCTCGTCACTAAGTTATACATACCACTTAAAGATCCAGTCGATCGTATCCTTTTGTACACATTCTTTAAAGGGAAAACAAACAGAGGTGTGCAATACAAAGGCAAATCTTGGCTCAGGCTGTGTCCAAATCCTCAGTAGGCCTATGGATCAATTGAATAACTGTTTCTTGGGATAAGAGAAGGGCAATCAAAATGGAAGAGGGATTTTGAGGGAAAAGAGATAAGGGAACCATGCCCACATCAGGCATTCAGTAAACGTCTGCCTGGGTGAGAGGCAGGGTAAGGAGGCTTAGGACAGTGGGTTCAGGGGCTCCATCACTGGAACAACAGTTCAAGGAAAAGAGGATTGAGTTATTATCAAGAAGAACTGTTCAAAACCAGAATGAGATGTGTTGGAAGATATTCCAGATCTGAATCAGCAGAGGCTGATGGAGGGTGCCATTCCTCCTCCAGATTATAGTCTCCTTGTGTTTATTAATGTTGATTCTTGCACCCTTTCTCTGGCAATGTGACTGAAGCGGCTTTAGAAAGCTCCCCTGGGATGGGTGGGATGGATCGGGAGATTACTATGTACAAAATAGACAGTGAACTCTACTCAGTGCTCTGTGGTGACCTAAATGTGAAGGAAATCCAAAAGAAGAGGGGATATATGTGTATGCATAGTTCGTTCACTTTGCTGTACAGCAGAGACTAACATAGAAAGCAAATATTCCAATAAAAAAATAAGTAAAGTATTTTGAAAAGAAAGCTCCCCTGATGACTCTGATAAGCATCAAGCTTGGGAAACACAGGACTTGGTAACCTCTAAGCTCTTCTCTCCGTGAACCAAAGCCTGGCCCTTACCTGTGGTCCAGTGGCAGCCTACACAAATGATTTTTACTTTGCAGTAAAATAGGGGATTAAGAAAGGAGACATGCAGAAAATAGCAGTGAGCACTCAGAATATTTCAGAATCTCTTTCCTTCCCACTAAAAGGCTGACTAGGTTTATAACTGTGCCCATGGCATCCTGTGGGACACTCAAGTAACACTCAAGTACAACACAAACAATTCAGGCCAGGACTTAAGAGACATGTAAATTACTACACAGAGAGGCTGGCATCCAGGTCAAGTCCACAGAATGGATGGGCAGAGTCAAAATGGACCAGTGCAAACTTAGTCAATCAGATCTCAAGCACTGAGTTTCTATGCTTTGGGTGGACCTGAGGCAAAGTATTCAGGACCTCTCCAAGGAGACACAGCACCTCACAAACAGGAAGCTTAGAAACAGACAAAGTGATACCGCAAACCAAGTGACTCATTCTGTACACCGAGTCTGAAAGCTCCCACCTCTGTGCATGTGGGTGTCCACACCTAGAATGCTCCTCTGTCCCCATCTAAACCCCACTCCCAGCTTAAGATCACTGTAGTGCCTGAAACCACTTCCTTCTAGAACAGCTGGCAGGGTAAGGTCTCTTTTAAAGTCTCATATCAGGATGGCTAGAAGTGAAGAGGAACTAAAGAGCCTCTTAATGAGGGTGAAAGAAGAGAGTGAAAAAGCTGGCTTAAAACTCAGCATTCAAAAAGCAAAGATCATGGCATCCAGCCCCATCACTTCATAAATAGAAGAAGGAAAAGTGGAAACAGTGACAAATTTTATTTTCTTGGGCTCTAAAATCACTTTGGAAGGTGACTGCAGCCATGAAATTTTAAAAGATGTTCACTCCTCAGAAAGAAAGCTGTGACAAATCTAGACAGTGTATTAAAAAGCAGAGACACCACCTTGCTGGCAAAGGTCCGTCTAGTCAAGGCTATGGTTTTTCCAGTAATCATGTATGGATGTAAGAGTTGGACCATAAAGAACACTGAGTGTTGAAGAACTGATGCTTTCGAATTATGGTGCTGGAGAAGACTCTTGAGAGTCCTTTGATCTGCAAAGAGATCAAACCAATCCTAAAGGAAATCAACCCTGAATATTCTTTGGAAGGACTGATGCTGAATCTGAAGCCCCAATACTTAGGCCACCTCATGCGAAGAGCCAAGTCATTGAAAAAGACCCTGATGGTGGGAAAGGCTGAAGGGAAAAGGAGAAGGGGACAATGGAGGATAAGGCAGTAAGACAGTTAGACAGCATCACCAACTCAATGGACATGAATTTGAGCAAACTCTGGGAGCTAGTGGAGGACAGAGGAGCCTGGCATGCTACAGGCCATGGGGTTGCAAAGACTTGGACATGACTTAGCAACTGAACAACAACAATCAGAATGGCACTTAAATAATGATTATAAAGTAGATGTGAGGCACATGTCTTTTCTGTCATGCTATCGGGAACACTCTGAGAGTATTATACACACATAATTTATTTTCGTGTCCCTCCCAATTCTAAGCACTGCTCTTTGCACATTGTGATAATAACCAAACATTTGGCAGATAAATTCATTCCCCAGATATTTATTGAGCGCCTACTATAGGCAAGGCCTTGTTCTAGGTACTGGGAAGAGAGCAGGAAACAAAATTTACAAAATCCTACCCTCCTGGGACATAAGTATGCAAAATAATGTTGAATGGAAGCAAGTGCCATAAGGAAAATTAGAGCAGGCAAGAGAGGCAGGAAGGATTGAGGTATTGCAATTCCCCAAATGTTGAGGGTTCATTGTGAATAAAGCTCTGAAGGCAGTGAGGGATTGAACCGTGAAGATGTCCAGGGGAAGAATGTTTCAGGCAGAGGAAGAGCAAGTTGCAAAACCCTAAAGAGGAAACACAAATGGCTTGGAAATGAGGACATCAGTGTGGGAGAGCAGAGTCAGTTCAGGGAAAAGAAGGGGAAGATCAGAGAGGTAAGGCCACAGATCTCATAGATCAGTATAAGGACATACACATAATCTGAATTACGGTAATGAGATCGCTCTAGCCCCTATGTTGAGGATGAAGGGGGAGGAGGCAAAGGAGGAAGAAAGGAGAGCACTAGAGCTAAAGTAATCCAGGCAAGTGAAGTGGGTGACACAGATCACAGAGGAGGAGGTCAGCTCTGGGATACTTGGAAGGCAGAGCCAATGGGGTCTGTTGACCGACGGAATACAGGATGCAAAGAGAGAATGGCTCCAAGGTTTCTGACTTGAGGAACCATTTGGATGGGCTGCCATGTCTTAGCTGAGCAAGATGGGCTGGAAGGGCAGGTGGGGGTGGGGGCGATGGAGCTGCAGATGGAGCTTGGTTTTGGATATACTGAGGCTGAGCCACCTTCTAGGCATCTAAGTGTTGATGTAGAGGATGCTGTTGGATATGGAAGGATAAACTCTGATGGAGAGGTCCAGGCTAGAGACATAAATTTGGGATTCACAAGTATATAGATGGTATTTTAAGCCATGAGACCAAATAAGAACCCCAAGAGATGGGATGTAGAAAGAGAAGAGGTCTGAGGGCTAATCCCCGAGGCCTTGAATATGTAGAAATTAGAAAGATGTCAGAGGACCAGCAAAGGGAGTGGGAAGAGTACAGTGTCTGGAAAACCAGCGGAGGGGAACAAGTTTTAAGGAGAAGGGCTGATCAGCTGCATCAGACCCCGCAAGTGAGACTGGGCCACTGCACTGAGCGCCATGGATGTGACAGCTTCCTGACAAGAATGGCCTTGGTGCAATGCTGGAGGCAGAAGCCCCAGCTGAACACAAGTAAAGGAGGCTCCTTTTCAGTGGACCTCACACATCACTTGGCGTACTGTTGACACTCCATTCAATATTTGCACCCTCTCAAAGAGAATACTCTCAAACTCAACATCACCTGCACCTTCAAGCCATAACGGCATTTCAGAACAGACAGTAGAGCCAAGCAGACCAGGGTCTGGGTCCTGGCACTGCCAGTTACAGGCTGTGCAACTTAACCTCTCTGCTCCTTAGTCTCCTCATCCGTAAAATGGGAATAAGGACGAGAGAGTCTACCTCACTGGGCCGTTTCAAGGATTCAACGGCATGTCCTTTGCTTAACACAGTGCCTGCTATATAGAGGCACTTCTCCAATAAGAGCTTCTGTGAGTCTGAGGAAGTCAACTGTGGACCCAGGCCAGAGAAAAGATTAGTCTCAATTCAAATTCTTTATCATATCTGAGTGATGCCTTTGTTTACAGAGTTCAGAACATTTTATTATGCAGCTTTACAGGGCGACTGGCCTCTGTCCAGAAGACTGCTTAGCAAACACTGCATCTATAGCCCCAGACTGTTATATCTACTGATTAATAATAAAAAGGCAAAGTCCTGAACCACAGATCAGCTATGAATCAGTGACTTAGAGCCTATGTGTTTATTTTCTTCAAGAAATTTGGGTAAAGCACAAACCATCACAAAGCATAGTCCTAGTTCTGGTGGAATACTGCAAAACTAAATAAGGTAGTCCTCTTTTTTTTTTTTTTCCTTTTCTTCAAAAGAATAATAGCTGATATTTACCAACACCTTTGTGCCAGGCACTGTGCCTATAACTTTTACAATCCAGAGTTTAAATACTTCTCATCTCAACCTAATTGTAGGTACTCATATGAAAAGTGAGGAAATGAAGACTACCAGGGGTTACATGATTTGTCCTGGGTCAGGCAGCTTGACCCAAAGGTGATTGGACCAAAAATATCTTTTACCCCTCGTAATCTGCAAGTGGGATGGGGACTCAGAGCCAGAGGTGAGAAGGCCTGCTGGGCGGTGACCCACTTGGCCTTCACCTTCCTGGAGATGGTCGGTTTGGGGGCAGTGGGAGGTTACAATCCAGAACAGATCTGTGTGACTCCACAGATTCCAAAGATGAACAGGAAGGGGGTTAAATTCAGTACAGAATCAGCCAGGATTAAGATTCCAAACCATGGTTGTTGGTGTGAAGATGTCTACAACTTTTAAACTCTACCCAGAGGTAGAGGTATGCTTGATGACAAAGCATTCCTTATGTAAACATCTTGAGAGTCCCTTAGACTGCGAGGAGATCAAACCAGTCAATCCTCAAGGAAATCAATCCTGGATATTCATTGGAAGGACTCATGCTGAAGCTGAAACTCCAATATGTTGGCCACCTGATGCAAAGAACTGCCTCATTGGAAAAGACTCTGATGCTGGGGAAGATTGAAAGCAGGAGGAGAAGGGGACGACTGAGGATGAGATGGTTGGATGGCATCACTGACTCGATGGACATGAGTTTGAGCAAGCTCCAGGAGATGGTGAAAACAGGGAAGCCTGGCATGCTGCAGTCCATGGGGTCACAACGAGTTGCACACAACTGAGTGACTGAACAACAACAAATATGCAAACATCAGTTTTAAAGCTTCCAATGGGAGCAGCCCTAGAAAGTAAGGTGAGAAAACGTTCCCTCTGAAAAAAGAAAAAAAAAGCTACAACAAATCAACATCCACATGATGAGCTTGGCCATCCCCAGAAATCCCTCCCAGGTAAAAGACAGCTTGATGATGTAGGGTAAGGGAGTTAGAGAAGGCGAGGCTCAGGAAAAAAAAAAAAATGAGACCAGCACTTTACAGGAACAGATCACCTTTAATGAGGTGAGAAGGGGCAGCAGTCAGATTAGTGGGCTCCTGTGCTAAGTCAAGAAGAGAGTAGGTATATATAGAAAACATATATATGTGGAGATACATCATTTTGAGGGGGTCTGTTTTTCCTCATGATTATTTTTGAGTAGTTAGCTTTCAACAACTGGGGTAAGGAATTCCTGAGACCAGCTGGAGACTGGGATCCGCTGGGAGCTGAACGTAATCAGTCTTAAAGTCCATTTCTTTCTTCGGGGGGAAAGTTCTTTATTCTGTATAGAGTGGTGAGGAGGACCTGGAGGGGAGTTTTAACTCCAGGCTATTTCGAGCTGTGTAGCTTTCCTTCAGATGATACATTGCAGATGAGACTCAGGTATTTCCTCAGTCCTCCACAAGGCTACGGAACTGCCAAATTCGATCAGGGACACGCAGGTATCTTCCTTATCCAATCAAGAGACCAGAGTCTCCCTCAAATCCAATAACAGTGACCATGAAAAATGGGACAAGGATGTCAATTAAGTCATCAAAGAACACTGTGTTCTGCGCTATTGCATTCTGACCTCCATCTGAGCTGGCACTGTGTCAACAGAAGGAAGTACATTAAGAAGCACAGGGGTGTGAATGGGGACACAAACACGCTAACTGTATCATTCTTCATCTTGCATTCTGGAGGGAGAGGGACGGCACTGACTCTCAAGGACTGACTTCAGTTACATCCACAAAAACTAACTCAGAGGAGGGAGAACTTAGAGAATGAACAGGGGTAAAGAAAACACCTGCTGTGAAGGTAGTCCCTTTGTTCTGGTCAACACCAATCTCCTGATGTCCCTCCTCAGTTCCCAGGTGCCCCTGCCCTCCCGGAGAGCTGCCCTGCTGTCACCTTCCTGCTACACACCAGCCATCCACGGGCGAGTCCTGTCAATCTCAGCTCCGGGGAGCATCTGTACCCACCCCATTCTCCACTACCCCACCTCCATCCTCTTGGTCCAGGCCACACATCCCCTCCAGCCTCCTAACTCTCTCCGGCCTTCAGCCCTGTGTACTCGGCCTGTTCTACCCACAGCAACCACACCAGTTTTCTCCAAATTCCAATCTACCTTCAAACATTTAGAAACAGAACTTACCATTTAAGAGTGCATTGGATAAATATTTGTCTGACCATCTAATTAAACCCTTAACCAAAAGAAGACAGATTTAAGTAGATTATCCCACGATAAAAGCAGAAGTAGATTAATCTGTTCTAAATTAGAAACACTTAATGCTTTAAGAACAAAGTTAAATTTTCACAAGACAACAAATGGTAGCCATCACCTAATAAGATAAATAAATCTTGATAATAAACAGATCTCTCTCCACTGTAATTGAATCTGAGAATATAATATTCCCCCTCAGTCTTTTAACATAGTTGAATTTTCTGTGTGAGTGAAAAATACTGGAAAAGATGAGATTTAAATGTGGTTATTTGGCGTAAAGGGCTTCCCAGGTGGCTCTAGTGGTAAAGAACGCACTGGCCAATGCAGGAGACACAAGAGACACGGGTTCGATCCCTGGGTCAGGAAGATCCCCTGAAGAAGAGAATGGCAACCTATTCTAGTATACTTGCTTGGGAAATCCCATGGACGGAGAAGCCTGGCACGTTACAGTCCATAGGGCCTCAAAGCATCAGACACTACTGAAGCAACTTCACACACACACACACACACACACATTTGGTGTAAAATAAAACTTTAGGTTTAAGACAGCAATACTGTGAAGAGTCATTAGTTGTGGAAATATAAATCATACCAAGAAGGAAAGCATGTGAAACAAAAAATCATGAATAAATCCAGAACAACTTTTAAAAGTATCCAACCTGACCATTTCACTCCCTTGCTTCAATATCTGACTAAACTCAAAATTCTGACTCCTTGACTTGCCTACAATGCTCTCCTGGTCTGACTCCACCAGCTTCATTTTATGCCTGAAGCGGCCATGCAGGCCTGTGAGCACTTTCTGAAGTGCCAGTCCCCCTTTCACAGCGGGCCAGCTGGCTTCACAGCCTCCCAATCAGCGCCTGGGAGAGGCCTGATCTGCCCACTGCCTCTGGGGCCCAACCCCACCTTTATTCATCAGCCCAGGGCTTCCCTCTGCTGCTTCTCTCAACCATGAATCACATAACCATAGAATACTATGAGATTATTAATGCAGGCTTACCTGATGTGGCATTTATCCATACAATGACAAGCCCACCTAGTTGTCATGATGAAAGGCCATATAAACAATCCCTGGCAAAAGCCTGATGAAATATCTGAATTAATTCAGTTCGTCACTCAGTCGCATGGACTCTTTTGTGACCCCATGAGGGGCTTTTGCTGTAAAACACTCCCCTTGAAGCTTGGTTCTAGATTACACAGGACACATGCTCTTCACACTGCAGAGTGATTTCCTTCAACAAGGATGGGAAGGCTGTCCCGAGAGCCCTGGAAGACCCTCACAAAGGAAAACCCCATGTGTGAAGCTTCCTGGGATTAATTTTTCTCCTTGACTACATTAAATAATTATTTAATATGAGGGTAAAGATGTAGCAGGAGCAATCCCTTTGAGGAGTGACAGTAACACTCCATGTATTAGCAAAATCTCTCTGCAAATATTCTGGTAGCTCCTTCCTGGTATAGGGCGGGTCTGCACTTTGCTGCTCCCTCTGAAGTTAGGGCCAATAAACTGGGTGGGGAAGTGCTGTGCACCCTGTCTACTAGAAGCTCTAAGAGCCATGGATGACTCACATGCCACTGGATCTGCTTTGTTAATTGTGTCCAAGGGGGAGCCCCATCGGCCTGGGCCCGAGTGACAATGAGGAGCAGAACCCCCACATCAGCCAAACTGGATACACCGCACAAGTGAGAGCTATGATTTGTTTCAGACCACTGAAATTTGGGGTCACATCTGATTGCTTCTTGGGTGGCACTCATGATAAAAAGCCCAGCCTGCCAACACAGGGGACATAAGAAACATGGGTTCCATCCCTGAGCCAGGTAGATTTCCCTGGAGGAGGGCATGGCAAACCACTCCAGTATTCTTGCCTGGAGAACCTCATGGACAGAGGAGCCGGGCGGGCTACAGTCCATGGGTTCTCAAAGAGTCAGACATGACTGAGCACAGCAGCACAAGCAAGCTGATTGCAACATAACCTAACCTATCATGACGGATAACGCTGATTTGTCACTGATTGTTGGAATTTAAAATAGTCATCAGTTTCCTATTACAGACTAGGAGTCTGCAGGACTGTTATGCAGTAGCAGCCTTCAGACTGGGAAGCCCTGAGTCCCACACCCAGCAGGGGACTAGGCAGGGAACCTCAGCTTCCTTCAATCAACAATTACTTGCTGATACACATTGTCAGACCCTGGGCTAAATGCGAGGGGTACCGTTGACTATTGCTGGAAAACTGTTCTGGTGGCTGTGAGGAGGGTCCCTGTGGCAAGTTGGACAAAGTTGGGAAAACAGCGAGGTAGTTGGCAGGGCCAAGAGCAAAGGACAAGAAGCCTGGGGCCTCAGTCAGAGCAGCTCAGCATGTGTCCATGACGATGAGAGTAACTGTGGGTGATCAGAGCTGACTATGGTCAGATACTTTCCAAGTACTTCACACCATTAACTCCTCTCAGCCTCACAGCCAGCCTATCAGATAGGCAGAAACCACAGCTGTCATTTCATGGATAAGAAAAGTGATAAGGAAAGAAGTTCAACAACTCACCCGAGGCAATCCAGTGAGGCTGAGAGGTAGGGATGTGGGAATGCAGACATGAGAAATTAGCTATCTTAATAATAATCTGAAATTAAAAGGGGAAGAGATCTGTAACAGAATGTGACAGCTAAGATCCAACCACAGACGGTATAGTTAGCCAAGAGAAGGCCCTGGCTGCTCACCCAGGAATCAAAGGAAAGAAGGGAGAATTAGTCATCCTCTCCCCCAAAGGATGAGTCACGACCAAAGCCTCTCTTGATTGTATCTCAGCCAGGCCATGTGGGCCAGCTGCGGTCTGCTC
Organism: Bos mutus; assembly: GCF_027580195.1. NCBI lineage: Eukaryota > Metazoa > Chordata > Mammalia > Artiodactyla > Bovidae > Bos > Bos mutus. Next base: position 87,031,339 of record NC_091625.1, on the reverse strand, counting down.
AAAGACATAGTTCATTCATTCACTGACTCATTCACAAATCTTTTGGGGTGCCTGCCACGTGCAAGGAACTGTTGGACATTCAAATGCACAATCATGAGTGACCCGTGTAGTGGCTGCACTCCAAGAGCCTTTCCTCCAATGAAGAAGACAAACTGGGAGTGAGGACTCCCCTGGGTAAAACAGAGGTCACTTATCCAGATCTTTGGCAAAGAGAAGCTCTAAACGTGCCAAAAAGTAACATCCCCCAAATTGCAAGCGATGGCAGATCACACACATGGCCGTAAAGGGAATGCAGTGGGGATGGAGACAGAGTCGGGCATCCACGTTTCCCTGGAGGAGGTTGGATCTGCCCAGCCAGGAGAAGGCAGCTTGCCCTCTAACAGGAGGAGGTGTCAGTGAGTGCTAGAGTCCCTCTGTGCTCCACATGAGAGTCACCGCAGCTCAAAGACGTGATGGGCCGAGTGCAAAGCCCCTCCTGCAAGAAAGAACATCACATTCTACCTGGGAAAGATGTCCACCAGGGGCATTTACTGTACTCAGACACAAGACGACACCTGCAGATTAGCTCATGGAGAGCCCAGACACTAACTGCTGATCCGTCTATGACAAAGAAGACAATGATCTTCAATCTGCCCGATTTAGTGGTGCATCAAGTTTTGACAACCAATCCTTCTTCAAAAGCTGGATGAATCACTGACCTGACACTCAAAGGGACTACTCAGAACTTGAGAAACCTGTGAACGGTCAAAAGGAGAGCCTCACACCAGAGCACGTCTCTTCTGCTTTTCTCAGATGTTCTAAGTAAACACTTAGTAATGTCTGCAATCAGTGTGAGATTTTACATAAATCACTGAAACTTGTCTACCTTTTACTCACTCATCTCAAGAAATTTCCCAGTTTAGTGACACAGGTAGAAACCAACACTCAGATGCTCGTCATAGGTTTGTAAGAACTCTCCATGTCCTATGACATTTGGAAGGATTTTTCTGAACACTGAACTTCCCTGAAGTCCTAAGACAAAATATATTTTATTTTTCATTCTATTTCCATTCTGTGGAGAAAGACAGAATTTATAAACCCATTTTCACCAACTTGTTTTCCTTTTTCTAATTCTAGAGCTAGGTGTACTATAGAAAATTCAAGTGAAATTTATGACTAACATTAGCTAGACTTGCTTGCTAATAATCCAAGATAACTCATTTAAAAAAAAATCACTCCCACTGAAATGTGAAAAGTCTCAAGTATACAGCAGTTATGAAAAGGATAATCCACAGACCAGCAGAATATTTGCACCTTAAATGGTCATTTATGAGTTTCTACAGTGATAGCATGCTTCCTTGGTGACAGGTACTGTACAGTGTACCTTACATATATGTATCATCTCATTTAATCCTCACACTGATCCTATAAAGTAGGTATACACCTTTATTATCCTCACTTTATAGTTAAGCAAACAAAGAGGCTGAGTAACTGGCCCCAAGGCACACAGCTTGAAAATGACAGAGCCAGATTCAAACCCAGGAGGTCTGAATGTTGAGTATGCGCCCTTGGCCATACCAAACTAAAAGTGCTCTGTTACTGATCCTAACCAATTTGATAAAAATGGCTCAGTTTAGTCAAATGACAAGACTAAGTTTTATTTTTCTTTAATAACGTTTATACCCAAGCTAGTTAGCTGCATGGTCCATGTCAAGCCCAGCATTTCTAAAAAATGGATGCTTATTCTACCTCTTGCATCCAACTTCCCACTGCTTCTAGCAGCTGCTACAGAAGAAAAAGAAGAAAGGGGTAAACACACTGCAAATGATTTACTGCACAAGGTAATTTTATTTCGCGGCTCAAATTAGAGGAGCAATGAAAAAGAAAACCTGTCAGAGCCCCAACTCAAAAATAAATCATCACATTAAAGAAAGATCTTAACAAAGATACTCACAAAGGGTGCGTGTTTGTTAGGTGGATGGCTCACACAGACTCAGAGCAACCTCTCTCTCCAGAGAGCTCCAGTTAAGGCGAAGGACAAAGCATCTTATTATGTTTAGAAAGAAGAGGGCTAGGCTCCTATGTGACATTTTTTCCTAATTAAGGCATAACCCAGGAAACCACTATGTGCAAGAAACCTTTTTTTTTTTTTAATTTGAGAAGTGCCACATCTGGGGAAACAGGAAACCGCAAAAGTGACGAGCCAGGGTAACAGAGAAGAACATGAATAACTAACAGTTACACATTCAAGTCAAGATTGTTTAAAGGTTCAACCATACTATTAACATTTCTCCTCTAAGGACAGTCTACATCCTACAGCAGAAAGGAAGGGAAAATGCCCACCAGTGCCTCCCCTCACTGAAAAGTACCCTCGAATGTTCGGGAGAGGAGCCGATTGCCCACCAGGCTGAGCGATCCTTATCAAAACAATCTCAACGGCCAGCCTCACCGGAAGCAGTCGGCCACTCAGTGATTAACAGAAGAAAGCAGAGAGAAGAAAAACTGCGCTTCTGAGGACAGGCCTCATCAATTTCACTTTTAAAAAGATACATTATCACTTACTACTAAATTTAAATCTGACCATGAGTTCCTAAGGGAGAAGATATAGTTGGTCGACCTTCCTCTCCCCCAAATAAACCTAAACTTTGACAGTCCGTCCTTACTTTGGAGGCACTGTGATAAGAATGTGGACATTAATTTTTCTAGTGATGATGCAGATTGGCAGAGTCATTTGTTATTTCAAGCAGAGCCCCTCTGAGACCGGATGATACAGTTCAGTATCAGCACTCAGCCCTTCAAACCACACACAGGCTTCCTTCAAGTTAAGCCTGTGGTTTTTATACTCACCCACCCCTCCCGCCAGTCACACTGTTCAGGGACAGTCCCAAATCTCTGCAAAATCACCCATTGGCACTCTGATCGCCATGTCACACGTGCTTTAGGAGCTCATACTGACGCTTCCTCCTGCATCTCCCACTGAAGTGACCCCAGGGAAGTCCTCCAAACACGCACTCAAAGCATCACTTCCGAGAAGGGTTTGTATGGCTGCGGCAAGGTTTACATCAGAGAAAACCAAAGGTGAAATGAGGAGCTCTTGAGATTTTCCTGAATGTGCGGATTCCTTTCTGCAATTCTGGATGAAATATTAAACTACCACGCCTGACAGTCCCAAGTACTTACATGTCGTTAAAGCACTTTCCCCAGATGCTATTATGCATTGCTCTAGTGACAGCTCTTTCATATAAGTGGGAACTAATTTCCCCATTTCATGATGAAGAAACTGAGGCTCAGAGAAAGAGGTTATTTGCTCGCAGTCACACAACCAGAACCTTGTATTAGTTTTATGCTGCTGCTGCTGCTAAGTCGCTTCAGTTGTGTCCGACTCTGTGCGACCCCATAGACAGCAGCCCACGAGGCTCCCCCGTCCATGGACTGCAGCCTACCAAGCTCCTCTGTCCATGGGATTTTCCAGGCAAGAGTACTGGAGTGGGGTGCCATTGCCTCCTCCAAGCCTTCTCTGAAGTTTATGCTATTCAACCTCAAATATAATAATAGTTGCCATTTACTGAGAGCTTAGCATCTACTAGACGCCATGAGTGCTCAGAGTCAGATCTGACTCTGTGCAACCCTATGGACTGTAGCCTGCCAAGCTCCTCTGTCCATGGCGTTTTCCAGGCTAGAATATTGGAGTGGGTTGCCATTTTCTCCTCCAGGGAATCTTCCCGACCCAGGGGTTGAACCTGTGTCTCTTGCATCTCCTGCATTGGCAGGTAGATTTCTTTACCACTGAGCCACCTGGGCGCTTTATTGCCTAAATCATCTTAATTCATTCTCACAACATCCTTTTCATGACTCCCAATTTTACAGATGAGGAAACCAAGGAGCAGGGAGGCTAATTTCCCCAAGACTGTACAGTCACTATGTGGCCCAGTTGGGACTCAAACTTTCCTCTTCCTCACTCACTATGCATGATTTTACCCTTCAGTTTCACCACAAACACACTAAAAATAATCAGACGATGTTTCTTCACCCAAATATAAAATCATCACCATGAATAATGGCAATTATTTTAATAGCTCATGAACCAACAACTGAGTTTTAACACGAGATGCATATTTGAGTATTAAGACTCTAATTAAGGGCAAATCTGCTGGGTTAGTTTCCATTTAAGAAGACAGGCCAGTGCTTAGGCCTCTTTACTGGGCTCTTCAGCCTCCTGGGGACCATTTCCCTCACTGAGGATGAAGGTTCCAAGGCTGGAAGTCTCTTCCCTCCCTGGGCCCCTCCCCAGGCCTCCCCACTCTGAAGACAGCAAACACCACAGGCCTCGCTTCCTCCTCAGAGGAAGTGGGCTGGGAGAGGAACTTGGGAAGTAGAACAGGGTTTTGAAGGGGACTTTTCCACTCAGTGATGGAGACAGTCTCGGAAGTCAATAAGCAGAGTTGGCGGGCTTTCCCTGGAGAACGTGCTGTGCCTGCAGCACCCAATGGGTACACAGATCTGCTCTTCAATCCTTCTCTGTGGATGGAGAGACAAGTCAGCTGTGAGAGCTGAAAACTTGCATATCAGGGATCCCAGAAGCCTCCGGATCTCCTCAGGCTGGGTCAGAGTTAATGGGCGCTTCATCTCAGATTATCGCTTCCACGCATAGTAACACAACAACCAAAAGCATAAAGATCCTCTTCAGTGTTCCTGACCCAGGATTTTGTAGCGTCGTGACTGTTCCGACAGCCAGGTGTAACTTCAATTCCAAAAAATGAAAGCAGAAACCAAGCCACCATGGTAACGAGTCTATGACTAGGCTTTCCTTAGACACGCAGTCATCTCTTGGGCATTCTTCCACCAGGTCTATCCATCTGTCATGCTGACCATGCTAACACTGAAGAACTGAACTTCAAGGGATGGTGGGGCATAAAAGGAGAACGACAAATCTCCAGCTGCTGCACCCGCTTCCCCCTCCAATCAGAGCCCGAGTCTCCTGAGATTTCTCCAGCCGGCCTTGCCCCTCTCTGTCAGCCCCCTTAAGGGCTTCACTGTCCTCATGGCCCCCAACACACTCCTCTGCCCACACTTGGGTTTTCCTCCAGTCTTCCACACGGGCCACATTATCAGACAGACCAGACCCTTCATCCCGACCTCCCATCGCTGTTCCTAGGTGTGCCCAAGACAGGTCCCCACGAGCCTTCCCAGGGGGATGCAAGAGCCTCCTCAGGGTACCTGTGTGTTCAAAGGGCACTAGAGGGCCCAAAACATCTACAACAAACACAGCAAGTCATCTGTCAGGAACGAGGGTGAAGTTTACAGGCTGGGAACACAGATACCAGAATTTCTGGTGACAGGAAGGCAGCAAACAGGACGTGGAGTCAGGAACTTGGGAAACCAGAAGGTAGAGGGACAGGGCAAATGACACGCAGGGTGTGGCCCGATCACTGGCCTGGGGTGGCACCTACCTTAAATAATTCCCGTAGTGGGTGGCGGCGTGGAGCCCCAAGTACCAGGGCACACACAGGAACCCTGCTGGGAGATGGTGTCACAACCCACAGCCTTGTGGGGAAAGTGTGTTATGACCGAGATAAAACCTTAAACCAATGAGCAACTGAACAAAGTTCATCCCACAGCTGAGGCCAGGAGCAAAGAGGAAGGACACAGACAGCCAAGAGAAGCCCACCTTCCTCATCCAAGACAGGGCCTTTATGATGAGGTCTGTCCCATCTACCTGCTGGGAGGGTCACTGGGCCACCCTGGCTGCTGGTGTTTGGATGTAGGTCCAATTGGTCCAATTACAGTAACTGCCTCACCCACCCTCTGCCTTCATCTATAGAAGAAGATACGCAGCAGGATGGAAAGAAGAAGGCATCACGGGGGCTACCCCATCCCTACAGTGGAATCACTGCATCTCCTGATAGCCCCTCGGACACACCTCACATGACCTGGTTTCCCTTCTTTGCTGTCAGCAGACAGGGTCCAGGCCTCGGTCACACGGCAAGGATTTTTACCTCTTATCTACCAAGATAGTTCCCTTCCCAATATAGACTTGACCTTAAAGTGCCACTAAGACCCACACATGGACCCAAACTACCACTTTGGTTTCCTTCTCTTCTCCCCAGATCCCTTTGCAGAAACAACGGGTACACAGCAGTGCATCTTAGTCTCTCTAGACTGTCCAGATGCTTCTCCTGAAAGCACTTCCCCCTCGGCCAGTCCACAGTGCAAGGACACGGCCTGAGTTCTCTCTGCTGACCATCAAGACGGTGCTTAACTGTGTTCAGAGGGCACCAGAGGGCCCAAAACATCTGCAAGAAAACCCAGCAAGTCATCTGTCAGGAACTAGGGTCACGTTTGCAGGCTGGGAACATGGATATTAGAATTCCTGGTAAAAAGGAAGGCAGCAAACAGGACATGGAGTCAGGAACTTGGGAAGCCAGACAGTAGAGAGACAGGGCAGCTGACACATGGTGCGGCTGGGTCACTTGCCTGGGGTGGCACTCGCCGTAAAAAATTCCTGCAGCTCTTTCATCTCACTTCTTTGAGGGGCCTCATTAGTCAGTGTAAAACCCACTGCCTCACCCCCAGGGTCCCCCACACAGCGAACACGATTCTCACGATTCAGACTCCCCTCCAAGTCCTCTGCTGAACCCAGACACCTGCACAGTGGCAGGGACCTGCCTGACACGCGCCTCACCACCAAGAACGGCTTGAAAGAAAAATCTCACTTCCCTGACCCAAAAAGCTTTTGTTTAAATGTGGACTAGCTGAAGATGATCATAAGAGCTCTACTGGCTCCCACGGCACCAACCCACTAATCCTCTGAAATAGCCGTAGAAAGCAGAGCACAAATTAGACAAGGAACAACTCCTTCACAAGAGCTAAGGAAGTTCTTGCATTTATGCAGCCTGAACTTGGTACTTTAAGTGTCTGCACCGACGGAAACAGGATGCTACTTTTCTGTCATCCCTTTGGCACTAAGACTGATAATCAAGGGGAAAGTTCAGTTTAAACCAAAGATACTGTCTTGAAACAGGAAACAAGACAAGAGGAACTTGCTCCAAGGGAGTCAGATACAAACTGTACCATAATTATCCTTCTTTATCCTTGATTTTTTTTGGGGGGAGGGGGGAGCCACCCCAAGTGGCACATGAGATCTTAGTTCTTTGACCAGGGATCAAACCTGGGGCCCCTGCAATAGAGGAAGCACAGAGTCCTAACTACAAGGCTTCCAGGGAATTTCCCAAGCTTGATTTTTAGGAACCATTCCTGGTTTTGTAACTCAAGGAGGCCATGGGTGCCCCTTGGGACTTCCCAAGGTGGCTCAGATGGTAAAGAATCTGCCTGTAATGCAGGAGACCCCAGTTTGATCCCTGGGTCAGGAAGATACCCTAGAGAAGGAAATGGCAACCTACTCCTATATTCTTACCTGGAGAATTCCAGGGACAGAGGAGCCTAGCAGGTTACAGACCTTGGGGTCACAAAGAGTCAGACACAACTGAAGCGCCTTAGCATGGGTGCCCCTTAGAGATGAAGACAGCCTCCAGGGTGGCTTATCCAGACCAGTCAGCAAGTGACTGTCAGCGTCATACCCTAGCCCCACATTCCACCACCTAGCGGTGTCCAGCAAGGTTGCATCCCAGTCACGAGAACTCTTCTCCCCGCCACCCTCAAACCAGGTAACCCAATCAAAGGATAAACCCACAAGAAAGGGCGGGACCCCCACAGGCCGTGACAGGCTAGAGCTCCACATATTTCCAGAGGGGTTTTAAATTCTTTCTTAGAGTAACTAGTGACTTACATGCGGATGGTTTAGAAATCCTGTTATCAAAGGGAGAACTTCAGAAAGCTCAGGACCCACTGGAGTAAACCAAATGGTGATTAAAATACCACAAGTATTTTTCTTTTTTTTGAACCTGTGGTACAAACGGCTCTTCCCAAACACACCAGTGGTAAGACCTCTGAGTTTTACTTTAACCGTTTCTGCTGAAATAAACAATCAGCCTGCAACCTCGTAGAGTCAAAAGCTGTGTGTTATGGTTACCCAGTAACGCAGGGTTTGGATGCTGTAAAATGATTAAGCGTTAGAACAAACAAACTGCACGAAGTGAGAGCTCTGGTAACTGCCTGCATTCCTGTCGGGGGACCAAACCGCCACCCAGAAATGTCAGTGACTTCCTTGCAGTGAGAAATGCCCACAAATGCCAAGCTAGGGAGCTCACCTTTATTTGTGCTTTTTATGGTTGAAGTAATGTTTTACATGGAAATTACTGTGCAGTCATGAAGAGAGAGGAGTTAAATGTTTATAAAGACCCACAATATAAACAAACTCACTTTCTCCAAAATATGCTCAACATATCAAGTTTCTGTATCCTTAGTACAAGATCACTCTGATCTCACGAAAAGAGGAGGTGGGTTCTGTGACGCCTGCTGGCAAGGACCCCAGTGAATCAGATCCAAGAAATCCACAGGGGACAATCCTTCCCACCCCACCAGCTGTTCTGCAGCCCTAGGTAAGTTACGGAGTCTCTCTGTGCCTGGTTTCCACCTCTTTAAAAATGGGACCAGTGACAGTATCCAGGGGCTTCCCAAGTGGTACTAGTGGTAAAAACCTGCCTGCCGATGCAGGAGGCATAAGAGACACAAGTGCCATCCCTGGGCTGGGAAGGTCCCATGTAGGAGGGCATGGCAACCCACTCCAGTATTCTCGTTTGGAGAATCCCTAGGACAAAGGAGCCTGGTGGGCTACAATCCATGGGGTCGCAGAGTCGGACACGACTGAAGTGACTTAGCATGCTCTCACACCTCATAGGTTTGTTAAGAGGATAAAGAGTTAATATGAAGAAGGCTCAATGTTGTTTGGATTTTATTATTTGCTCAATAGGGATTAAATGCCATAGTAGCACCATTAGCAACATTCAAACCATTCATGGTATGTTTCAAGTAGCATGGGACCAAAAAGACAAATCCTTCATTATTTATCATCACGTGACATTCCAGGAAATCACACTTACTTATTAAAACACATCTATTCCACAGAGAACATTTGCTGGACGTTTTGGAGGACACAGTATCTTATGAACCAAAGTTCCTACCCTCTAGGAGCTTAGAGACAAATTAGGAAGATAAGATACATATACATAAGAAACCACACCACAGGCAGCAGATGGGAAGTGCCAGCTGAGCAATGCTATCACATTTATTTTTGACTGGCTTATAAATACTAAGATGAGTTGGGTAGAGTATGTGTGTGTGTGTTACTCGCTCAGTTGTGTCCGACTCTTTGCGACCCCATGAACTGAAGCACACCAGGTTCCCCTGTCCTTTACTATCTCCCAGAGTTTGCTCAAACTCATGTCCACTGAGTTGGTGATGCCATCCAACCACCTCATCCTCTATGGGCTTCCCTGGTGGCTCCTCCTGGTGGAAGAGAAGTCAAAAACAAATTCCACTAAATACAGTGAAATAGTCTAGATTAGGTCTTGGAAGAGAAAAAGAACCTAATCTAGGGGGAAAACAACAACAAGAACAAGGAAATCTGAATAAAGACTGTAGTTTAGCTAACAGTATTAATATTACACTGAGGTTGATTTCTTAGTTTGGCTATATGTACTAGATTACAAGATGTTAGCATCAGAGGAAGCTGAGTGAATGTGGATATGAGAAAAATTAATGCTATCTTTGCAGTTCTGTCCATCCAAACTGTGTTGGGGGGTAGGGTAAGGTGATGGGGAGAGAGAGTGTGGAAGGGAAGAGAAAGCAGAAAGAGGAGACGGGAGGAGGAAGACAAGGGGAGAGGAAGGGGGCAGAGAAAGGGCGGGAAGAAGGCAAGAAGGGGGCTAAGGAAGAGGGGAGGATGGAGGGGAGAGACCAGAAGACAGAGAGAGAAAGAGGAGTATTTTATCTATTTACTGTCCTGAGGAAAACAGTGGCTCTACATGTGTAAGCAAATTATTTCAGATAACCAATACTGACACTCTTTTTCTAAAATTTGCTCTAAATGCACCTGCCTTCTGAGGCAGAGGCTACGGATGGCATTGAACATTTTCTTGATAACTCAGGTCAGACGTCCTATGCGTTGCGTGGCCACCCTCCAGGCCACCGACACGCACACAGTCCTTTGTCTTCTGGGAAGATGGCAACAATCTCCTGAGCTTTTTATAGCTTCCCTCTCAACCCCCTACTGTCAGGCTGTCAGCTGTCACTTCGAGATGATCTCCCAGTACTTACATCTAGCAGCCTACTTTGTGGCTTCTAAATCAGAATGAACTAAGAAATCAAGCTTGTTAGAACCGTGGCTAAAGGAAGAGGAAACAAGCTCCTCCAAAGAAGAAAGAACAGACTCTCCAGGGCAGCTCCTTTGCTTCCCAAATCTACTCTGCTTTCTTCTGGTCCATCTCTGTATTCCAAATGAGTGACCTCCAGAGAGGTAAGGTTTCACTCAGTAGGTAAAAACATTCAATGGAGACAAATCAAAAAAAGAAAATAAAAAGCCAGCGGTCACTACATAACAGAGGGAATCAAAGCCCTGTATGTAAGTGATAGTCGAGAGCATGGACACCCAGTTCTCTGGCCAGTTTCTGTCTCTTTCCTGAAGCAGAGGACAGAGCCAGCCCTGGCCCAGCCCCAGGGCTGCCTGTCCCAGTGTCCACAAAGGGCTCTGAGCAGCTGGAACTGGAAACCACCAGAAACAGGAGCAGTGGCCAAGAAAACACTGGCAGAGGCGGCCCCACCTTCCAGCAGCTACTGTGGGGCGGGGCGGGGTGGAGGGAGTGAACTAGCTCTAGCTTCCAGCATCTGTTGAACACACTCCACCTCATTCACATCCCTGGAGGAGGGAGGCAAGGGGCAGAGAGGCCCTGGGACATGAACCGCGGCCCCAGCATAATGGAGCAAGATGGTGGCCACAGAGAAGCCATCAGCTGACAGATCGCCAGCGGACAGGGAGGGGCACTAGTATGAGACCCACCTGCTGTGCAACACCAACTCCCCCTCCTAGGCACACTGCCAACCTCCTGAAAAGGCACGTCTCTACTCCTCTGAATGTGGTCTTTGCACTGGCACTGAATTCTGAAAATAAGAAATATATTTCACCGCTCACTAAATTGACTGGATGAAATAATGGGCTCTAAAACATTTTTGTTTACTCTCTTTTCTTCTGTAGGGTTTTGTTTTAAAATATTCTGATAGCAACATAAAAGCTCTAATTCATAGGCTTGTGGCCTGTTTACCCAAACTGTCACACACACAAAAAAATTTTAAATAACTATAATAGAACAACAAAGCTACCCCAGAAATAGAAAATTCCAAAAATTACCCTCCTCACACTGGAACGTTTAACTTATAAAGAAAGAAACAACAAATGCTCTAAAATAAAAAACAGAAACTCTGGAAAGAATCCCATAATTTCATAGTTCTACTTCAGGCCTGACACACAGTAGGCTCATAACAAATATTAATTGGGTGGATGACTGGATGGTTGAATAGACAAAGTCCTATTGACTGCTGCTGCTGCTGCTGCTAAGTCACTTCAGTCATGTCCGACTCTGTGTGACCCCATAGATGGCAGCCCACCAGGCTCCCCCGTCCCTGGGATTCTCCAGGCAAGAACACTGGAGTGGGTTTCCATTTCCTTCTCCAACGCATAAAAGTGAAAAGTGAAAGTGAAGTCGCTCAGTTGTGTCCGACTCTTCGTGACCCCATGGACCGCAGCCTACCAGGGTCCTCTGTCCATGGGATTTGCCAGGCAAGAGTACTGGAGTGGGGTGCCATTGCCTTCTCCAAGTCCTATTGACTAGTCTGAAGCTCACTGGCCTTTCTTAGGACTGTGGCCAATAGGACTTGTCTAAAACCATATTTGGACCTGTTGAAGAAATACAATCAAGTTGTCAAGGCAAGTCTTCTCTAAAATCAAATCTGGGAACCTTCTCTTTGAGTCTGAACCTAGGGATTTCACATACTCTTGCTGAAAAGGCAAGTTCAGACCTGACCATCAACCAACTGATACCTACTGATCATTTCTGGTGTGTAGGCCATTGTGCCAGGAATGGAAGACAGAGTATAGTAAGCACAATGGGAAGATCCCACCCAGGAAGAAAACACACTATCAGAATCTAAAATAGCACCCCCCACACACAAGGTCCTTGTTTCTCGACTATAGCACGGTAGAGAAGAGAATGAGCTTTTCAATGAATGGTGCTGGGTCAACTGGATGTCCCCAAGGGAAAAAAAATGAATCTTGAGGTCTATAGTATACCATCAATTTCAGGTAGATTATAGATCTAACTCTAAAAACTAAAACAATGAAGGATCCAAAAGATAACATTGGAGAACATCTTCATGACTTTGGAGCAGACAAAGATTTCTTAAACAGGATGCAAAATACACTAAGTATAAATGAAAAAACTGGTAAACGGGACAATATCAACATTAAGAACTTCTGTTCATCAAAAAACACTTAGACATTACACGAGTGGAAAAGGCAACTTACAAAGGGGAGAAAATACATACACTACATATTTCTGACAAATGAGTGACATCTAGGATACATAAAAGATTAGTATCCAGGATGTATAAAAATCAGTAAGACAACTCAATCAAAAGTTTATTTTTTAACAGGCAAAAGAGTTGAACAGGTACTTCACAAAGAGGATACCCTGAGGGTCAATAAACATAAAAAAGGACTGAACTTCATGATAAATGCAGATAAAACCACAATGTGAAAACACTGTATACCTAACAGATAGTTAAAATGAAAGAGAAGAAATACCAAGTGATGGCAAGGATGTGAAACAACTGGAACTCTCAGATACTCTAGTGGGAATGTAAGTCACTGTCATTACTTTGGAAAATTGTCTGAGAATATCTAGCAAAGCTGAGCATATGTATGCCCTGTAAGCCAGCAATTTCACTGCCGTGTATACCACCCAACAAAAATGCAGACATATGTTCACCAAAAGACGCATGCAATAATGTTCACAGCAGTTCACTTCAGAATAGTTCCAAACTGGAAACCTCCCCAATGCCCATCAAAAGCAGAACACATTAAAAAACAACTGTGATGTATTCATAGACTGAACACTGTACAGCAATTCAAATGGATAAACCTCAATGGTGTGCAATGACTTGGATGTGTTTAACACAATGCTGAACAAAAGACATAAAAGTTATTTAAAAAGGCAATCAGTTATTTAATAAGGCAATCACCCTTGCAGGAGAGGGTGTGGAGTATACTAACAATGGAAAGAGGGTACAACAGGGACTCGTGTGGTACTATCAATGTTTCGTTTCTTGATCTGGATGAATCGTGGTAGACTCAATTTGAGACAATTCATCAACCCATACACTTAGGATTTGTGTGCCCTCTCTGTTATACTACAAGAAAAAGTTGTTTTTTTTTTTTTAATGCTCTCACTCATGATCTCATCTCACAGTTTTTTCTGTCTCTAGTCCCTTGATTATGTCAAGGTCCATCCTGCCTCGGGGTCTCAGCATTAACTGAATCCTACTGCAGAAAAACTCATCCTCTCTTGTCTTTGCGCAGCTGATGTCAACTCTCATTGCGTAGGTCCTAGTTCAAATGCAATGAACTTCGTCAGAGAGGCCGCCCCTGGTACCAGCAAACTAGGCACACTCATTCATTCTTTATTCCATTAGTCTGTTTTATTTCTTCCACAGCACTTCTCACGAGCTGAAACCATTTTGTTTTACTCTTGGGTATTTGGTTCCGGAGCACAAGGACTTCGTCTTTCTGGTTCATTGCTGTGTCCCTACTATCCTTATCTCTAGCATTCAAAACTACATCTGGCTTATTTATCCAAATTTAAGTTTATATCCACTCAAGAGCCTGTGAGCAAATGTCTATGCCAGGTTTATTTATAACTTGAAGCAACCAAGATACCCTTCAATAGTTGAATGGACAAATTGTGGTACCCAAGGAATATTATTTAGCTATAAAAAGAAATGAGCTATCAAGTCATGAAAAGATGTAAATGAATCTTAAATACATGTTGCTAACCATAAAGAGGGCTTCCCTGGTGGCTCAGAGGTTAAAGTGTCTGCCTGCAATGCGGGAGACCTGGGTTGGATCCCTGGGTCAGGAAGATCCCCTGGAGAAGGAAATGGCAACCCACTCCAGTATTCTTGCCTGGAGAATCCCATGAATGGAGGAGCCTGGTGGGCTACAGTCCATGGGGTCACAAAGAGTCGGACACTGAGTGCCGAAGAGTTGATGCTTTTGAACTGTGGCATTAGAGAAGACTCTTGAGAGTCCCTTGGACAGCAAGGAGATCAAATCAGTCAATCCTAAAGGAAATCAATCCTAAATATTCATTGGAAGGACTGAAGCTGAAGCTTCAATCTGTTGGCCATTGGGAAAGATTGAAGGTAGGAGGAGGGGACGACAGAAGATGAGATAATTGGATGGCATCACCAACTTGATGGACATGAGTTTGGGTAAGCTCCAGGAGTTGGTGAAGGACAGGGAAGCCTGTTGTGCTGCAGTCCATGGGGTCTCAAAGAGTCAGACACAACTGAGCGACTGAACTGAAGTGAAACAAGCCAGATTGAAAGGGCTACATACTACATGGTTCCAATTATGTGATATCTAGTAAAGACAAAACTGTGGCAATGGTGAAAACATCAGTGGTTGTCAGGAGCTCCGGGGGAAGTAGGAAAGGTTGAATGACTAAATTACAGGAGATTTTTCAGCACTATGAAGCCATTCTATAGGATACTGTAAGGGTGAATACATGACATCATGTATTTGTCAAAACACAAAGTACTTTACAGCACAAAGGACAATTTAGTATGTGCAGGTTTCAAGAAAAATTTTTAAGGGAATTCTTTGATTGTCCAGTGGTTAGAACTCCATGCTTCCACTGCAGGAAGCACAAGTTCAATCCCTGGTCAGGGAACTAAGATCCCGCAAGTTGCATGCTGTGGCCAAAATAATAATAATAAAATATATAATCACTTAAGAGTTAGGGCAATCCCAAAATGGAATGCAGAATATGGCAAAATCAATCTAACTATATTGCAAATGTATGAAACAACCTCACTGAAAGAGGTATGGGGAAGAGGTGCTGACCTAAGTACCTGGAAACGAGTAGAGTCTATAACACTAAATGCAAAGTGAACTGTGCACAAACACTGCACTCCAGTTGATAAAGCTATTTCCCACAGGGGTATGGGTTACAATTCTGATAACTGCTGTATATGTACCCCACAACGGCACAATTAAGTGAATGGATGGCAAGTGGTGGGAACCTCAAGTTTCTCATCGATGGAATAAAAATTTACAGATGAGCAAGAGAAAGAGGCTAGAATAAGGCACATGGTAATGGATTAGAGTGGGAGACATCACCTTGAACTCATGTTTGGCTTAATATAGAGAGTGATGGTTGGTTACCTGTAGAAATATTTACAGATATATGTATATACCATAGTTAGGCACACATCCCTTTCTTCACTCTGACAGCTGACAGACCCTAGAAACAATGACCCCAGTAGCCATACCTAACATCCATGTCTTGGTTTCTAATAACATTCTTCTACAAAAAGAACTAAATCTCCTTGTAGAAATGGCTGATTCTATGCCTAGGGCAAAAAATACACAAGATGAACTTGGAATATCTTGTAGAACCAGAGAGTAAAGAAGTATTAAACACACACAAACACACGTGCACACATACAATGATGGGAGTATGTCAAACATACAAACAAAGGAGCCAATTGAAACAGCTTCCAAAGTTGGAACAATTCAGGCAATAAAATAAATACAGAAGAAACGAATTTTAACCCAAAGTACATAATAAATACCCACAGCCCACATCAGATCAGATCAGATCAGTCGCTTAGTCATGTCCGACTCTTTGCGACCCCATGAATCGCAGCATGCCAGGCCTCCCTGTCCATCACCAACTCCCAGAGTTCACTCAGACTCACGTCCATCGAGTCGGTGATGCCATCCAGCCATCTCATCCTCTGTCGTCCCCTTCTCCTCCTGCCCCCAATCCCTCCCAGCATCAGAGTCTTTTCCAATGAGTCAACTCTTCGCATGACGTGGCCAAAGTACTGGCCACATATATTTAAATAAATTATTGGCTAAATAAACAAGTGGGAGAAAGGAGATGAATGTCCCACACAGAAGAATTCCATTTAACTTATGTAGAAATACAAGGAGTTGGAGCACAAGTCCCCCCTCCTTAGGTGTGACAGAACCTGGCAGACACTATGCCAGCCAGGTGATCAAGATCAACATCAACAGTGATAAGTCCCGTTGATAAGAAGTCCCTTGACAGGATGTGATGAGAACTACCCTTCACCTCTGCGATTTTCCTCCCCCAAACTCACAATCCCAGTCTAATTATAAGAAAAACATCACACAAGTCCCATTTGAGGGGCGTTCTACAAAATACCTAACAGAACCTCACACAACTGTCAAAGTTATGAAAAACGAGAAGCACCTGAGAAACTACCATAGCCAAGAGGAATCTAAGGAGACATGACAACTAGATGTCACGTGGTATCTTGGGTGAATTCTGGAACAGAAAAGAAGGCTCTGTATAAAGACTAAGGAAACTGAATAAAGTATGAATTCTAGTTAAAATAATGTATTGATATTGGTTCATTAATTGTAACAAATGTACCATACTAATTTACGATGTTGCTAATAGGTAAAACTGGTTGCAGAGTATATGGAGTTCAGCTCAGTTCAGTCATTGTCATATCTGACTCTTTGCGACCCCATGGACTGCAGCACGCCAGGCTTCCCTGTCCTTCACCATCTCCCAGAGTATGCTCAGACTCATGTCCATCGAGTCAGTGATGCCATTCAACCATCTCATCCTCTGTCATCCCCTTCTCCTCCTGCCTTCAAGCTTTCCCAGCATCAGGGTCTTTTCCAAAGACTTGACTCTTCACATCAGGTGGCTGACGTATTGGAGCTTTAGCATCAGTCCTTCCAGTGAATATTCAGGGTTGATTTCCTTTAGGATTGAGTTTAGGTTTAATCTCCTTGCAGTCCAAGGGACTCTCAAGAGTCTTCTCCAACACCACAGTTCAAAGGCATCAATTCTTTGGCGCTCAGCCTTCTTCACAGTCCAGGGGACCTTAGATCTGGGCAAAGAGAGGAAGCAACAGGGAGAGTCTTCTGTGTATGCGTGTCTGGCACTTAACTGAGGCTTCATTTCCATACCATGAAATGCGCAGATTTTCAGTGTCCAGCTCTGTCACTTTTGAAGGAAAGGCTGAAAATGAAGAAGTAAGTCCCTCCTTGAGCAGCAGGATGGAGGCTCCTGAGAGGAGGTAAGAGTATTGCTTACTCACACTCACGCCCACCAGGGCTGCTCAGAACTCAAGCTGGTACCGTAGAGGCAGCTGAGTACGATAGAGTCTTACTCATAACGGTTGGCTTGAGAATTTGTATTGCACTTTGCATGCTTTGTATGTTCTCCGTATCTCATTCTTTGCCCTCCTTGACTGCTCTAAATTGCTTTAAGCAAGGCAATTTATAGTACAGTGTCAAGGATAAATAAACTAGTTCCTCTTTAGAATAATGAGTAAACTCAACTGACAGCTCTTCCACGTATTAAAGGCATCCTACTATCCCTCTCTGAAGTTTAACGTGAGAATAGTCTAGAAGTTTGAGACGTGACTGTCAACTAAATGCTTTTAAAGTCTCAGGCTAGTTTGGGTGATGGTCTGTTTACCTAGATACACACACACACACACCTGCACACACACACACACACACACACACTTTCATTATCTAAACATCCATCCATATAAAAACTGCTTCTGGCATAAGATTACTAAATATGGAACCATCTGGGTTTGATGAAGAAATGGAATATTTTAGCTTAACAAAAGACACTTGTCTACCAGAGATAGTACATGTTATTTTTTTTAGTTGTAATATTTATAGTGTTATCATTATAGCAAGCATAATCATGTTTTAACACCCAATCAATGACTCATTTTCTTTTGACTTGGTAAAGAGCTGCCACACCCCATCACAAACAGGAGAAAAACCAGTTGACTAATTAGAACTGTTATGTGCAATATTAGCTCATGAGAACAGGAAAGTCATCTTTACCAGTCTGAAAATGCAACACCTTACCTGCTTGCCTTGAAACAGACTCGATTCAATTAATATTTGCAGAAATGAATAAAGCAGCTCTGTAAGTAATACTACTGACAAAGAAAACATAAAAGATATTAACAGATGGTTGACCACAGCAGCTCAGGACAAAAATATTCCTTAGCAGAAGCAAAAGATATTACTTAGGATTTTTCACATTTTGTTTGGAAGAAGCATTATTTCTTTACTTCACATCAAAGATAATATTTGGAATTTTCAAATATGAAGGGTAAAATACCTACTCTGTATCCTATGGTTTATTTAAAGTGAGTTTCCAACTTTTTACTTCAAAACTCCATTTGAGTGGATAAATGGAGAACATAAGAACCCCAATACTAACTACTCGTGCAAACCTGGCAAAACGAAAGAAGTAATACACTTAACTGTGATATATACTTGAAAACTAATGGATTTGAATTTTTCAAAAGAAACAGCTGAATCCGGTAAATGATTCATCTGAAAAATAACAGAATGCTATAAATTGTTCAGCTAAGATGCAGAATATTTGAAAATATATAAAATAAATTAGGCAGAAAAGTTTTGCCTGATGTATTGGTCAAAAATGCTAGAGTACATGGAAATGACCACGGGGTGAAGGTGAAAGTAATGTTCACGGTCTCCAAGAACTGCTTCTGAGTCTTGTTCTTCTTACTGGCAATTTAAACTTGGGCATGTTACTAAGCCCCTCTGAGACTCAATTTTCACATTTAGAAATAAGATGACTACTTACATCACAGAGCTTTTGCATGGATTGAATGGGATTATCTGATGGGGCTTTATGGATTCTATCATAAAACAAAATAGACCAATATTATAAGGAGCAATCAGTTCTGCTCTCCACTTTCTACCAGAACTGTCTATGAAAAACCTTAATTTCATTTTTCTATCCTGTCATGTTAGTTCTAAATCTAACTATAAAGTGACATTCCAGGAATAAATTCCCCAGTGAAAATTAATTTGTTGAGTACAGATTTCTTCAGCCTCTTATTTAGGCTAATTTATGCTCCTCGCCTTTTTAAAAATTTATTTCCTAAATCTGCCACACTTTCCTCTCTTGAATGCTCATTTTATATCTCAACACAAATCCTCAAGTTAAAATAAATACCACCATTAGTTAATTATGAGCTGCCAAGATAAAGGACAAATAATTAGAACTGGAAAAGTCCCTAACAGCCAATATTAAAAAGTATATGCCTAAAAGCCTTAAGTCAGATATGCCAGCTCTTCTTAAAGGTTAGCCCAATTAAATGAAAAAAAAAAAAATAGGCAGATAAGAGTAGCTCTGAGTATCTGCACCGTTAGATTTCAAATTCAACGTGGAAGTCAATAGTAGGGGGAAAGTACTGGACGGGGAAAGAGGGTTTTTCTTTTTTTTAAAGCCTTCTCAATTTGATCTTTCCATCCAAGTGACATCACACAAGAGATTATGCAAGGGAAGGGTGGAGACACTCACTTTAGCTACTGAAATGACTATGGAAATCAGATGATCTTTGGGTGAACTAGTCTAATTGTCTCAGGTTTGCCTTGAAAGGAAAGCCCCTCTATTACTGCTTCCAGCATCACCCTCCCTTTAATAAATCTCCTTTTCTCCAGTGCACATCCGGATTTATTATAGAACCTCTAAAGATTATGACCAACCTAGATAGCATATTCAAAAGCAGAGACATTACTTTGCCAACAAAGGTCCATCTAGTCAAGGCTATGGTTTTTCCGGTGGTCATGTATGGATGTGAGAGTTGGACTGTGAAGAAAGCTGAGCACCGAAGAATTGATGCTTTTGAACTGTGGTGTTGGAGAAGAGTCTTGAGAGTCCCTTGGACTGCAAGGAGATCCAACCAGTCCATTCTAAAGGAGATCAGTCTTGGGTATTCTTTGGAAGGAATGATGCTAAAGCTGAAACTCCAGTACTTTAGCCACCTCATGCAAAGAGTTGACTCATTGGAAAATACTCTGATGCCGGGAGGGATTGGGGGCAGGAGAAGGGGACAACAGAGGAGGAGATGGCTGGATGGCATCACCGACTCGATGGGCGTGAGTCTGAGTGAAATCCGGGAGTTTGTGATGGACAGGGAGGCCTGGTGTGCTGCAATTCATGGGGTCGCAAAGAGTCGGACATGACTGAGCAACTGAACTGAACTGAACTGAACTGAAAGATCAGTCAAGGAAGCCCTAGGCTTCCTCCCCCTTTTTTTAAGATGAGGAAAGAAAACCTGAAAACAAAAGCCTATCATGAATATGATAGGTTGCCAAGGTCATCTGGCTGGTAAGCGGGCCACCCACTAGAACAGAGGCCAGGTCATTCCCGCAACATCATATTAGAAACATATTTTGAGTCATAGATTTCATAGACTGCAACAAGGTCCCATAGCCCATAAATGATAGAGCCTGCCCTGTTTATTCATTCCTGAAGTTCAGTTATTAAATGATGACTTTCTCTTACTTACGACTTTACTTCCTATTAAAATGAAAGATAACATGTTTTTAATCATTTACATTGTAATGTCAATGAATTTAAGATAACCTTCCTGAAAACAGGCTTAGAGTAAAGGAAGAAGGACACAACCACTAGGCAGTAAATTTGTTGCTGTTGTTCAGTTGTTAAGTCGTGTCTGACTCTGTGATCCCATGAACTGCATCACGTCAGGCTTCCCTGTCTTTCACTGTCTCCCAGAGTTTGCTCTCATGTCCATTAAGGCAGTGATGCCATCCAACCATCTCATCCTCTGTTGTCCCCTTCTCCTCCTGCCCTGAATCTTTCCCATCATCAGGGTCTTTTCCAATGAGTCGGCTCTTTGTATCAGGTGGTCAAAGTATTGGAGCTTTAGCTTCAGCATCAGTCCTTCCAATGAGTATTCAGGATTGACTGGTTGGATCTTCTTTCAGTCCAAGGGGCTCTCGAGAGTCTTCTCCAACCCCTCAGTTCAAAAGCATCAATTCTTCGGGCCTCAGCCTTCTTTACTGTCCAGCTCTAACATCTATACATGATTACTGGAAAAACCATAGCTTTGACTAGACAGACCTTTGTCAGCAAAGTAGTGTCTCTGCTTTTTAATATGCTGTCTAGGTTTGTCATAGCTTTCCTTCCAAAGGGCAAGTGTCTTTTAATTTCATGGCTGCAGTCACCATGTGCAGTGATTTTGGAGCCCAAGAAAATAGTCTGCTACTGTTTTCATTGTTTCCCCATCTATTTGCCATGAAGTGATGGGACCGGATGCCATGATCTTGGCTTTTTAAATGTTGCGTTTTAAGCCAGCTTTTTCACTCTCCTCTTTCACCTTCATCAAGAAGCTCTTTAGTTTCTCTTCACTTTCTGCCATAAGGGTGGCAGAAAACTGGTTCAAAATTGGGAAAGGAGTATGTCAAGGCTGTATATTGTCACCCTGCTTATTGAACTTATATGCAGAGTACATCATGGGAAATGCCGGGCTGGATGAAGCACAAGCTGGAATCAAGACTGCCAGGAGAAATATCAATAATCTCAGATATGCAGATGACACCACCCTTATGACAGACAGAAGAAGCAAGAACTATAATTCTACAGCCTCCAGAATGAAAACCACAATCACAGAAACTAATCAAAATTATCACATGGATCACAGCCTTGTGTAACAAGGAAGCTATGAGCCATGCTGTGCAGGGCCACCCAAGATGGATGGGTGGAGACTTCTGACAAAATGTGGTCCCCTGGAAAAGGGAATGGCAACCATTTCAGTGTTCTTGCCTCAAGAACCCCATAAGCAGTATGAAAAGACAGTAAAGAAATGTATTGAAAACACGTATTCAACTGCAAACAGGAGACAGTTGTTGCCATCAAAGGACTTCCAATTATGTGGATGCCTCCATTCTCCTCCTATAATGCACAGGGTTCCTTTACCTTCTCTTTCTCTCTTACCTAATTTAAATGGATGATGGCGTCCTATTCCTCTTTCCCCATCTATGCAAATATCTGTTGGAATGAATGAATAAATGAATATTCTTGCCCTCCACAAGTCTTTCCACAGTTTGCCCCAAGGATTCTTTCAAAAAGGAAAAACCCTTCTGTGATCATTTTATCCTCAACCATAAAGTGATGCTTTAGAGACCAAATCACACCCTGGTCTCCTTTTTTCTCAGCTTTTACGCAGTGGAACAGATTTCCAAAATGCCAGTGCTGACTAAGAAAAACCTGGTGAAAATTTATTGGCCTGAACTTTTAAGCAGAGGCAGGAATCCTGGCTTTCATTCCTTGTTCCATCAAGACAGGTGTGAGCCTGTCGCTCTGAATGTTATCTGCCGCTGGAAAAGCCCTCACTTCTTCCCAGTACAGCAAGCATCTCCACTCCCAAAGAAGTGAACAATTACTGTGCAAACAAAGTAATATTATTGTACATAATAAAAAATTAAAATTACAGAGAAGAATGGCAGTAATGTGTGATTACTCCCTTTGAAGACTTTTATGACCCGGGCATCAATGCCTTATTCCATCATAATACTCTTTTAATTCACAGTTTCAAAAAACTGTGTGCTGGGTTGCTCAGTCATGTCCAACTCTTTGTGGCCCCATGGACTGTAGCCTGCCAGGCTCCTCTGCCCAGGGAATTTTCCAGGAAAAAAAAAAAAAAAACCTACATGAATATAATTCATAACCATGAAAAAGAATCAAAATTTCATCAATGATAGAAGAGAAGTTTTTTTTTTTTTTTTTTTTTTGGCCATGCTGCATGCTGTATGTGGGATCTGAGTTCTCTGACCAGGGATTGAACCCGAGCCCCCTGCAGTGGAAGCGAGGAGTCTTAATTGCTGGACCACCAGGGAAGTCCCAAGAAGAGCAGGTTTTTAATACAGGCAGAGTCACACTACATTAATGCACTTAATTTGGGCTATGTACTTTTGAAATGCACGGCACCAGAAGATGCTGCCAACTGGTCTACAGGGCCAGTTTGCGCATCACTCTCCTGACAGCCAGGTCCTGGACCCCTGAGTGCAGACAGGATGAAGAGGCCACCCAGGCTGCAGGGACCACAAGAGTCCACCCTTACGAAGCTGGCAGCAAGGCCAGGGGACAGGATTACAGAAAGGTGCTGAGACACGGGTAGGCACAAGCCAGCAAAGGCCTGTTGGCCAGCTTGCCAGGGACAGCACCTGTCACAGAGGCTTCCTGGAAGAGAACAGGTAAGAGGTAGACAGGTGAGGAAGAGGAGGAAGAGAGAGGTGACCCTGGCAGAGGGAGAAAGCAAGCGGGATGGGGTTCCCACCTCACCTGCACTGGGATCTTGGTTGAAGAAGCAGGGGTGGGGTGGGGACAAGAGATGGGACCAGAGAGGGGACCCCTGAGCTTTATCTTAAGCTGTACCCCAAAGGCTGTGGGGGTGACTAGATCAGGTTGGGATTTTGGAAACACTCTAGCCACATGGATGGGGCTCTGAAACTCCCGTGGGGAGGGAGAGCTGGAGGTGAGGGATCAGAGGAGAAGACCCCATCCCAGGAACTGGAGACAGGGCTTTGCTCCAGCTTCCCTACCTGAGACGATATTGCCTCTGACTGAGACCTGTGGCTCAAGATCTCTGTACTGCAGTCTCTCGACCTCCCTTCCCGAGTTACTGCAAGGACTGAACTCCAGCTCAGCAAGGATCCGGTGTGCAGTAAGAACTTGAGACAAGCAGCTGATGGGAGCAACGGCAGCATGGAGGCCATGTGACTTTGGGAGTCACCGTGACCTTGGACTGGGACAAGGAGCAACTTCTCTGACCTCAGTTTCTTCCTCTATAATGCGAAGCAATGAAGATAATACATCCCACCCCATAAAGTTACTGCCAGGATCGGCTGTTGGAGATAAAATGCATACGTCACCTGGCCCTAGACTGAGAGCTATTTGAGTAGCAGAAGTAGTAATACCAGCAGCACTAGTAGAGGGATCATAGTAGTACTAATACTCGTAGTAGCAGGAATTTGAGTGACAAGAGACCAAAGTGTCTCGTGCTATAATACAGGTGAGACATTGTAAGGTGCTGGACTAAAGTGGTGGCAGTGAGAAGCCACGCAGTCAGACTCCAGGGCTCGAAGGAGCAGGCATCAACAAGGTCTCCTGACTGCTGGGTGTGACCCACAGGGAGAGGTCAGAGAAGGGAGCCAGTATGATTTTGGCTGGGACACCTGCCGACAGCGTGCCCACCATCCACTGAGGCAACTGAGGAAGAGGGCGGGTTTGCAGAGGATGACAACAAACTCAGCTTCAGAGCAGCTGAAGGTGAGGCTCCCACCAGGCATCTGAATATGTCTGGTACTCCGAAAACAGATCAGGGCTAAAAATGGAGATTGAAGAGTTGTCAGTATGTGAACAGTGACTGAAACCACAGGAATATTCATATCACCCAGAAAGAGGATGTAGCAGTGGGAAGAAAAATAGAGAGAATAGAGTAGGGACCCAAAGACAGACCTGGTGTGACATCACTGAAGAGGAAGGCAGAGGAAGAAAATGCAGAGAGGAGGCTGGAAGCGTCACTAGTGATTAGGATGAGACGCAGGAGAGATCTGCTTAGAGCAAAGGGGTTCCCAAGGAAATGCAGAAGGGCACCGAAGGCCTCAGAAGGTCAAGGAAATAGAGACCCAAACAAACCCACTGGATTGAGAAGCAAAGAGATCCTCGGGGAAACCGTGGCAGAAGCTGACATCAGATGGTGATGGATAAACAGTGGTGTCATGGAGGAGAAAGATCTGGAAAAACAGTAAGGGAAGGAGAAGATAGGGCCACCATCGAAAGAAGTACAGGATTGAAAAAGGAAAGCATTTTTGTAGTAGGGGTTGTTGGTAACAAAAAGAAACACTGCAACTTGTGTGTGTGCTGGAGTGAAAAGGGGAGGCTGAAAAAGCAGCCCAGAGAGGAGAGTAGTTAAGAGCCTGCTTGGGAGGGCAGTTGGCCTGGCTTGAACACGGGAGGCTGCGAGGGGCAGTTCAGGTAACAAGAAATGTACCTTGCAAAGCCAGGTGAAGGTGTGAAATAGCCAAGTGCAGGAGACAAGAGACAGGAGAGTGGACTACAAAACGCAATCATGCACATGGTGTGCAGACCACATGGAAAATGAAACAGACTCCACTGTGCTCTCCATCTAGAAAGAGGACGGCTGTGAGGTGAGCAAGGGTACCCTAGGAAGCCAGCTTGTTTCAATGGTGGGAGAAAAACAGAAGATACTGGAAGCAAACAGTTGCCAGAGATGAGAAGAGCAGGTAGGTTAGTGTGGTGAGGGACACAGTAGAAGCAAAGGAAAAGAGTGAACAGGACCCTGGAGGAAGAAGTTCAATTTTCAAAAGAATTCTCTCAATCTAAGCTTAAAAATCAATTAGCTGCAGCTATTTGCAGTCTTTAAGTTCCTATTTCAAGCAAATAAGTCAATGAAGGTAGGTGTATATCCAAAAATGTTGAAATCAAACAGTAAAGATGCAAGAGTTTGATATGGATGACTGTTTAACAAAACCCTAGATTAGTATTTTTCCATAGCCAGAAGTATGATAAAGGAGCATCGCTAAATAATCCAGGACTAAAACAACAATGACTTTTCAAAAGTTTTCTGAAGGTCGATTCTTTTTCATTCATTCACATTAGTGCTTCATGTTTGAGCCCTACTAGGGACACAGACGAAGAAAATTAAAATCAACCATGCCTTCAAACTGTTGATGCCAAAGACCCTGAAGATGGGAAAGACTGAAGACAAAAGGAGACAGGGGCAGCAGAGGATGAGGTGGCTAGGTAGCATCACCGACTTAATGGACATGAATTTGAGCAAACTCAGAGAGACAGTGGAGGACAGAGGATCCTGGCATGCTGCAGTCCATAGGGTCGCAAAGAGTCGAACACAACTGAGTGACTGAACAACAGCAACTTCTCTCCCCATAAATGAAAATTCACAAGGACTTCCAGAATAAGGAAGGTGCTAGAAAAAACAGGGCAGGGGATGATATTTGCTCATGTTCAAGTTCAAAGACACACCAACACCTCTGACCCCATATCCATCTCCAAACTCTACCACCAACTAGATATGAAGACTTCATTTTCTTCCTCACTTCTGCCCTCCTGTATCATAGAGAATGACCAACAGTTAATGGCTAGTTATGGTTCCAACTGGGGCTTCCCAGGAGGCTCAGTAGTAAAGAGTCCATCTTCCAATTGAGGAGACGCAGCAGGAAGATCCCCTGGAAGAGGAAATGGCAACTCACCCCAGTATTCTTGCCTGGAAAATCCCATGGACAGAGGGGCCTGGTGAGCTACAGTCCATGGGGTCACAGAGAGTCAGACACAACTGACTGACCGAGCACGCACGCATGGGTGGTTCAAACTACACCAACTAAGTTCCAGCTCCATGGTCTGACCCATTCAGATCTCAAAACGACCCCGCCAAGTGGCCAGGATGATTCCCTTAAACACAGGGGAAAGTGGAGCTCAGAAGTTAATAAGGAAGTTGCCCCATCTCAGCACTACTCAGTGCAGGGACCAATGTAGCTTTCAGGCTCACCTCACTTCAAAGCATTTATTCTTTTACCCACTGCCTCCACGTCAGATTTCCCTAACCATTATTCCAAAGGGAACTTGTTAAGCACAGTTTTCTTTTCAGCCTTTGGCAATTTCGAATTCTTTTATTCATAGAATTTTAAACGTGTTTAATTTATTCCATAATATTTTACAGATTGAGTTTATGGTGTTTTCTTTAAGCAGCTCTTTTTTTTTTTAGTTGGAGTATAGTTGTGTTATAGTGCTGTGTTAGTTTCTGCTGCACAGCAAAGTGAAACCAGTTACATGGATACATATATCCCCTGTCCTTGGATTTCCTTCCCATTTAGGTGATCACAGAGCACTGAGTAGAGTTCCCCGTGCTATACAGTAGGTTCTCATTAGTTGTCTGTTTTATACGTTAGGGGCTCCCCTGGTGGCTCAGACAGTAAAGAATCTGCCTGCAACACGGGAGACCCGGGTTTGACCCCTGGGTCAGGAAGATCCCCTGGAGAAGGGAATGGCAACCCACTTCATAGTAGGGTATATTTGTCAATCCCAATCTCCCAATTCATCCCATCCCCTCTTCCTCCTTGGTATCCGTTTTAAGCAGTTTTGTTGAAAAATCCAATTCATTCTCAAATAGCTACATAAATAGGGATTCACCACATTATCTGCCTGGCGTGCTGCGATTCATGGGGTCACAAAGAGTCGGACACGACTGAGAACTGAACTGAACTGAACATTATCCGCAAACCATCTTCTAGACAGCAGTTTCTACCTTCCAGCAAAGCAGGCTAATTTGATGTTGTAGAGTGGGAGTTGAGAACAAAGTAAGGACCTGAACTGAAAAGAAGAGGCCTGATCCAGGAACAAACCCACAGACACCTGTGTCCCTCTACATGCAACATCAGTCAACCCAAAAATTACCACAGCTGCGTCCGAGAGCAGGCAACCTACAGGGGTTCACAGAGAGTGTCAGGTACTGTCCCATCTCAGGAAGCAGTGGTTAGGGTACGTCTGGCTTTCTGGACACAGCCCTGCTCTGCTGTGTCCCAGCTGAGGGGCCTCAGGCATCTTCTAGACTTCTCTGAGCCTCAGTTTCCACATCCATTAAATGGGAATATCAGAGGTTGTTACTAGGATTACGAAATGGGACTATCAGAGGTTGTTACTAGGATTACATGAACCATACCTGTTACAGAAAGTACTTAATAAATTTTAGCTTTGTCTGTTAAATATGTTTAAATGTTTCCCTTTCTGGAGTAGTACATTTTTAATGGCAGGTCACAACCCCCAAATGTGTGATGAAATTAATTTAGAGAGTCACAGCCAGAAATTCTGGTAAATTAAATAGAATATTGTATTTAAATATTAATAAAGTCATATTTTGTATTAGGGGCTTCCCAGATGGTGCTAGTGGTAAAGAACCTGCCTGCCAATGCAGGAGACTTAAGAGATGTGGGTTCGATTCCTAGGTCAGGTAGATCCCCTGGAAGAGGGCATGGCAACCCAGTCTAGTACTCTTGCTTGGAGAGTCCCATGGACAGAGGAGCCTGGCAGGCTATAGTCCATGGGGCCGCAAAGAGTCAGACACGACTGAAGCAACTTGGCATGCATGCATGCATTTTATATTGACTTGGTAATTTTTCTTTTGCGTACATGGTAACATTAACTGGTCTTTGTGAATCTCTGCATCCATCCATGTGTCAGTGTAGGTATCAGGAAGCAAGGGAATTTCTTTCTAGGGCCACAATCAAAATATTTTTGAGAACCACTGATTTACAGAATGAAGATGGTAGGGAATAAGGGAAGATGAAAAAGTGTAATGTGCCAGAAACCACTTTTTAAAACACAGACATGTTGAGGTTTGACAGAAAACAACAAAATTCTGTAAAGCCATTATCCTTCAATTAAAAAAAAATAAATAAGTTTTTAAAAAATGCAGACTGATGCTGGAAAAGAAAAGTCCTTCTGAATGGACAGTCAGGATCACCAGGGGATGCCCTCCGTGTACAAGTCTGTTTATGCCTAGGCTGCTGTGGGGGTTTCAGTAATCCCAGATTAATGACGGGCTTTTATTTCCAAAGTAAATCAAATTGTACTAGAAGTACTGATGTTATCTTGATGCTGGGCAAGATGAGAAAAATTGACATGACTTACCAAGTAAGTCCTCTTGCAATACTTATCAAAGTAGACATTATGCCAGATATCAAATGCTCTTTAAAACCATCAGGGTTTGGGAGAGATATGAAAATGTCTTAAAACAGAAATCCTTACATGTTGATGCAGAGTTAACCTTGCAGTTCCAGGATAATCAAATTCCTAGGTGAAAATGTAACTACCCGTATAAGTAGATGAAATGGAAAACAACTATAAACATAATCATTTTAGAATCTATAAAGACATTTATGTTTATATCCAAAAGGCTGTGCTGTTCAATGATACTATGCTTAGACTGTGTAAGAGGGGTCACAGCCCTGGGCTACTCCTGCCACAGGCATTTTCCTGCAGAGTACCAGGTGGACTTACCCATCCAGGACCGGTAAGTCTCCATCTGGTTTTAGGCTACACTTCAAGTCCCCAGCATCCCCTGATCAAATACACAGACACTTCCAAGGCATGAACCAGCTCTTTCCAGGTCTGGCTTCCTTGGTTGGAGCCAGAGGCACGGTTAGGGGGTGGCGGAGGGTGTGGACAGACTGGACGTGCAAGTGGACACAATGCCCTTCACCAGGTAGGATGGTATCACAGGTAAACAGCCAAAGGAAGCAGGCCCTGGGCCAGGGAAAGGTTCTTTTGATCAGTTCTGAGCTCTGGGAGATCTGGGAATTCACGGTTCAAACCTCCCTTTCTGAGTCATTATGAAGATAACAGTTGTCAAGGTAAGAGGGTAGAACACATTTTAAAGAGACACTCAATAGCTTGATTCATGACTTTTAAATATTCAGACACATGCTGTGAGGCCTCTGTCTGTTTTCTTACACAGGACACTGCAGAGTTAGAAGCAGGTTTGGTGGTTAGAACACGGACTCAGAGTCCATGCCATCCACCCAGTGCCATCCACCAGCTACGGAGCTTGGGAAAGCCTTTTAATTTTGCTGTGTCTCCCAGTTTCCTCATCTATAAGACGAGAGGATAACAGCACCCTGTTCATATGTGTTGTTGTAAAGACTAATGAATCAGTGCACACAGAGGGCCTAGAAAAACACCTGGGACCTAATACAAGTCCTCCATAAATTCTCTTTGTGTTATTCTCTATACAAAACTGATTGGCCACTGCAAACTTCTAGATAAAACCATAGCCGGGAAGTTATTCTGTGTATTTCTTTATCCTCACTCCTTTCTAATTTAAAATATCACACTTTATGGCACTCTAAAAGACCACTATTTCCTATTCTGAAAAGGACAGATCATCTAACTGCTGACCTGACTGATACAAGTTTTTCTGAAATTACTTATGTGTTCATCTAGAAGGCACCCAACCTGGCAGACAGCTCAAGCCTCTGGCCGAGCTGAAGTCTGGCAAGTTGGCTTTCCATGTCAATTTCACACACACACCATTTGAACATTTACTAACCTTCATATTCAGGAGATTCAGAGCTACAAACCAGCTAGGTCCTTCTCAATTTACACACCAGAGGCTGAAATACTTGAAACTATCAGTGAGGAGAGGCTATCAGACCAGAGAGCTGAAGCTAAAAATAGAGCCCTACTAGTGGGGAAAGAGATGGAAGAAGACAGTCCTTTATATGGCTACTTATTAGTCCACAGGCTTTTTATTATTCAGTGAAGGTGTAGCATCAGCATAGTATTTATAAATTGCCAACATGACTTATAGCTCTTCAACCTAACAAGACAGAACAAGCAAATGAATAGAAATGCCTGCCACACTTTAATAACAAGCCGGCAGCATGGAGCACCTTGTGTCATTTTACCACAAAACCTCTCAGATCTTTAGCTGTTCGCTATATGTGGAGGTCTGAAATGTGAGAAGCACAAGGGAAAGATTCAAGGTCATATTTACCCTTTAAAACAGGTACCTAATCTACATGTTTAATACAATGAGCATTCAATCTTCCTTTTTTTTTTTACCAGTTACTCAGAAGAATTTTGAAAATACATGATTTACCAACCTTGCTAAGAGGCTGGAACTCTTACCCAAGCTATATGTAATTGATCTGCCATAAAAGGAGCATTACTAAAGCATGGTTAATTTCAACAGTAGTTTCTTTATTAACCCAAATCTTCTCTAAACCCAAAAGGGAGCATAAAGACTACTATGAAATAAATGAAAACTAATTGGATTCTACAGAGGCAAGACTGAGTCTTCCATCCACCCCCACAGTAATCCTGTCGAAATAAAATATATTGTTTCTTTAAAGAGTTTTGCCAACTTTCTATTTAAAAAACACCATAAACACTTTGGATTTGGGCCAGTTTTTATTTACGCAATTAAAATGCTTTTATAAGAGCTGGGCTGGAGGAACAATATATTTTTACAAGCCCATTAGTCATATAGTCAAGCCTCATTATATCATAATCATTCATCAGGAGTCCGTAATGAGAACGCTGTTTCCTCGCTCGATGAGAATATTAAGGAAAATAGGTATTCACAATAGGCCATAAAATGTGTGAAATCCAAACCAGAGGAAAAGCCAGTGGGTTCATCTGGCTTTCATTTTTGTTGAAGAGGGTAACAGCCGGATGAACGCAAACCCAGCTTTAACTCAGAAGCCATATCCTTAATTATTAACCCTCTTCATCCTTCCACCCTTTCCAAACTCCACTCCCTTAAGAGAAGTAGAATACTTCATTTATAATTACTGCCATTAAGAAGACTCCTGGGGGAGCATTTTAGCTTCGGTCATTTTTCGGTAAGCACAGTTTTGTTACAGTTTGTTCTTAATATTTCTCCAAAAATACATCAACCATTTCTCCTTACGCGGCAGACTTGCGTACAGGCTTTGCCCCTGAACTGTGGGAAGTAAATGTAGCGGCGGAGGGGGAGCTGGGGAATTCCCAGCACACCCGCAGGCTCCCTTCCTCCACCCCGCACCCTTCCAGGTTGCCCAAGGCTCTCATTCTGCGCCCATCAACGGGAGTAACTGAAACTGGGTAGGAAGAAAGAAACCTGCTTCAACAAAGCTCAACGCGTGCAGCTTTGGTAAGGTAAGGACAAATCGTGGGGACACGCGTCGGGGCTGGCTGGAACAGGGAAAGCATTCAGCTTATGGTTTTGTGATATTATTTCAAGAACGCAGGGGGCCTCTGGGATCCCCAGAACCTCTCCTCTCGGTGAAGCGGCTTTCAGTCTCTTCCCTGCTCCCTCTCCACAAAACTCGGTGTTGCCAGGATCCTAGCAAGGAGTCCTGTTCTTGGGCGCAGCTGGGTGAGCCCCTCCGAGCCCCACTTTGGGAAGCTGCCCCTGAAGCCGAGGAGAGCCCGGGGTTGGGAGAAAGGCAGTGCGCTGAGCAAGACCCGACCTACCCACAATCATCACGGGGCCCCCAGCTCTCTGGGCACCAGGCAGCTGAATCTAAGCAGGGTAAGCCCTGGCACCTGAGGGCACCCTGGGGAGAGAACGCGCTGCGTCTCGCTCCCAGCCCTCGGTCCCCAGGAACCAGGGCGGCGCGCAGCTGGGAGCCGGAGCCCTGGAGAATTCCTGTGTTAGCACAACCAGGTGCGCGAGCCTGCCCCCCGCCCCGCGACCCTCCCAACCCCGCGCCCAGGTACCTCGCAGCCATACAGCTGTCCCAGCTGCTCCACGATCCACTCCTCCAGCACGAGCCGTTTCCGAAGCTCCTTGCGATCGTATTTTACCGTCACTTTTCCCTGCTGGTGGCGCCGCTGTTGCTGCTGCTGCTGAACGTGCCCGGCGGGAGCCGCGGTGGCCACGGGCGCCGAGTCCTCCCGGGAGGAGCCCGAGCCGCTGCTCGAGCCCGGGCTGCCGCTGGCACCGCCCCGGGGACTCTGGAAGAAAACCCGCGCACCGCTGCCCGCGGCCCCGCCGGCCGCCTCGCTGCTGCCCGTCGCCACCGACATGTCCCCGCGCGCGTAGGAGCCGAAGTGCGGCCCGGAGGAGGGCAGGCGGAGCGCCGGGCGCCGCTACCACCTCGGGCCGGGCAGCGGCATGCGAGGGCTTCGCCGGCACCTGCTCCTCGCAGCCGCCAGCTCCGGGGAGGTCTGGAGGAGCGCGGACGGGGGAGGGCGGGGAGGAGGCAGGGGCGGGGACGCAGCCTTAAAGACGCCGCCGACGACCCTCTCTGTCCAACCGGGGAGGCGGATCCCTCGCCTGGTAGGCAGCAGCCAGGGGCGTGGGAGCTGCGCGCGGCGGAGCGAATGTGGGCGCGCAGACGACGCGGGCGCCGGGGTGTGGACACCGGGAGGACTGGCGAGGGTCTGCTGCCAGGGATGGTCCTCTGCGCGGATGACTGTGCTCTGTCTTCCGGGACACAAGGATTGCTCTTCTCCCGCCGTCCCGAAGCGCAGGAAACCCACCGCCGCCCGCGGCCTTGGCCAGCGCTACCGGGGGACTGGCGACCGCCGGGGGGGCAGGCGACGCGGGAAGGGACGGAGCCGCAGGTCCCTGGCAAAGGTTTTTCCTCTCCCTCCCGCCTCCTGGGAGGGCGGGGACATGTCTCCTCCCTTCCTGGCCCCACCCCACCGCTCCAAACACCCATCCCTATTCATGCAGCTTTCTCCCTCGGTTTGTGAGAAAATTGACTAGGCGATGTTTGTGCCATGAGGCAATCCCGCGCTTGAAAAATACTCTCCAGACCAGTTTTTCTCCTCTTACACCGTGTCTTGTTTCTTCATAGGCAGAGCATGAAGGTATCTTTATATCTAAAGGTCGGAAGATTCGCTGTCTCTTGGGCAAGAGACTGGGAACGCAAATCTTTCTCTGTGAGTTCCTGCTGGTTCCCGGTCTTCCATTTCTGGTATTGTAGTATTCCCTGCATGGCCCGCCTTTCCTCTCTTAATACCATTGCCAGACAACCTCCTTTTAGCTAGGAAAATAACGGCAGAGACTACTTTTAAAACTTTACACAGCCAGTTCAGTTCAGTCGCTCAGTCATGTCCGACTCTTTGCGACCCCATGAACCGCAACACACCAGGCCTCCCTGTCCATCACCAGCTCCCGGAGTCCACCCAAACCCATGTCCATTGAGCCGGTGATACCATCCAACCATCTCATCCTCTGTCATCCCCTTCTCCTCCTGCCCTCAATCTTTCCCAGCATCAGTGTCTTTTCAAAAGAGTCAGATCTTCACATCAGGTGGCCAAAGTACTGGAGTTTCAGCTTCAACATCAGTCCTTCCAATGAACACCCAGGACTGATCTCCTTTAGGATGGACTGGTTGGATCTCCTTGCAGTCCAAGGGACTCTCAAGAGTCTTCTCCAACACCACAGTTCAAAAGCATCAATTCTTCTGCGCTCAGCATTCTTTAAGTCCAACTCTCACATCCATGCATGACCACTGGAAAAAACCATAGCCTTGACTAGACGGACCTTTGTTAACAAAGTAATGTCTCTGCTTTTTAATATGCTGTCTAGGTTGGTCAGGAAGGAAACTTATGACCAACCTATACATCCAGGAAAAGTTATA
The DNA here is from genome assembly GCF_027580195.1 of Bos mutus. Classification (NCBI taxonomy): domain Eukaryota; kingdom Metazoa; phylum Chordata; class Mammalia; order Artiodactyla; family Bovidae; genus Bos; species Bos mutus. The sequence continues at coordinate 86,997,162 of NC_091625.1, read as the reverse complement.
AATGAATGAGTTTCTTATAAGGTTTAGGGCAAGGAGATGGAGCAGAAGTTATAAGCAGAAAACTGCGTGTGTATGTGTATAAAATTATTGGGAGACATATATTTATGTGGTATTGGTACATAACAATACATTTCTGTTCAGACCATTGAAAAAAATCATAAAGATACTCAAACACAAGTAAGTTGCTTGTACAAAATTCTTTTAAATGCTACTGGGCACTTCTCAAGGTGGCTCAGTGGTAAAGAATCTGGCTGCCAATGCAGGAGACAAAGGAAACTTGGGTTCAATCCCTGGGCTGGGGAGATCCCCTGGAGAAGGAAATGGCAACCCACTCAAGTATTCTTGCCTGAAAAATCTCATGGATAGAGGAGCCTGGTGGACAGTCCATTGGGCCACAAAGAGTTGGACAGCACAGCAGCAAAGGTTACTAGTAACTACCCGAGTTTCTCAGAGATAAAGAATCAAGTCAATTTCCTCTGAACACTTTCTTCAATGGAGAGGATTCTAGCTAGGCCCTTAGACTCACAGCTATAAAGACTTAAAGACACTGGAAATAAAAGTGGCCAGAGCTTTGTACTGACTCTTCTGGCTTTGCCTCTGGTTCCCTGGTTTCCTCTACCCAGGTTTGTGTCTGCTTTATTCTTTCGTTTGGGGTTTTCCAGCTGGAACATGACTGTGAAGGGATTTTCCTAAAGCATTCCATGCCTGATGTTCAACACTGGGACATGTCTGGCCTTGCAGAATGAAAAGAAAGATCTAGTGGGGATTGTGTGGGCAAAAAAGGTGACTGGTATAGGTCTTGATGCATGCATGCTCAGTCGCCCTCCTCTGTCCATGGGATTATCTGGTCAAGAATATTAGAGTGGGTTGCTATTTCCCCTTCCAGGGGATCTTTCCAACCCAAGGATTGAAACTACATCTCCTGCTTCTCCTGCATTGGCAGGGGGATTCTTTACCACTGTGCCACCTGGGAAGTCCCTAGGTCTTGGACCCTTCTCATAATTAGAAGGGGTTGAGGCTAAAATCCCTGCCCCCTGGAAGAGGCCAACTGTCCTTAAGGTGGTAGGTTTCCTACCCAGCTACTCATGGAGAAGGGAGACAAAGCTACCCTGACTTGCTCCTAGAGACTGTTGAGAATTCTCCCCATGATCTCCACCCCCACCTGCCTTAGGGGGTAGATCATTTTAAACCCTGTGCTCATAACCAAGAGGGCAAGCACATCAACAAAAAGGAGATTTGTCAGCCAGGCTGAGGAGGCAGAGGAGGGTAGGCAGTGATCAACAAGACTCTCCCCCCAACCCAGAGAGAGACTAAGCTTGTCTCCCGCTAGACATCTGGCACTTATTCAAGTTAGCGAGCACCAGCTTTAACCAACTGGACTAACCAAGAGAATTTCGTTCAAAACAAAAACAGCTAAAATTGTACTTCATGAGGGAGAAACTATATAAAACCTCAGCCTCATCCTGGCACTGGGGCCTGGCTATTCCCATTTATTTTGAAAACTATGCCTGGGATCAGGAGTGTGGCAAAGAGTGGGAAATTCCAACTCCTTATTTTGAGTCTTTGGACAATGAATTCAGTCATTCGAGAATAACTTCAAAGGATTTATAAAAATTCGCTAAGTTCTTTCTGAGAATTTCTTGTGCCAGTTTTTTCTCACTGTATAAGATGCTTTTTCCTTTATGCTTAAAATTCAGCTTTCACTTTCATGACTTCAAAAGTGACAAGTACTAAGAGACATTTAAGAAGAAATTTAGAGTTTTCTCATCCTAACTTGTAGAAAAATAGCCAGGGAGGCGTCAGCCTCCTTCCAGAGGTACACTGACCTTCAGATGCCCAAATGAGTCACCTTGACTTGGAATTATAAGTTGAACTAAACAATAGTCTCCTCTTTCTATAAATCCTATAGCTCTACCCAGAACATAATTTACCTTTTTTTTTTTTAACTTAAGAATATACCATGGACATCTTTTTGTTGTTGTTTTTCTACACTGTGGGCCATGCGGGATCTTAATTCCCTGCCTAGGGATCGAATCTGTATCCCCTGCATTGAGAGCTGGGAGTCTTAACCACTGGACTTCCAGGGAAGTCCCCAGGATATAATTTACATTCAAAGTGAACTGCACAGCCCCATTCCCACCACAAATACACACACACACATACACACAACTCTCCATGTTTGAATAATCAAAACTCAATGTTCAAATCTTGATGGATCATAGAATTACTATTTTTTGCAGATTTCAAATACTGAAGACAAAGTATTTGGGAGCAAGGGAATCATTTCCAGGCCAGAAACCATTTACACAGATGAATATTTAAATTCATTATCTACAAGACTTATGCATAAATTTGTTCAGGGCAAACCCTTTCTTTTCTAATGTAAATAATTTTTTAATGGCAGTTAATCAAAAACAATTAATCAGTTCAGTTCAGTCTCTCAGTCGTGTCCCACTCTTTGTGACCCCAAGGACCACAGCACGTCAGGCCTCCTTGTTCATCACCAACTCCCTGGGAGCTTACTCAAACTCATGTGCATCAAGTCAGTGAGGCCATCCAACCATCTCATCCTCTGCTGTCCCCTTCTCCTCCTGCCCTCAATCTTTCCCAGCATCAGGGTCTTTTCAAATGAATCAGTTCTTTGCATCAGGTGGCCAAAGTATTGGAGCTTCAGCTTCAGCATCAGTCCTTCCAATGAACATTCAGGACTGATTTCCTTTAGGAGTGACTGGTTGGGTCTCCTCTCAGCCCAAGGGACTCTCAAGAGTCTTCTCCAAACCACAGTTCAAAAGCACCAACTCTTTGGCGCTCAGCTTTCTTTATAATCCAAATCTCACATCCATACATGACTACTGGAAAAATCCTAGCTAAAGATTGTTAGAAAAGGGTGAAAATCAAGGGTCCCAGGGCTTTCTTCATTCTTGGAGGAAAGAAGGACTAAAATACAAATGTTCATACTTAGACCCAATTTCCTTATTTTTTAAAGGCTAATTGTCGCAATAATTATGCAATACTTGGGAATCTACCTTGAGACTGTGATAATTACAGCCCCTAAAGCTACGGACCTCAACAGAGAATCTTATCTTGACTCATACAGGTCTGTGATATGATGCCTGCCCCTGACTTCTCTCAAAGATGCGATAAAGCAAAAAGACAAACAAAAAGTAACTTAATAAGTCTGTTTTTCATTACAAAAGTAGAGAAAATATCATCTGTTCCTTGGGATTCTATCAACTGTTCACAGTATTTTTAGTTTTCAGAATATAATCCATTATTTCATTATTCTTTATGGAGTAAGGGAAGTGATATTGTTAACCTATATAAGTGTAGTTTCCTTTTGGCTACTACTTCATCTCCCCTTCCCCCACTGACTTTTTTTTTCCTTTCCTAATTCTGGGCATTTGATTGTATTATGTACTACAATTTGAAATCATAATTCCTAAATGAACTTAGCCACTATTTGCATAAATAACCAGAATCAACAACAGTCACTGTCACAGTTCTTTGTCTTAGCAATTAACAGAAATTCTTATGTGACAGTTCAGAGATGATGAAAACCAGGGGGAGAAACCCATAGCTTCATTGCATCCCTTCTAACAAAGATTAAGTATCCCTGTGGCTTCCTGTAAGCCTCGCTTATCAAATATTTTGTCTTTTTCTGTGAGACTAAACTCTTGAGAGAAGCCGATTCTCCCCTCTCCAGCCAATGGCTTCCTGCCCTCCCTCTTTACCTGTCCAGTGTTCTGGAAGAGTTGTCCATTCCCCAACATCTCTGTCTTCGCTCACACTCAGCCCTCTGCAGTGTGACTGCCACCGCTGCCAAGCAAGGTCTCCATGTTGCTCAATTCAGTCTGTGCTTTTTCAGCTCTTCTCTACTTTGAGCTCCTGCCACACTTGACAATCTTGAATCTCTCCTGGCCAACATCCTCCTGCTTTTGCTCCTACCTCTGTCTATTCCATCACCGTGCATCCGTGCATGCTAAGTTGCTTCAGTCATGTCCGACTCTTTGTGACCAGGTTCCTCTGTTCTTGGGACTCTCCTGACAAGAATACTGGAGTGGGTTGCCATGCCCTCCTCCAGGGGATCTTCCAGACCCAGGAATCAAACCCGTGTCTCTTTGTCTCTTACATCACAGGCAGGTTCTTGACCACGGGGCTTCCCTGGTGGCTCAGCTGGTAAAAAGTCCACCTGCCATTCGGGAGACCTGGGTTCAATCCCTGGGTTGCGAAGATCACCTGGAGAAGGGAAAGGCTACCCACTCCAGTATTCTGGCCTGGAGAACTCCATGGACTGTATAGTCCTTGGGGTCTCAAAGAGTCAGACACGACTGAGTGACTTTCACTTTCACTTTCTTTACCACTCGTGCCCCCTGGGAAGCCCATCACAGTGATTCTGGTGAACTCCTCTTCCTACACCTCCACCTTCAAGGTAAGCGGTTCTCCAGGGTTCTTCCCTCTGCTTCTTTATTCATTCATATGCTCACTCAAGGTGACTTTGTCCCCTAATGAATCTTCTACTTTGACAACCTACCATCCACCTGTCACAGCCTCTCCAGATGAACAATCTCCAGCAGAATCCTGGTCCGAGCTTTAGATCTGCAGGTACATCAGCTTTAGTGCCCATGCACTATGCGAGTATGTGTACTGTTAAAGTACACAGATACAGGGGGCTTCCCTGGTGGTTCGGTGGTAAAGAACCTGGGAAATCCCATGGACAGAGGACCCCAGTGGGCTGCAATCTATGGGGTCACAAACAGTCGGACTTGAATTAGCAACTAAGTAACAACAACACAAATAAATATTGATCGCAATTCATTTGAGAGCAAAACAGTACAGTGAATGTTGTTTTGGTCATGGATGGTTAGCACAGTAAAAGCTACTCTAGCCCAGTTCATTCAAACATTTTTTTACCACAAACCACAATAAGAAATACATTTCTGGCATGACCTAAATATACGTCTACACACATAACTTACCCATATTACATGTAATACACTTTGACACATCCTATTCTGTTCTGTTCTATTATTTTTAAAGACTGCTGCTCACAATCTCCTAAACAGATTTCCCAACCTACTAAAGGGTTGCAACCCAGAATTGGAAAAGAGCTGCTGTCAGCCAGAACCATACCTACGAGCATCAATCCTGGCACACTCCAGCATGGTTTATTTCTCCAGTGCTCTCTTTCTGTCACTATTAAATGAAGTGTTCTGGTCAACAATTTTGACCCCAAATGACTGACACAGAACTTGAGTGTGATCCTCCCAGAAGTGCTGCAAAAGAACTAAAAAGGAATGTTCTGAACAAGAGCATGGGCCTTTGCTGAACCTCCACACTCCCTCAGGAAATGGGGGAGTCCCTGGAGGGTAAAGACAGAAGGCCATCAGGGATTGGTAGAGTCTCCAGCCTCAGGGCAACAATAGGATGCTGGGAAAGATTGAAGGCAAAGGATGAGATGGTTAAAGAGCATCATCCACTCAGTGGACACAAATTTGAGCAAACTTGGGGCGATAGTGGAGAACTGGAGGATAGAACTAGGTAGCGGAGCCTGGCGTGCTGCAGTCCACGCGGGGGACGCAACTTAGTGACTGAACAACAACAGCAACAAAAACCCAGTACAAAGCCCGTATCCCAAGTGCCTGGATTGAATCTGACCTCTGCCGCTTGTGGAGAAGGCAATGGCAACCCACTCCAGAACTCTTGCCTGGAAAATCCCATGGACAGAGAAGCCTGGCAGGCTACGTCTATGGGATCACAAAGAGTCTGAAACGACTGAGCGACTCCACCTCACTTCTGCCGCTTAGGCACTGTGTGACCTTGGCAAGTTACTTAACCTCGCTGTGCCTCCATTTGTCCATCCATAAAAGGATCAGCAGCTCTTGTTTCCCAGGTTGTTCTGAGGGAGAATGGGCACCTGGAGAAAAAGCACCTAGAACAGTGCCTGCTGTTAGGTATGAAGGGATCCTGAACACCGCAGAGAGAACTCACCATAGTGCCAATAATGTCGCAGAGAAATTACGGCCATAGGCATGTCCTGACTCCAGGGATGTGGAGAGAACGGTGGGAAATATCTCCACAGAGAACCTGCTCCAGTCATGACACAGCAGACTCAGCATTCCCATCGACAAGTTCCAATAAGTGGAGGCAAACACACATAGCCACTGCTTACTCAGTTGGCGCCTTCACCTACATGCCTTGAAGTCACCTCAAATTAACAAATTCTAAACAACATCATCGACTTCCTAGGACCTACTTCCTTTTCCTAGTTTCCTTTTGCCAGGACTACTTAGCACCATTCACTTCTTTGTTTAATCTAGAAACTTGAGAACCGTCTCCCTCATTCTCTTGTCCACCTTGTCCAATCAATAAGCACATCGTTATGGTCCCGTGTTTGTCTGGATCTAAGATCTGCCTCCTCCTCTGGTCTTCACACTCTCCCCTGGATGTTTCCTGTGTTCTACTTTGTCTTCATGACCTGCCTTCCATCTGTTCTCTATACTGCTCCCACAGATTTATGAAAGCAAATGTGATCAAGATCCTATGCTTAAAAAATCCCTCCATATCCCCCATTTCTTTCAGGCTAAAGTATGAACAACCTCACATTGCACACAGGCTTTTCTTGCTCTGGCCCTTGCTTTTTGCTCCAGCATCTGTTCAAACATTCCACATCCCAACACATACACATACATACCTCACTCTGCCCAACATCTCACTGAACGTGGATTCCCAAATACAGAACACTCACCATCAACTTTTACCTGTGCCTATACACCCCTACTGAGCTCCCCGTGGTGCCAGGCTGACCCCTCACCCCCTCCAGGATCATCTCAGGTCTCACTTCCTGGACTAAGCTCTTCAAGATGTCCTTGGTCTCAGCTTGGTGTTGCTCTCATGTCTGCTCATTGGCCACCATCTGTCACATCACCCATCAAGCCTTTTTGTGATCATGTCTCTGCTCCAAGGTCACCTCCTCAACAGGCCTCCTCTTTGCATCCTCTCACTCCTTGATCACTTTCTTTTCTCCTTCTTATTTGTATGACTTCTTGAAAAGTGCATCTGTACTTGTTAACTGACTCACTCTCCCACCGGAAATGTAAATTTCATGAGGGCAGGGACTCCACTGTTCACTTTTTCCACTTCCTGAAACAGTAGTTGGGGAAGGAAATGGCAACCCACTCCAGCATTCTTGCCTGGAGAATCCCATGGACGGAGGAGCCTGGCAGGCTACAGTCCATGGAGTCACAAAGAGTCGGATATGACTGAGCGACTTCACTTTCATTTTTCAAAACAGTAGTAGCACTAGGCTTCTCATTGTCAGCAGAAGGTGTCTGTTAAGTCATCTGTCCCTCCCACTAGATTGTAAACTCTGAAAGAGGAGGAGGTGGCTAATTGGAGTTTATATTCTCAGCACCAAGAACAGTGTGCTTACCACATGTTAGGTGCCCCAAAATAGGGAATGAGTGAAACTAATCTCCACTTCTGGCTATATGCTATTTTCCCCCTCCTTGGCTCTCCAATACAAATATACAGAAATACAGGTCTCTCCCATCTCTCCTCAGTATAGGCTCAATCTGGTGGTGGTTGTTCTTTTAAAATCACAGGAAATCACACTTCTCCCCTCTACAGAGATGCTCCAGGGTTTTTACTATGTTTCCATAGTAAACAAAAGAAATAACTGTCTCTCTGTTCTCCCCAGGGCCCACACACCAGCTGGAGCTCTAACCCCCTTTCAATATTTAGTTTCAGCTTTTCAACACCTTGTTGGTTTGAGGCTGTTATGAGACAGTGGCTGAAGAATCAGGTGTGAAGTCCGATGATGACTCCAGTTCTCCTCTAACCTGACTTTGCCGTGGGCTGAGCAGTTGTTTTTCCATCTGCAAAATGAGAAATGATTCCAAAGGCTACCACCTCAGGCCATCTGTGTGTGGTAAAGGACCAGGTCATCATGGACCAAGGCATGGTTCCACAGTTCAGTTCAGTCGCTCAGTCGTGTCCGACTCTTTGTGACCCCATGAATCACAGCACGCCAGGCCTCCCTGTCCACCACAAACTCCCGGAGTTCACTTAGACTCACGTCCATTGAGTCAGTGATGTCATCCAGCCATCTCATCCTCTGTCGTCCCCTTCTCCTCCTGCCCCCAATCCCTCCCAGCATCAGAGTCCTTTCCAATGAGTCAACTCTTCGCATGAGGTGGCCAAAGTACTGGAGTTTCAGCTTTAGTATCATTCCTTCCAAAGAAATCCCAGGGCTGATCTCCTTCAGAATGGACTGGTTGGATCTCCTTGCAGTCCAAGGGACTCTCAAGAGTCTTCTCCAACACCACAGTTCAAAAGCATCAATTCTTTGGCGCTCAGCTTTCTTCACAGTCCAACTCTCACATCCATACACGATCACTGGAAAAACCATAGCCTTGAGTAGACGGACCTTTGTTGGCAAAGTAATGTCTCTGCTTTTGAATATGCTATCTAGGTTGGTCATAACTTTCCTTCCAAGGAGTAAGCGTCTTTTAATTTCATGGCTGCAGTCACCATCTGCCGTGATTTTGGAGCCCAGAAAAATAAAGTCTGACACTGTTTCCACTGTTTCCCCATCTATTTCCCATGAAGTGATGGGACCGGATGCCATGATCTTCGTTTTCTGAGTGTTGAGCTTTAAGCCAACTTTTTCACTTTCCTCTTTCACCTTCATCAAAAGGCTTTTGAGTTCCTCTTCACTGTCTGCCATAAGGGTGGTGTCATCTGCATATCTGAGTTTATTGACATTTCTTCTGGCAATCTTGATTCCAGCTTGTGCTTCTTCCAGCCCAGCATTTCTCATGATGTACTCTACATAGAAGTTAAACAAGCAGGGTAACAATATACACGTGCACAGCTAATCTGCAGCCAGTGTCGTCTTCGACTCACCAAGCAAGTGTCACAGCGCTCAGACTGCTCCAAACCCTGCTGTCTGACCCCTGTCTGTACCACTGGTCTCCTGGCAACATCGGTTGTCTCTAAAATTTTTCAAACGTCTACTCTCACGTTCTGTGCTTATCTTGCCATGACCCAGAAACAGACCAGACCAACCACTGGCACCAGCTCAGGAACAACCCTCTGAAAATCCCTGTGCCACAGGTCCCATGTTGTCATGATGAGTGACTTACCAACTCTAATAGCTGTAATAATATCAATAGCAATAATAATGGGGCATTGCCCTCCAGCTTGGGAGAATGAGGTGCTGGTCTTCACTTCCTCCTCTGGAAATCTCTGTTAGAACAAGGCTGATTCTAGTGACCCAGAAGCTTCACCTTCTGAGAAGCTTGTGTAGCCTCTGCACTCTGCCCACCATGTGCTATGGAGGATGGCACAAGACTCCTTCCTTTAGAAATCCACATCCCAGGCTTCCCTGCTGGCTCAGTGGTAAAGGATCTGCCTGCTAATCCAGGAGACATGGGTTCCATCCTTGATCCAGGAAGATCCCACATGCCTCTGGGCAACCAAGCCCGTGTGCCACAGCTACTGAGCCTGTGTTCTAGAGCCCAGGACCCACAACTTCCAAAGCCCTTGTGCCTTAAAGCCTGTGCTCTGCAACAAGAGAAACCACCACAATGAAAGCCCACACACCCCGAAGAAGAGTTGTCCCCACTCACTGCAACTAGAGAAAGCCTGAGCCACAACGAAGGCCCAACATGGTCAAAAACAAATAAATAAATGTACTCATAAAATTATGTTTTAAAAATAACAAAAGAAAAAAAAAAAATCTGCCTCTTATTCCTGTATGTCTCTGAGGACTGTTGGCTTCACTGCGTTGTGTCATGTTGTACTGTGTGTTGCATTGCATTACTGTGGGCTCCAGCACAAGGCAAAGGGGCTGGGTATATCTATGCCAAAGCCTTTGACTATGTGCATCACAATCAACTGTGGAAAATTCTGAAAGAGATGGGGATACCAGACTACCTGACCTGCCTCTTGAGAAACCTGTATGCAGGTCAGGAAGCAACAGTTAGAACTGGACATGGAAAAACAGACTGGTTCCAAATAGGAAAAGAGTCCATCAAGGCTGTATATTGTCACCCTGCTTATTTAACTTCTATGCAGAGTACATTATGAGAAACCCTGGGCTGGAAGAAGCACAAGCTGGAATCAAGATTGCTGGGAGAAATATCAATAACCTCAGATATGCAGATGACACCACCCTTATAGCAGAAAGTGAAGAAGAACTAAAGGGCCTCTTGATGAAAGTGAAAGAGGAGAGTAAAAAAGTTGCCTTAAAGCTCAGCATTCAGAAAACTAAGGTCATGGCATCTGGCTCCATCACTTTATGGCAAATAGATGGGGAAACAGTGGAAACAGTGGCTGATTTTATTTTTCTGGGCTCCAAAATCACTGCAGATGGTGATTGCAGCCATGAAATTAAAAGATGCTTACTCCTTGGGAGGAAAATTATGACGAAACTAGATAGCATATTAAAAAGCAGAGACATCACTTTGTCAACAAAGGTCCATCTCGTCAAGGCTATGGTGTTTCAAGTAGTCATGTATGGATGTGAGAGTTGGACCATAAATAAAGCTGAGCACCGAAGACTTGATGCTTTTGAACTGTGGTGTTGGAGAACACTCTTGAGAGTCCTTTGGACCACAAGGAGATCAAACTAGTCCATCCTAAAAGAAATCAGCCCTGAATATTCATTGGAAGGACTGATGCTGAAGATGAAACTCCAATCCTTTGGCCATCTGATGCAAAGAACTGACTTATTGGAAAAGACCCTGATGCTGGGAAAGATTGAAGGCAGGAGGAGAAGGGGACAACAGAAGGTGAGATTGCTGCATGGCATCATTGAGTCGATGGACCTGAGTTTGAGCAAGGCCCAGGAATTGGTGATGGACAGGGAAGCCTGGCCTGCTATAGTCCATGGGGTCACAAAGAGTTGGACATGACTAAGTGACTAAGCTGAACTGAACTGAACTGAAGAGGGAAGTGAACCCACAACCAGGTTAGCAGGTCCCAAGCTAGTCTTATCTGAAGCAGGTGTCACAGGTTTATAATAGTTTGAATCTTATAATCCCCAAAGCTCCCCATCACTGATACCCAATGATGTGTCAGATGCTATATTATAAATGCTATCTCATTAAGTACCTGCCCCCAACCCTGCAGATAACCTACCTTCAAGATTGACAGTTCCACTCATTTGAAAGAGAAAGAAACCAAGCTGCTAGAGACCCTGCCTTCCACCCTGAGGCTTTTTGGGTAGTGGAACTGTGATCTTATCTTTTACCTTCCAGTCTGGTCATTAGTAAGACCTTACCCAGAAGTCCCAGCCTCCTCAGTTCCGCACAGGCCCTTTAGGGCCAGGCTGTGAGCCTAGGACTGAGCCAGGGAGTTATAGACATGGAGCATCCCCTTTCCTTCCTTTGGAGCTTGGCTTGGCGGAGCCAGGGTCATTGTGAGAGAGCCTTGGAGCACAAGCAGAGTTCAAGGGACCATAAACCCACTCCTCACAGAGATCTCTAGTCTGGTTCCAGATTTGGAGTAGTCAGGTTTTATTTTTAAGTGAGGAAGGAAGTTTTTCCTTCCCCCTTCTCTACTTCAAGAACTGAGATGCTCTGAAATCAATTGGCAATTATATATGGCATCCACCAGGTGTGCAGTTTCCGGTTCCCTGACACGTGGGATGAAAATCTGATGCTGGTCCACCTCATATCAATGAAGACAATGTCTCTGGGGGTCAGGCCTGGGCATCAGTGCTGAAAGTTCCCAGGTGAGTCCACTGTGCAGCAAGGGTGGGGGGCCACGGCCCAGGACCACCTGGGGACAAGCTTCATGACTCCCCAGACTCTGCCCTCTGTTCTCAGCCTTATTCTGTTCTTTCTCACTCTTGTTTACTCTCTCTGGCTTTGCTCCACAAAGACCTCAGGAGCAGCAGCCTCAATCCTCCATAAGCGCTTAATCAAAGACGTCGATTTCTATAGAAATGACTATTCAGTCACAGTATGAGTTTCACGGTACAGTTTGAAACTGGTGATGTGACTTGGCAATTGTTTTGAAATATAAAAAGAATGGATCTTTATGGACAGACAAAAACATCTCAGTTGTGGAATAATAAAAGGATCAGACATAATTGTAAAGTTACATAAATATGTAAATTGATCATGTCACCAAGAAATCTAATTACCTAACTGGAAAAAATTTTTTATTTTAACCAGAAGAGAATGGTCTGTCAGAACCTTGTGCAGAGAATTATGATGATCCTAGGAAACATAATATGTTGAAAAAAGCAGAGAATGGTATTTCTTTCCAGCTTTTATGTTTAAGATAACAGAAAAATCTATGTTACTATGTTGCATGCGTTATGTTTGAAAAACAAGCAAAATTATAACATGGTGCCACAACAATGCTACTGCCCAGAAAATGAGGCAAGAAGTGAGTGTGCATAATGTCCTTAGTTTAGACTGCAAGGCAATAAGCTGTAGAATAAGTAATAAGTGGCATTAACCTTCTCTGCCCCAACTGCTCAACCCACGGAGAGAGAGAATTATTAAAAATTCCACAGATGCCCTTTGGCTGTCTGAACCCTTAGAAAGAGGTTCTGTACAGAGAAGCCCAGAAATGCTGCAGAGCGTAATGAGTGAAGATAAGCCTCCAGGTACGACTGTATCTGTCACCACAGATATTGCAGAACTGCGACTGTGACTGTGGCTGACATTTTAGAAAATAAAACTTCTAATAAATTCGTGATTCTGGTGAACCAAGAAATGTGGAGACTTTTCAGGAAACAGGGTCAGAATCTAACTTACCAACTGTGCTGTATGCCCCATTTTTTTTTTTGGCCCCACAGTAGGCAGGACCTTAGTTCCCCGACTAGGAATCAAACCTGTGCAGTGGAAGGGCAGAGTCTCAACCACTGGACTGCCAGGGAAGTCCCTATCCCCTAGTTGGTCCTGTACAATCAGTCCGGCTGGGAGAGGAACAAGCCAGACCCCACACAGGGGACGCGGGGTGGGGAGGGGGGCGGTGGAGGAGGGATGGTAAGCAGGGCAGTTGGCAGTTGTGGGTTGATCCAGCTGTGAACCAAGCTGCGAGTAGGTGAAATGCGCCCTTCTTCCTAGTGTGCAGGCCCCACCTCTCCCAGATGCTCCAAGCATCTCATCCACCATCACTACCCTTTGCCGCAGACAGAGCCTCTCATGGCCTTTGCCCATCACTTGTGCCCCCTCTGTCCCATGCCAGCGCTCTTTGTTACCCTCCAAGACCAAGCCAGCAACTACCGCTGGGGAAAAGCCAGCTGTGTGATGAAGACAGAAGACAAAGAGCCTGTACCAGATTGAATAGTGCTCCTGCCCACTAAATTCAAGTCCTTCTTAGAACCACGAGCCTATTGCCTCACCTGACAATCTTGCCACAGAGCCCACAGGCACCCACAATGTCCTGGGTGCTAAACCCACACCTCCCCACACTCTGGAACCAGCAGCTCCACAAATGTGGCTGAATTTGCAAATATGATCACTGTAGATGTAATGGGTGAGGTCATACTGAAGTAGGTGGGCGCCTAATCTAACATGAGTGCTGTCCTTCCAAGAGGAAAAGAGACACAGCCGCACAGACATACAGACACACCGTGTCTAGAGGAAGACAGAGTGCAGACGCCCAGAGAACGCCATGTGAGGTGACAATCACAGGGTTGCCCCTACAAGCCAAGGATTGCCAGGACCATCAGAAGCTAGAAGAAGCAAGGAAGGATCCTCGCCCAGAGCCTTTGGAGAGTGCACAGCCTTGCCTCATCTCCAGTGTTGGACTTGGAGCCTCCAGAACTGGGAGACAATGTGTTTCTATTGTTTAAGCCACCCAGATTGTAATACTGAGTTACGCCAGCACTAGGTACTGATACGGAGCCTTTAAAGGTAAGCATGTATCTGACTGCTAACCGCAGTCTCCTGCAGACTTGGGGTGAAAACAAGTCTCACCTCAAATGAAGACTCCTTGTGTCCTGGGGGAGTTACTTAGTGCTCTGCTTGGAGCTGGGCTGTGAGGTGGCATCCAGACTCTACAAAGAAGAATGCCATTAGGTACATGGCATTCATGAACCCAGAAGAGGGAGTGACAGCTTGTGTCAGCTACTGCCAGCCCTGCTGGAGGCACCTCCCAGGGGTCACAGCCTCGGCACCCTCAATCACCCACTCTCCTGCTATGTTGAGACACCTTCTGTTTTTCACTCTATGGGGGAAAAATAAACAAGTCAAAATAATGCACTTAGAACTTTTTTCAAATGTCTGTTTCAAATAAATCTAATCTATTTAAAAAAATGAAATTATTCTTATACAAATACACTGAACGTCAGTTGATTTCTTCTTTAATGGAAGCTTTGTTAGTAAGCCAAAGAAGGCTGCAAAAGGGTCCTGTGAGGACTAGTTTATGAAAGTGTAAATATTTAAGATACAAAGTCAAAGTGGTTTCAGAAAATTTGTGAGACTGGACAAAAAAAAAAACAATGTTTTTTAACCAATAGGATTTAGATGATAAAAACTTAGAAGAAAAACAAAGAATGACTTCGTTTACCATTCAGCTTCCCTGGAATGGCTACCCATTCCAGTATTCATGCCTGGAGAAGCCCATGGATGGAGGAGCCTGGCGGGCTACAGTCCATGGGGTCACAAAGAGTCAGACACAACTGAGCGACTAACACATTAACTTTCAGTATCTGCTTAGTTTCTTTAGTACCTAGCATGGAATTTGGCAAGCAGTAAATTTAATGAATAAGTACTCGACTGCATATGTTAATTTAAAAAAACTTCAAGATATTTAAATATCAAATGCTATTTGGACATGAAAATATCATCTCGATAAGCTATAACTCTTCTATACTCTTCTAATGAGCTTATGAAATATGGAGAACCACTTCGACATTCTGAAAGTCAGCATTCAAGGAGGATATTAATACTTCTACTGTAATAACAACAGCAACCCTTATATAACACTGCTAAATGCCAATTACTATCATAATTGTTTCTTTTACATCTCAAGAAAAAAAAGTGAAAATGTTAGTCTCGCAGTCGTGTCCAGCTTTTTGCAACTCCATGGACTGCAGTCCACCAGGCTCCTACACCCATGGAATTTTCCAGGCAATAACACTGGAGTGGGTAGCCATTCACTTATCCATGGGATAGATCCTACCCAGGGATTTGAACTCAGGTATCCTGCATCGCAGGTAGATTTTCTATCAGCTGAACCACTGTTTAATCCTCACAACAACTCATCATTTTGCAGATGAGGCAATGGAAACACAGAGAGGCTAAGTAAATTGTCAAAACCACACAGGAAATAAGGGGCAGAGCTAGCCAGTGTAGCCCCATCTACACAATGCAGCCTCTCACTAGGAGTTCCTCCTCCAGTAAATGTTTATGAAGGAGACACTGAATGTGAGTACTGTGTCTGGACATCATTTTGAGATGAAGAAGCACCACTGAGTCACTGCCGGGAAAGCTCTTCCGGGTCATAGCTCACTCATGTTCCTCCAAACCTGAGACTCCAGCAATGCACATCCTCCTCCATGAAACTGCTATTCAGACCCAAAGAGCTCTCACTTACTCAACTCTCTCCCCAGAGTCAGGCAGGCATAGACAATCCTTTCAGATATTAACATCCTATGGCCAAGGTGTCGATCATAGTGTATTCATTAGGAGACACCTACAGTGCTGGTTTGCCTTCCTAAGAGGGAAAGTTAGTGATTGCACATACATTCCTATGGCCTATTTTAAAAGCTGAACTCTTTGTTTCCTTAAATAGCTATCTTTCCAGATGCCACATTTCCCCTGGCTATGGTTTGAATGACCATAAATGAGATTAAATTTTAAGCAAACAAGCAAGACGACAGCAGCAATGGTTTTGTTTGCAGGGTCAAGACTCGTAACTTCCTTTGGCCAAACCTCCTGGAGGTTTTAGTAAATTTTCTGAGAGCACGTGAGAAATTAGAACGGGAATGAGGGAGTTTTGCTAGTGTGGCTCATTCACGCTAAGATTATACATGGATCATGTTTGTTTACAGACTATTTACAGACTCATTAGATCACCCCCAGGACATGTCCCAGGATGTAGCTAGTTAGCAGACCTTTTATTGGCATTAAATGATGTCTTAAAGCGATTCAGGAAAACTTTAGTCGATGCATCACTTTTCTGGGAAACAAATATCATGCATGGATTTTATGCGTCACTTATTTCCATCTGGCCCATGAGCCGCACACTTCGCTTACGCACCTGCTTCTGGATGAGTAGCACAGCATGTGTTCATTAGAACAGCTAAGTGTTATTGCAAACGCTCCAAAAGTGTACTGGCTCCATCACTCCAGAAGTTCACCCTGTGCTCACGTATTAATCCTGGATGGATGAACAGGAAAGAAGTTTTAGAGAAGGTTCAAGATTTAATACCATACCAACCCAAGCATATTCATTTTTAGGTTGGCCCTGAAAGTGACCAGAAGAAAATTGCAAATAACCAGAAAATCTTCTAGTTCTTTCAGCCTGAACAAGGATAGGACTAAGCCTCGAGAGAAACTTAAGGACAACGAGAGACGAAAGTGCCCCTGCTCGTGATCACATGCGAGGACTCCTGCATAGTCACTAGAATAGTTACACCTCATTCATGAAAGCTACTCTTGCTAATGTAATACTCATAGACTAGAATCACCTCTTGTTAATAGTATTGTAGTACTAAGCACTACAGTTCAGTTCAGTCCGGTTCAGTCGCTCAGTCGTGTCCGACTCTTTGCGACCCCATGAATCGCAGCACACCAGGCCTCCCTGTCCGTCACCAACTCCCGGAGTTCACTCAAACTCACGTCCATTGAGTTGGTGATGCCATCCAGCCATCTCATCCTCTGTCTTCCCCTTCTCCTCCTGCCCCCAATCCCTCCCAGCATCAGAGTCTTTTCCAATGAGTCAACTCTTCGCATGAGGTGGCCAAAGTACTGGAGTTTCAGCTTTAGCATCATTCCTTCCAAAGAACACTCAGGGCTGATCTCCTTTAGAATGGACTGGTTGGATCTCCTTGCAGTCCAAGGGACTCTCAAGAGTCTTCTCCAACACCACAGTTCAAAAGCATCAATTCTTCGGCGCTCAGCCTTCTTCACAGTCCAACTCTCATCGATACATGACTACTGGAAAAACCATAGCCTTGACTAGATGGACCTTTGTTGACAAAGTAATGTCTCTGCTTTTGAATATGCTATCTAGGTTGGTCATAACTTTCCTTTCACGGAGTAAGCATCTTTTAATTTCATAGCTGCAGTCATCATCTGCAGTGATTTTGGAGCCCCCCAAAATAAAGTCTGACACTGTTTCCACTGTTTCCCCATCTATTTCCCATGAAGTGATGGGACCGGATGCCATGATCTTCATTTTCTGAATGTTGAGCTTTAAGCCAACTTTTTCACTCTCCTCTTTCACTTTCATCAAGAGGCTTTTTAGTTCCTCTTCACTTTCTGCCCTAAGAGTGGTGTCATCTGCATATGTGAGGTTATTGATATTTCTCCTGGCAATCTTGATTCTAGCTTGTGCTTCTTCCAGCCCAGTGTTTCTCATGATGTACTCTGCATAGAAGTTAAATAAGCAAGGTAACAGTATACAGCTTTGACGTACTCCTTTTCGTATTTGGAAAGTCTGTTGTTCCATGTCCAGTTCTAACTGTTGCTTCCTGACCTGCATACAGGTTTCTCAAGAGGCAGGTCAGGTGGTCTGGTATTCCCATCTCTTGAAGAATTTTCCACAGTTTATTGTGATCCACACAGTCAAAGGCTTTGGCATAGTCAATAAAGCAGAAATAGATGTTTTTCTGGAACTCTCTTGCATTTTCCATGATCCAGCGGATGTTGGCAATTGGATCTCTGGTTCCTCTGCCTTTTCTAAAACCAGCTTGAACATCTGGAAGTTCACAGTTCACATATTGCTGAAGCCTGGCTTGGAGAATTTTGAGCATTAATTTACTAGCGTGTGAGATGAGTGCAATTGTGCGGTAGTTTGAGCATTCTTTGGCATTGCCTTTCTTTGGGATTGGAATGAAAACTGACCTTTTCCAATCCTGTGGCCACTGCTGAGTTTTCCAAATTTGCTGGCATATTGAGTGCAACACTTTCACAGCATCATCTTTCAGGATTTGAAAGAGCTCAGCTGGAATTCTATCACCTCCACTAGCTTTGTTCGTAGCGATGCTTTCTAAGGCCCACTTGACTTCACATTCCAGGATGTCTGGCTCTAGGTGAGTGATCACACCATCATGATTATCTTAGTCATGAAGATCTTCTTTGTACCGTTCTGCGTATTCTCGCCACTTCTTAATATCTTCTGTTTCTGTTAGGTCCATACCATTTCTGTCCTTTATCGAATCCATTTTTGCATGAAATGTTCCCTTGGTATCTCTCATTTTCTTGAAGAGATCTCTAGTCTTTCCCATTCTGTTGTTTTCCTCTATTTCTTTGCATTGATCGCTGAGGAAGGCTTTCTTATCTCTTCTGGCTATTCTTTGGAACTCTGCATTCAGATGCTTATATCTTTCCTTTTCTCCTTTGCTTTTCACTTCTCTTCTTTTCACAGCTATTTGTAAGGCCTCCCCAGACAGCCATTTTGCTTTTTTGCATTTCTTTTCCATGGGGATGGTCTTGATCCCTATCTCCTATACAATGTCACAAACCTCAGTCCATAGTTCATCAGGCACTCTGTCTATCAGATCTAGTCCCTTAAATCTATTTCTCACTTCCACTGTATAATCATAAGGGATTTTATTTAGATCACTAAGCACTACTGCACACATTAAAAATACTGAAGTGTACTAATGAGGCCAACATTTGGGGAGCTTTAAGTGTGATCTAGATATAAAAAAATATGGAGTGCCTTTTTCTTTTAAATCGTAAATCTAGAGATCTACAAAGAATTGGATTTACCCAAAAAGAAAAAAGATATATTTGAGGAAGACCTATATATTTCAGGTTAGTTTCCTAGGGCTGCTGGCTGGCTACCACAACCTGGGTGGCTTGAAACAACAGAAGTGTGTTCTCTCACACTTTCAGGGGTGAAGTCCAAAATCAAGGGCCCTCAACGAGCTGGAAAGAAGGAGCCTTCAGAGCCCCATGCCCTACTGCAGTGGCCGCCAAACCTTGACACTCACCATCCAGCAGCTGTAGTGTTTCACCTCAGCCTCGATCATCGAGATGTGGCTGTCTCACCTGGGTGTCTATGCGTCCTTCCCTCTTCTTACAAGGACACTGGTCATATTAGATTAAGCTTCTACCAACTCCAGTGTGATCTCATCTTAACTAATTACATCAACATTGACCCTATTTCTAAACAATGTCACATTCTGAGGTACTGGGGCTTAGGACTTCAACATTTGCTTTGCAGAGGACACAATTCAACCCATAACAGTATACCAATTCCCTTTTTTTTTTTTTTTTTTTTTTTGAACCATGCAGCTTGCAGGATCTCAGTTCCCCAAATAGGGATCAAGCCTGAGTTCCCTGCAGTGGAAGCACAGAGTCCCAATCATTGGACTACCAAAGAATTTCCTCATTTCATCTTTCAATTACTATAAGGTCCACATATGAGCTTCCCAGGTAGCACAGTGGTAAAGAATCCGCCTGCCAGTGCAGGAAACTCAAGATGTATGGGTTCAATCTCTGGGTCGGGAAGATTCTCTGGAGGAGAAAATGGCAATCCACTCCAGTATTCTTGCCTGGAATATTCCACAGACAGAGGAGCCTGGAGGGCTACAGTCCACAGGGTCACAAAGAGTCAGACCCAACTAACTGACTGAGCACAGCACCATGTATGAGCTAGGATTTTAGCAAAAGACTCTAATACACTTGCTGAAATACTCCATTGCGGGGGTTTAAATCCTGAAAGCATTTGTCTAAGTTAATGTTGTGGCAGCCAGGTATTTATGTGCACTCCTTTGGAAGGAAAGTAGCAACCCTGAGCAGATTACTTTCCAGAGGTTTCCAAAACATTTACATTTACTTGAAGGCTGTGAGCATTGCAGTTTCACAACACCGCAACTCCACATGTAGCCCAGCTGACTCAGGTCCACCCATCCAACGATCTGCAAAATTTCTTAAAGCAGAAAAGATGTTACCTTCGACCCCTGAGACAGCAGCAGCCTTCTGGTCACTTAACAGTGTGTTAAGTTGTTCCCGCGCTCTCTTGGAAGCGCCATCGTCTATTGACTGGATTCTCTAATTTCACTGATGGCACAGTTCACATATGAAATCACTCTCTGCTCAGAGCACCAGAGCCCCGGGGGCATCCATCAACACTTCAAGTCTCTTTACAGCTTCTTATTTGGGGAATTCCCTGGTGGTCCAATGGTTAAGACTCTGAGTTCCACTGCAGGAAGCATGGGTTCGATCCCTGATTGGGGAACAAAAATCCTGCATACCAGAGCAGGGTGGTCAAAGAATAATAAAAATTTTTAAAAAGCATCTCATGTGAAAAATATCTCTTTGGTGAGATAGGTGGTCCTGGGTTGGTTAAGCTCTGCTAGGACTGGCTACATAACTGGGGGAAATTGCTTGATAGTGAAAGTGTCAGTCGCTCAGTCATATCTGACTCTGCAATCCCACGGACTATAGCCCACCAGGTTCCTCCATCCATTGAATTCTCCAGGCAAGAATACTGGCATGGGTTATCATTCCCTTCTCCGTGGGATCTTCCTGATCCAGGGACTGAACAGGTCTCCTGTACTGCTGGCAGATTCTTAGTGCAAATGAAACTATGGGACCCTTGTTCAAAACATCATTAATTTAAGATAACATCAGCAGAGCATTAAACCAAGCACAGACCCTATGTGACTACAGGTCACTTGTCCCTGAAGCCAGCAACCTCCACCCTTCCCCTCCCCGGGGCCTCCCCAAAACTGATTTTCCTTGACCTCTGAGGAACTTCCTGAGTGACACAGCCTCTGAGTTAGTTAGAAGTGTTGACATCAGCGTCATTGAGAAACCATGTTTATTCAGGTGCAAGTTTGTCACTTACCCGCTTTTGATTCCAGACGTGCAGGTACTGAGCACAGAATCCTGACTCCGAATTCCTCCAAATCCCCGCCTGGCACTGGTTACCCAGGGGGCTGGTGGCCCCTCACCCTTCCCCTGGGGAACTAAGACCTTCCCCAGCCTGAAGCCATCAGGGCCCCAGGAAAGGAGTACAGCAGCCCCAGTGGCATGTTAAATTCAGGCACAGGAATTTCCCTGGCAGTCCAGTGGCTAAGACTCCAAGTTCCCAATGCACAGGGCTTGGGTTTGATTCAGGGTCAGGGAACTAGATCCCACAGGCCACAACTGAGAGTTCACAGGTGGCAACTGAAGATCTTGCATGAGATCAAAATCCCATGTGTGACCACTAAGACCTGGCACAGCCAAATAAATAAATAAATTCTGGTACAGTCTTTAGTTCCCCTAAATCTACATGGGTGGCCATGTAGATCCCACATGGCTACATCTTCAAGTTTTCAAAAGACTCCAGAAATACAGTTTTTCATGTGAATTCTCCTAATTGTACAATGTTGATAACTAAATGGGCTTCCCAGGTGCTATTAGTGGCAAAGAACCCAGCTGCCAATGCAGGAGACTTAAGAAACACTGGTTTCACCCCTGGGTTGGGAAGATCCCCTGGAGGAAGGCATGGCAACCCACTCCAGTATTCTTGCCTGGAGAATCCCATGGACAGAGGAGCCTGGCAGGCTCTAGTCCATAGCATCACAAAGAGCTGGACATGACTGAAGTAACTTAGCATGCATGACAACTAAATAAGAATTTTAGAAAATTGCATAAGCAAAACAAAAGCTGTCTGTGAGCCCTGTTTAGCTGTGGGCTGAAGTATACTAGCTTCGTCTCATTGGAGGATTACCATCCGGCCCCTAGAGATGGTTCCCACATCCTCCCCATGACCATGTTCCCTCCTTAAGGTTGCACTTTCTCCCCAGACAGTCACCTCTGGGTACTGAAGGCTTGTGTGTTATATTCATGCGCACAGAGCACTGTAGGATGTGTGTGTGCTCCCTCAAGAGCAGAGAAGGCTCTGGAAGTGCTGAGGTCTCTAACTGGGGCATCAGCAGGGAAGACTCTATCAAGGTACCAGCCTGGAGAAAGTGAGGAGGTGAAGCTTGGGGTCTTAACAGGCTAGGGGAGATTGACCTTGGATGAAGCCCGCTGGCCTGGGTAGTGGGGGGCTGGTGGTAAGAAGGGTGTGGTCATAGGAACAGGGCTGGTGAGAGGACAGAATGAGGAAACTGGAGAGGATGTGGCAGAGGAGAGAGGACCACAGGAGGGAGACCATGTGACAAGCCCACTGCTGCAGAGCTGCCCAGCCTGGCCACTGATGGACCAACAGTCCTCCTGGAGAACAGTGCTCCTCTCCAGACTTTGCACACGTGACTCATGACTGTGATTTAGGGGCAGCTGACTGGGCGGCCCCCAGAGTCTCCCAGAGACAGGAAGCACAAAGTGCTTTTTTGCCCTGACTGCCCCCAGGGGAGCAAACACTTGTAGAATTTGTTCATACTTCTCACTGTGGGTTTCTGTTTGATGAATTACACATTCCCAGGAAGCTTCGGTAACACGATAGCTCTTGTTGGGTTTGGGCGGGGTGGGGGTGGGGAAGGGGACTGTGTGGAGCACCTGGTTGACACTGTGAATAGGAAAAGGCAGACACCATTCTGTCCCAGAATGTGCTCGGTCACCTGGAGCTGGTCTGAATTGACCAGCCCTGGGCAAGCAGGAAAGAGAAGTCAGGAGCTTGAGGGGTAGACGGCTGACCCTGCCCCTATAGACAGGCTTGGAGTTGACCATGATCTTCAGGAAAGGCCTGGACGTCTAAGGAGGCTGCAAAGACCAGAATCACCTGTCCTCCCTTAGGCTGGGGGCTCAGTTAAATTATCAGGAGTGTGTCGGACCACCAAGGTCACTGTCGTGGGCACTTAGCCACGTCTGACCTGTTCGTAGTGTGAGCAAAACCCTAAGTGATCTGAGGTGGGCAGTGGCAGGTGCTGTGTGTGTCCCTAAAGGAGGAATTATTGAGAATATCTTTCAAAAACTCTATCCATGAGACAGGAAGCCAACTGAAAATTTGGCAGCTACAGGGTCTTGCAGATGTAATCAAAGTAGATGAAGTATATTTTCATGCCTAAATGACTCGGTATGGTTTTGAACACTGAATACATTAACCATGGAGCTTTTAACTTGCATTTCTCTCTAAATTATATGGATCCACCACAGATATTTAAGTTGGAGATGACTTGTGTTCTTAAACATTTTACAGGAAAGCATGTACACACTTAATATATATATTTGCTTCGGTTATGATCTTTGTTAAGTAACAAGATGCATTCCCTACAGAATTTTATACGACGTTTTCCATACTCGTGGCCTGTAAAGCACTGCAGAATTGCATTAGATAATAAAGCGCCTTGAACACACTCCCTGGAATGGAAAAGGTGGACTTTATAAGTGTGCTGGGGTGGAGGAGGGCAGAGAAGGGGGAGGGCAGAGAGAGGACGGTGGGGAGGAGGAGAGAAGTGCTCCGTGTTTCAGGCTGGTGGTACAGACAGCCCCCGATGGCCAGAGGCCCCTTCTGAAACAGGAGCGGGCAAGTCCATCTTTTTCAAGACTAGAGCACACCAGTCCATGACTGGACTCCTGCTGCAGCTGTCTCCAGGTCCCCTTGACAAAGAGATAACTGTCATATGGGAAGATGAGATCCCATTTTGTGCAAGTTACTGTTGGTGATTTTACCTGCTCATTCAGGTAAAGGGGTCCGTCTGGCTCTGGGACTGGTTCATTCTGTCGAAGTCACGAATGACTCATGTTCTCCTGCCCAGTGAAAGGCAGACTTCACTGCCTTCGGCTCTTTCTTCCAGTCACCAAAAGAAGACCTGGCCTCTGTTGGTTTTGCACTTGCATCTGTGTCTCAGCAGGCTGTCTCCTCTTCTGGGGTCGATGAAGAAAACATTTCACGAAGTTCAAAGTCACAGCATCCTCATCAGAGCAGTTGGGATGCTGGCAGATGGAAGGCACGTGGATGTCCAGGTTGCCCGCGGGGTTGGTGGGTGCCTCTGTGTCCTCATGGCAGTGATAGTGCACCGTGGGGGTGGGGAGGCCAAGAGCAGGGAGCAGAGGAGCTTGGGGAGGGACAGGTAAGCGGAGCTTGTCTTGGGACCGTTCCAAGGGTCCAGGCACAACCGAAGGAGGGAACTGAGGTGATCTCGTTATGCTGAGCATTTGACCAAACCATGATGATCTTTCCATTTTCCTTTCTACACTGACTTTTAATTTCAATCACAGAACCAGACTCTCTGTAGTGCCAAAAATATTATTAGAAGTGAAAAGGCAATAGACTCTCAAAGAGCCTAGAAAATGCAACTTCGTGTACCATGTATATTGTTTGTGGCTGCACAAACAGTTAGCGCCAGACTTGGCAGCTTAACACAAACATAAACGTTTATCATCTCACATGGATTCTGCAGGTCAGAATCTGGGGAGCTGCTTGGCTGGGCTGACCCAGCTCCAGTCTCTCATGAGCTGAAGTTGGGGCTATAGTCGTCCAAAGGCTTGGCTGGGGCGGGAGCATCTGTTCCAAGATGGTTCACTCACATCTCCTGCCAGTGCTGGCGCCTGGCAAGAGTGTGGTAGAAGCCACACTGTTATGATTTAGCTTCTAATCACACTCACCCCTTCTGCAATAGCCCATTATTTGCAGAACTGCTCCCCTAGTTCGTTTGGGAGGAAACAAGACAAAAGCGTGACTCCAGAAGGTGAGGATTGCTGGAGGCCATGTTGGAAAATCACCGCCATGTCTGGGAAAATGCATGTATTTGTAAGAAGACGACAAACACAAATACATTCTTGGCTGAAATCCTCAGAAAATCCAATTGTGTTCAACTTTCAAATCTGTCCCGCATTTGACCCAGAAATACTTGTGGCAGAAGTGACTGAACTCCACTTTCCTTTCAACTTGCTGCCCGCCCCCGAGAGAAGAGGACCGCCAGCTTCACAAAACGCTGAAAGGTGGAGACCTACAGGGAGGGAGAGCAGCAGGAATGCTATTCTTCTCTTGCCTTGCAACTCCCTGCAACATATATTACCACATGCTTGAAAAGTGCCACCAGGATGAAAGGCTGCTCCTAATCAACAAATCAAAGCTAAGAAATAATTGAAACCCAGGGAAAATTGGTTCTAATATAAAGACCAAAGGGACAATTTGCTAACATGACACAGATGAGAAGTGGTAGCATCCATCTCAGAGAAATGAATGCGGATAGAGGATGAAGGAAAGTGTTTTGATGTTAACAAAGTCACTCCCACACAGGAACTGGGAATCCTAAACTGTGGTGGCCTAAGTGAGGAGGGGTAACACTGTTATCTCTTGTTAAGTGCAAGGCATTCAAGGAAACTTTCCTTTCTCTTAATTGCAATCAAGAAGTGTAACCCAAAGATTGTGTGTGTGTGTATACTGTGCCCACTGCTTGCAGAGGAGATCTAAAGACTATCTATATCTATATCTATATATATATGGTCTCAGCACTCAGGGAACTTATCCTTTAGAGAGAGAAATAGACATAAATAAGTGAACCATGAGTGTCTGTGGGCAAGGGATTATGGGAGTGCTGAATGAAGATAACTGAAGGAAGGCTTCCCAGAAGAGGTGGCAAAGGAATGGGGCTCTGTACAATAAACTGGAAAATTCTGAAAGAGATGGGAATATCAGACCACCTGATCTGCCTCTTGAGAAACTTGTATGCAGGTCAGGAAGCAACAGTTAGAACTGGACATGGAACAACAGACTGGTTCCAAATAGGAAAAGGAGTTCGTCAAGGCTGTATATTGTCACCCTGCTTATTTAACTTCTATGCAGAGTACATCATGAGAAACCCTGGACTGGAAGAAACACAAGCTGGAATCAAGATTGCCAGGAGAAATATCAATAACCTCAGATATGCAGATGACACCACCCTTAGGGCAGAAAGTGAAGAGAAACTAAAAAGCCTCTTGATAAAAGTGAAAGTGGAAAGTGAAAAAGTTGGCTTAAAGCTCAACATTCAGAAAATGAAGATCATGGCAACTGGTCCCATCACTTCATGAGAAATAGATGGGGAAACAGTAGAAACAGTGTCAGACTTTATTTTTGGGGGCCCCAAAATCACTACAGATGGTGACTGCAGCCATGAAATTAAAAGACGCTTACTCCTTGGAAGGAAAGTTATGACCAACCTAGACAGCATATTCAAAAGCAGAGACATTACTTTGGCAACAAAGGTTCATCTAGTCAAGGCTATGGTTTTTCCTGTGGTCATGTATGGATGTGAGAGTTGGACTGTGAACAAGGCTAAGCGCTGAAGAATTGATGCTTTTGAACTGTGGTGTTGGAGAAGACTCTTGAGAGTCCCTTGGACTGCAAGGAGATCCAACCAGTCTATTCTGAAGGAGATCAGCCCTGGGATTTCCTTGGAAGGAATGATGCTGAAGCTGAAACTCCAGTACTTTGGCCACCTCATGCGAAGAGTTGACTCCTTGGAAAAGCCTCTGATGCTGGGAGGGATTGGGGGCAGGAGGAGAAGGGGACGACAGAGGGTGAGATGGCTGGATGGCATCACTGACTCAATGGAGGTGAGTTTGAGTGAACTCCAGGAGTTGGTGATGGACAGGGAGGCCTTGCTTGCTGCGATTCATGGGGTCACAAAGAGTTGGACATGACTGAGCAACTGAACTGAACTGAACTGAGCATTCACTCATGGAGAAGGCAATGGCACCCCACTCCAATACTCTTGCCTGGAAAATCCCTTGGATGGAGGAGCCTGGTAGGCTGCAGTCCTTGGGGTTGCTAAGAGTCGGACACGACTGAGCGACTTCCTTTTCACTTTTCACTTTCATGCATTGGAGAAGGAAATGGCAACCCACTCCAGTGTTCTTGCCTGGAGAATCCCAGGGACGGGGGAGCCTGGTGGGCTGCCATCTATGGGGTCACACAGAGTCAGACATGACTGAAGTGACTTAGCAGCAGCAGCAGGATCCACAAGATGCTGACAGGCAGGGCCAAGGGAGAAAGAGAATGGGCAACAGAGCAATTCAGAGAGCAATGAAACCAAAAGTGATGAATGCAGGATTTGTTTAGAGGACAGAAACAATGTAGACTGTAACTGGAATGAAGGGTTGGAAGCGGTCAGAAGTAGAGGGTGGTCCTTGATGGGAAAAGTGATAGGATACACTGGGAACAGAACTGGAAAGGCTGTTAACTCAGAGTTTATAAGAAAGCAATGGAAACCATATTACCAAGTTCAAATCTTGGCTGTACCAATTACCAGCTGTGTGAACTTGAACACATCAAACTCTGCACCTCAATTTCTTTGTTGGAAAGAATAATATGATAATATTGCCTTAATTCATAGGTTATGAGGATAAAGGACTTGATGTACAGAAAGCACTAGGTCAGTGCCTGGACCAGTGCTCCTCCATCATTATCATCATCATGTCATCGATTGTTTAGAGAGATAACTGTAGCACCTCTGTGAAAGGAAAGGAGGGGCAGGCCTGTGGGAAGCTGCAAAAGTAGAACGAAAGACTAATAATCAGTCAGATGTGAAATTGTGAGTCCAAATATGTGGCTAAATTTACACTTTCAGATGACCTAGGAGGCTGAAGACTTTACTGCTCGTGATAAACAAAGTTACCAGAAGAAATGAACGAAACCTTCCAAATCCCAGGCTTAATACAGTAACGAACTGTGTCTCACCTGGGAGACATACTTTACGTTGGTTGTGGGGAGGCTTTGCTCTACTCACTCTCCCAGGGACCATATGGAAACCCCACCCTCTTGGAGCTCCCCCTCCAGGACTGTCACCTCCTTGGTCACTGGGTCAGGGGATAAGATTGTGGGTGCCCATAGACCAGCTAGTGCATAACCCCACCTGGCTGTGGATGGGCAGGTTTTTCAGGGGAATTACATGGATGTTCAGTGAGTAGTAAATTCCTGTGCCACAAAATGAATGGCTTTGAACAGGCAAGTAATAAATTTGGGTTTGGGTGTTGTATTAGTTTGCTAGAGCTACCATAGGAAAGTATCAAAGATTGGGTAGCTTAAATAATTGAACATTATTGTCTCATAGCTACTGAGGCTAGAAGTCCAAGATCAAGAGGTCAACATTTTGGTTTTTCCTAAGGCCTTTCTCCTTGGCTTACAGATGGCTGTCTCCTCACTTGTTCTCACATGGAGGACCTCTCTGCCCACCCCGGGTGTCTCTTTGTGTATCCAAATTTCCTCTTCCTACAGGGACACCAGTCAGGTTGGATAAAAGCTAAACCTAATGGCCTCATTTTCACTTAATCACCTCTTGAGAATCTCTCTCAAAGATTGTCTTATTTTGAGGTAGTGAGGATTAGGGCTTCAACATATGAATTTTAAAGGCCACAATTCAACCCATACCAGACGTGATGAGTTTCACCCAACTGAAGGAATCATCTAAGGTATGTCTTGAGAATAAATTCCTTCTATTAGATGTTGGAAAGTTTTACCCTAAGCCAAGGAGTCCATGCAGCCTAAGAAGCAGTGATCGTAACTGTTATTTCTGTTCAGTTTTTGACAGAGCCAACAAGGTAAATATCCTAAACATGAAACAACAGGAAAAATCCCACTTCCATGAAGAAAGAAAAAAACCTGACCTCTGTAATATGCAAATATTAACAAAGATTGGAACCCATTCACATCTGGGAAGTAAATCATGGATGGATTTAACCTAGCATTCATCAAATAAATAGAGGCCGCAGTGATGATCCTAATTAAAAGAAAATTAATCTCCATGTCATACAGTAAACACTGACAGAAGGTAACACATCCATGGTTATTTCCTTACAGATTACATTAACCATGGTTAGAATCTCTTATCGTTTCCCATGTCTCAGTCTACATGCTGCCAGCATTTAAAAGAACAGTTTAAAATTCAGTCCTGCAAAGTAAGCAAAAAGCAGACAGATGACTGAATTTTTCTATCTTCATACCTATGTTTCATCATCCAGAAAAATAACCAGTAACTAGAACTACAAGAAAAGGTGCCTTATGAACTTTCAGTGAAAGCCCAATCAAGTCAAATATGTTTTCACCATAATATTCTGTGAAAACCAAACACACTGGATAAGTTGTGAGCTACAGTTCCAAAATACAAGATAAGGCCCCCAGGTGGTTCCTTTATAGACTTTTTCCCCATTATTGGCTCTTCAGGATGTTGTAAAATCTTCTCCAACAGCTTCCATCTCTGCCCATACAATTCCACACCTGATGCTCTGACCTTGTACTAATGGTCCATGTGTATAAGTTGCCTCCTGCATTTTGAGAAGGCTGTACCTTACATGTTTTAAGTCTTTCATAATGCTTCTCATGAGACTGAACACAGCTGGCCCATGAGAAATCTTTATTACTACAGCATTAGGGGATAGTTTATATGTTCTAAAGTGAAGTCGCTCAGTCGTGTCCGACTCTTTGCGACTCATGGACTGTAGCCCACCAAGCTCCTCCGTCCATGGGATTCTCCAGGCAAGAATACTGGAGTGGGTTGCCATTTCCTTCTCCAGTGTATGTTCTAAAGTAAAGGCTATTCTAGGTCAGTAGTTTTCAAGCTTTCAAACAATGCTTTCTAACTGTTGTTCAATTAAATTCTCTAGTTTGACAAAAATCATTTTTCCCCCCTAACCAAATGGCAACCCACTCCAGTATTCTTGCCTAGAGAATCCCATGGACAGAGGAGTCTAGCAGGCTACAGTCCATGGGGTCACAAGAGTTGGACATGACTTGGCAGTGAAACGACCACCACCAACAACCAGTAAGTCAGACAGGAAACCAAGGCTGGGTTATGAGTCAGGGAGGCCCTGCTGGCCAGTGACTCTCTTCTTGGCGGCACTTCCTGTGGTATTTGTGGAGAAACTTCTGTCTCGTGGATCCCACATCACAAATACATAAATGCAGACCTCCAACCACCAAATACATAGAGGGAAGGGTGAGAGATGACTCCTGCCCAGTTTTCTGACACTGTGGGTTCCACATGTAAGACTGAGAAGGCAAGAGGTGAATGTTTTGGTGCTGGTTTTTGTCTTAGATAGTTAGAAGAGGGCTTTGTATTCACGCTGGGCCAGATCATCACCTCTAATCCACACAGTACTACTTTCAGCAATCTACTGACAAGCCCAGGGTTGCCAATGACTCCCGGAGACCATAAAGAATTCAGGAAGCTTCACATCTTGGTTCTGAGCTTCCTCCCAGCACAGTTTTCTCCCAGTCCATGCCAGGCCTCCTTCAGGCTTTCTCCTCATATTGAGCCCTGCACCGCTCATTCTGTGCCCTAGTCCTTGCTATTCTCGCCCCACCTGCAACC
This sequence comes from Bos mutus, assembly GCF_027580195.1. NCBI lineage: Eukaryota > Metazoa > Chordata > Mammalia > Artiodactyla > Bovidae > Bos > Bos mutus. The sequence continues at coordinate 86,966,795 of NC_091625.1, read as the reverse complement.
AGGCCAACAAGACCAAAGCCCACCCATCATTCCTCAAGTCCTAGTGCTCAGGCTTCCTTCTCCCCAAGCCTTTCCTGTACTGCCCCAGCTGAGCTAGCTCTCACCTTCTCTGAGCCCCATGGCACTGGCTCTGGATTTCCATCTTTCACTTATTATTATGTAATTCAGCTTCTCTAACAGACCTGGGTCCTCCAAGTTTACTTGGTGTATGCTTCATCCAGAGCAAAGGATGCAGTTCCTCATGATGGTATTTAACAATACTCATTGAATAAATGGGAGGCTATGTAGTCACTGCATGTGATAAGACACGTGATATTGGAATATGGTATCTGTGTTTTCTTTTACTACTTATTTTTCCTTCTTTATTAGTTCATTTTGCTTATTTGTTTATTGTTGACTGTCATCTAAATTGAAAGCCTCTATCCCCTAAACTCCACCTTTAAAGCCTACTTGTTCCAAGAAATCTGTTTCTTCTTCTTCTTCTTCCAGTTTTTCCCTCTCCATATAAAATAACTATCTTTGACTAGAACAGATAAAAATATGAGGAATGAAAAAGCCACCACTCAGGATGAAGTGTGATTTCAGCAGGACAATGTCAGGATGCCATGAACTCTAATAAGTTTATGAACAGTTTAAAGACCTGATAAGGCTTATATCAACTCTAATGGGGTCTTTCTCCTACTCAAGATCAGGATCCTTTCTGAGACCTCAAATTGCTCCCCATACTTTAATCTCTTTGTCAGTTGAGGTGGCCAAGATTCAAGCTACTTCATCCCCAACAGAGCAACCCCCTCCCACCCTGCTGCAGACTATTCTCCCCCAGTTTCCTAAGTCAGTTCAACTATCCCCCTGCTACCTCCCTCCTCCTCTTTTTGCTGCCCAGAAATCAAGTACGTAGACTAGCCTTTTTTTCTTATGTGTTCTCACGATGAGAAAACAGGCCCTAGCTAAACAACCAGGGCACATTTATAGAGATTCCGGAAGTTCTACAATCATGACGTAGATTGGATGTAAGCTCCACTTCTGGGCTTGAGCATAAAGCTTATTTTTCCCTTCACCCTTCCACGAAAGCAGTGAGTCCTTTTCTCCACTGCAGCCCCTGTTCCTAAGACAATAAAGCAGCACACATATGACCCGCCTCTACCATGTAGGCAAGCCTTTGTCCATTTCTATAGGAGGAAACATAATTAGAAGTGAATTCCAAATTGCCAGGTAGAGAAATTCAATTCACTATTAGAAATAATTACCCAACTGTTACACATGAGTTACAGAGAAGAGTGGAATCTCCTTCTCTAGGAAGCTTTTTGTTTCTGCTTTTTACTTTTTTTTTTAATTGGGGTATAGTTGCCTTACAATGCTGTTCTAGTTTCTGCCATTCAATGAAGCAAACCAGCCGTATGTATATATATCCCCTCCCTCCCCCACAACACCCCACCCTTCAAGGTCACCTTGGGGTTCCCAGGTGGCACAGATGGTAAAGAATCCACCTGCCAAGGCAGGAGACACAAGAGACATGGTTTCAATCCCTGGATTGGGAAGATCCCCTGGACTAGGAAATGGCAACCCATTCCAGTATTCTTGCCTGGAAAGTTCCATGGACAGAGGAGCATGGTGAGCTTCAGTCCATAGAGTTGTGAAGAGTTGGACACGACTAAGAACGAATAAAGAGTAGGTCACCTACTCAGAGCACCAAACTGAGTTTCCTGTTCTATACAGCAGGTTCCCACTAATTACCAATTTTCCACACAATAGTGTATATATATCAACCCCAATCTCCCAATTCATCCTACCTCCTCTCCCCCACAACCTCCTGCCATGTCCATACATCTGTTCTCTACATCTGCGTTTCTATTTTTGTTCTGCAAAGAGGTTCATCTGTACCATAGACTCCACATATATGCGTTAATATATTTGTTTCACTCCTTCTGACTTCACTCTGTATGACAGACTCCATCCATCCACATCTCTACAAATGACCCAACAAGACCCAAATAGACATTTCTCCAAAGAAGACATACAGCTGGCCAACAGGCACATGAAAAGATGCTCAAGATCACTAATAATTAGACAAATGCAGATCAAAACTACAATGAGTATCACCTCACACCAGTAAGAATGGCAATCATCAAAAAATCTAGGGATATTTTAAACTGGTAGACTCCATCTGTCAGAAATGATTAGCTGTATCTTTCCAAAGCTGGGGAACTAAAGGAACCAGTTGCTCAACGTTCTCCCACTCTACAGCAGCCACTGTCTATGTTGACAGTTTTCTCTTATTTGTTTGAATATTCATTCCTTCTAGCCCAAGGAAGTGTTCTCCTTAACCACTAATTTGTCAGAACGTGTGTCAAAGCGGTTTGGACTATCCCAAAAGAAACACCTTTAAGAAACCACAAAGCAATCAAGTCACTCTGGCAGTGACTTGTGACAGAGTCACAAAGCAATCAAGTCACTCTGGCAGAAGGGCCAGTGGGTGGGCTGTCAGTTACTGGGGAAACTGTTTTTCACTTGGAAGACTTCCCAGGGAAACCAGGAAACCAGGCAGAACAGCACGAAAGAGGGGCAGCCTCCACCCCTGAGAATGGGAGGCTCTGCCTCAGCACTGAAACAGGGATTAAAGGCTACACTCCTACCAGGTCGAAAGGAGAGAGGGGTTCCGTATGGTGAGAGTCGATCTTCCCCCCTGTGAGCAAATATTTGGATGTTGCTTTAGAAAAATTAGTTGTAGGAACAATGTATTTTAAAAGGAGAGAGTGATTCTATAGTGTCATACCTAAGAACAAGCAGGCTTTGGGCTCCAATAGACTTGGCTTGAGTTCTGGCTCCAGCTCTCCTGCACACCTTACTCCATTGATTTAACCTTGGTAAGTTTCATTAGCCAAGAATAAAACAGTTCCTAGCTCACAGCATTGTTACGGGCCTCAATGAGAGGGATCCATGTAAAGTGCTTACCCCAGCTGCCTACACAGAGTCAAGGATAAATGCTGCTGCTGAATGGCTTCAGTCGTGTTCAACTCTTCATGACGCTATGGACTGTAGCCTGTCAGGCTTGTCTGTCTGTGGGATTCTCCAGAAAAGAATACTGTCTGAGTGGGTTGCCATTTCCTCCTCTAGGGGATCTTCCTGACCCAGGGATTGAACCCATACCTCTTTTTGTCTCCTACATTGGCAGGCAGGCCAATGCCTGCCACTAGCACCACCTAGGAAGTCAAGGGGAAATAAATGTTAGCTATTAGTATTATCACTGCAATTGTATGATTATGATTTTGTCATGTGTATGATGCTAAAGTAAATGTGGACTACTGTTATTGGTCTGATTGTTACAATTATTACTGTGTCATATATATGATACTCGGAAAGGCAATGGCAACCCACTCCAGTACTCTTGCCTGGAAAATCCCTTGGATGGAGGAGCCTGGTCGGCTGCAGTCCATGGGGTCACTAAGAGTCGGGCACAACTGAGCGACTTCACTTTCACTTTTCACTTTCCTGCATTGGAGAAGGAAATGGCAACCCACTCCAGTGTTCTTGCCTGGAGGATCCCAGGGATGGGGGAGCCTGGTGGGCTGCCGTCTATGGGGTTGCACAGAGTCGGACACGGATGAAGCGACTTAGCAGCAGCAGCAGCACCATATATGATACTTCCAGGAAGTTCTGCCCTGTGGAGAGTAAGAAAAGGAAGATTTGTTCCTGGACTAAACTGGGGAGTGGTAGTGAACTAAGGAAAATCCAAGTGGCCACATGTGCTCAGATACAGGTCACCAGTGTCTTGGTCCATATATTCCACAGCCTTCTCAGGATTCATGGCATTACCATGCCTGGTTGCTGCTGCTGCTAAGTCACTTCAGTCGTGTCTGACTCTGTGTGACCTCATAGACGGCAGCCCACCAGGCTCCCCCGTCCCTGGGATCTCCAGGCAAGAACACTAGAGTGGGTTGCCATTTCCTTCTCCAATGCATGAAAGTAAAAAGTGAAAGTGAAGTCGCTCAGTCGTGTCCGACCCTCATCTACAGCCTTCCAGGCTCCTCCGTCCATGGGATTTTCCAGGCAGGAGTACTGGGGTGGGATGATAGCCAAACCACACAAGGGCTTTCTAAGCCCTTTCCTCTCAAGGCACTAATTCTGGAGTTTTACCCAGTCCTAATTGAGCATAGCATTGAAAGATTTTATTAAACTGGACTTCATAGTCTGAATAAATAACCTAGCTTTGTCCTACCCTCTTTGAGATGCTAGCAAGCCTCAGTTGACAAAGGCTGTCTTCCTCTCCAGGGTAAGCACCAATACCAACTTTGTCTTACTAGAAAAATAAGAACATTCTCTAAAACCATATACAAAAATAAACTCAAAATGGATTAAAGGTTTAAGTGTGAGACTAGATACTATAAAACTCCTGGAGGAAAGCAAGCACAACACTCTGGCATAAATTGCAGCAACATTGGATCCATCTCCTAGAATAATAGAAATAAAAGCAAAAATAAACAAATGGGACCTAATTAAACTTAAAAGCTTTTGCACAGCAAAGAAAAACAATAACAATACAAAAAGACAATCTATGGAATGGGAGAAAATGTTTGGAAACAATGCAACTCCAAAATAAACAAACAGCTCATATAGCTCAATATAAAAAAAAAATCAAGAATTGGGGTAGAAGATCTAAGCAGATATTTCTTCAAAAAAGACTTACAGATGGACAATAGGCACATGAAAATGTTCAACATCATGAATTATTAGATAAATGAAAATCAAAGCTACAACGAGGTACCCCTCTCAACAGTCAGAATGGCTGTCATCAAAATGTCAACAAATAATAAATGCTAGAGAGGGTGTGCTTTGGCTCCATCCCTTCATTCTTTCTGGAGTTATTTCTCCACTGATCACCAGTAGCATTTTGGGCACCTACTGACCTGGGGAGTTTCTCTTTCAGTAGCCTATAATTTTTCCTTTTCATACTGTTCATGGGGTTCTCAAGGCAAGAATACTGAAGTGGTTTGCCATTCCCTTCTCCAGTGGACCACATTCTGTCAGATCTCTCCACCATGACCCCCATCTTGGGTTGCCCCACGGGCATGGCTTAGTTTCATTGAGTTAGACAAGGCTGTGGTCCTAGTGTGATTAGATTGACTAGTTTTCTGTGAGTATGGTTTCAGTGTGTTTGCCGTCTGATGCCCTCTTGCAACACCTACCGTCTTACTTGGGATTCTCTTACCTTGGGCGTGGGGTATCTCTTCACGGCTGCTCCAGCAAAGCGCAGCCATTGCTCCTTACCTTGGACGAGGGGTATCTCCTCACCGCCGCCCTTCCTGACCTTCAACGTGGGATAGCTCCTCTAGGTCCTCCTGCGCCCTCGCAGCCACAGCTTCTTGGACGTGGGGTTGGTCCTCCCGGCCACCGCCCCTGGCCTCGGGCATAACTCCAGAAAGAATGAAGGGATGGAGCCAAAGCAAAAACAATACCCAGCTGTGGATGTGACTGGTGATAGAAGCAAGGTCCGATGCTGTAAAGAGCAATATTGCATAGGAACCTGGAATGTCAGGTCCATGAATCAAGGCAAATTGGAAGTGGTCAAACAAGAGATGGCAAGAGTGAATGTCGACATTCTAGGAATCAGCGAACTGAAATGGACTGGAATGGGTGAATTTAACTTAGATGACCATTATATCTACTACTGAGGGCAGGAATCCCTCAGAAGAAATGGAGTGGCCATCATGGTCAACAAAAGAGTCTGAAATGCAGTACTTGGATGCAATCTCAAAAACGACAGAATGATCTCTGTTCGTTTCCAAGGCAAACCATTCAATATTACAGTAATCCAAGTCTATGCCCCAACCAGTAACACTGAAGCAGCTGAAGTTGAACGGTTCTATGAAGACCTACAAGACCTTTTAGAACTAACACCCCCAAAAGATGTCCTTTTCATTATAGGAGACTGGAATGCAAAAGTAGGAAGTCAAGAAACCCCTGGAGTAACAGGCAAATTTGGCCTTGGAATACGGAATGAAGCAGGGCAAAGACTAATAGAGTTTTGCCAAGAAAATGCACTGGTCATAACAAACACTCTCTTCCAACAACACAAGAAGAAGACTCTATACATGGACATCACCAGATGGTCAACATCAAATCAGACTGATTATATTCTTTGCAGCCAAAGATGGAGAAGCTCTATACAGTCAGCAAAAACAAGACCAGGAGCTGACTGTGGCTCAGACCATGAACTCCTTATTGCCAAATTCAGACTTAAATTGAAGAAAGTAGGGAAACCCAAAGACCATTCAGGTATGACCTAAATCAAATCCCTTATGATTATACAGTGGAAGTGAGAAATAGATTTTAAGGGACTAGATCTGATAGATAGAGTACCTGATGAACTATGGAATGAGGTTTGTGACATTGTACAGGAGACAGGGATCAAAACCATCCCCATGGAAAAGAAATGCAAAAAAGCAAAATGGCTGTCTGGGGAGGCCTTACAAATAGCTGTGAAAAGAAGAGAAGTGAAAAGCAAAGGAGCAAAGGAAAGATATAAACATCTGAATGCAGAGTTCCAAAGAATAGCAAGAAGAGATAAGAAAGGCTTCTTCAGCGATCAATGCAAAGAAATAGAGGAAAACAACAGAATGGGAAAGACTAGGGATCTCTTCAAGAAAATCAGAGATACCAAAGGAATATTTCATGCAAAGATGGGCTCGATAAAGGACAGAAATGGTATGGACCTAACAGAAGAAGAAGATATTAAGAAGAGATGGCAAGAATACACAGAAGAACTGTACAAAAAAGATCTTCACGACTCAGATAATCGTGATGACGTGATCACTGATCTACAGCCAGACATCCTGGAATGTGAAGTCAAGTGGGCCTTAGAAAGCATCACTACGAACAAAGCTAGTGGAGGTGATGGAATTCCAGTTGAGCTATTCCAAATTCTGAAAGACGATGCTGTTAAAGTGCTGCACTCAATATGCCAGCAAATTTGGAAAACTCAGCAGTGGCCACAGGACTGGAAAAGGTCAGTTTTCATTCCAATTCCAAAGAAAGGCAATGCCAAAGAATGCTCAAACTACCGCACAATTGCACTTATCTCACACACTAGTAAAGTAAGGCTCAAAATTCTACAAGCCAGGCTTCAGCAATATGTGAACCATGAACTTCCTGATGTTCAAGCTGGTTTTAGAAAAGGCAGAGGAACCAGAGATCAAATTGCCAACATCCACTGGATCATGGAAAAAGCAAGAGAGTTCCAGAAAAACATCTATTTCTGCTTTATTGACTATGCCAAAGCCTTTGATTGTGTGGATCACAATCAACTGTGGAAAATTCTGAAAGAGATGGGAATACCAGATCTGCCTCTTGAGAAACCTGTATGCAAGTCAGGAAGCTACAGTTAGAACTGGACATGGAACAACAGACTGGTTCCAAATAGGAAAAGGAGTTCGTCAAGGCTGTATATTGTCACCCTGCTTATTTAACTTCTATGCAGAGTACATCATGAGAAACTCTGGACTGGAAGAAACACAAGCTGGAATCAAGATTGCCGGGAGAAATATCAATAACCTCAGATATGCAGATGACACCACCCTTATGGCAGAAAGTGAAGAGGAACTAAAAAGCCTCTTGATAAAAGTGAAAGTGGAGAGTGAAAAAGTTGGCTTAAAGCTCAACATTCAGAAAATGAAGATCATGGCATCCGGTCCCATCACTTCATGGGAAATAGATGGGGAAACAGTGGAAACAGTGTCAGACTTTATTTTTCTGGGCTCCAAAATCACGGCAGATGGTGACTGCAGCCATGAAATTAAAAGACGCTTACTCCTTGGAAGGAAAGTTATGCCCAACCTAGACAGCATATTCAAAAGCAGAGACATTACTTTGCCAACAAAGGTTCATCTAGTCAAGGCTATGGTTTTTCCTGTGGTCATGTATGGATGTGAGAGTTGGACTGTGAAGAAGGCTGAGCACCGAAGAATTGATGCTTTTGAAGTGTGGTGTTGGAGAAGACTCTTGAGAGTCCCTTGGACTGCAAGGAGATCCAACCAGTCCATTCTGAAGGAGATCAGCCCTGGGTGTTCTTTGGAAGGAATGATGCTGAAGCTGAAACTCCAGTACTTTGGCCACCTCATGTGAAGAGTTGACTTATTGGAAAAGACTCTGATGCTGGGGATTGGGGGCAAGAGGAGAAGGGGACGACAGAGGATGAGATGGCTGGATGGCATCACTGACTCGATGGACGTGAGTCTGAGTGAACTCCGGGAGTTGGTGACGGACAGGGAGGCCTGGTGTGCTGCGATTCATGGGGTTGCAAAGAGTCGGACATGACTGAGTGACTGATCTGATCTGATCTGATCTGAGAGAGGTTGTGCAGAAAAGGAACCCTCTTACGCTGCTGGTAGGAGTGTAAATTGGTACAACCATTATGGAGAACAGTATGGAAGCCCCTTTAAAAACCAAAATAGAACTACCATATGACTCAGCAGTCTCACTTCTGGAACAAGAGAAACTTCCTGTCTAGCATGGCAGACTGTATTCAATATCGTGTAATACCCGACAATGTAATAACCTATGTAACAGATACATGACTGAATCACTTTGCTGTACACCTGAAACTAACAGGACACTGCAGATCAACTATACTTCAATTAAAATTTTTTAAATAAAATAATAATAAAACAAACTCAAATCAAAAAACAACACAACAATTCACTGTGCAATGGACGTTGGGGGTATCTCCCTGCCTGTTCCCCAGACTGAAGAGAGTCAGGGTGTCACTGGCTCCTGAAACACCCCTTTGGGACCTTGTAAGAAATATTTCCACATTCCACATCATTTTTGACAATTTAACAGTGAAGTGTGTGGGCAGATTGAAATGGAGACCCAAAACTGGTGAGTTTCCAAAGAAAATTGCCATCAACTGGAAACCTGAATGTAGCCATTCATCCTCTAGTCTTGGGATATGAATAGGTCATTAATTAGAGCCAGGAAAAAAATGGTGTGGCCTTGGACAGGATAGCCCAAAGGAAAGACTCTTCCTGAGCAGTGTGAGCTCCTTGCAGGCGGGGACCACAGCCAAGACACAGACCCCTGGTGCCCAGCCCAGCTCCAGGCACATGGTAGACGGTACACAAATGAATGAATGAATATAAAGTTGATGGCAAAGGATTCGGGTTTGATCTCCTGTTTGTCGTTGCCACGGTGCACAATCCAAAAGGAATTCTTTCCAATTCCAGATTTCCATCTCTGGAAGGCAGAGATGAAAAACAACATATTTCTCTTAAAATTGTAATGAGAATTATATAAGCTAATTCTGACCACATTTTTACAAGCCACCAAGAGACCACGTCTAAGAAAAAGAGGAAGAAGAGTTAGACTGTGTCTAACATTTCCTTCTTGTTGTTGCTGTTTAGTCGCTCAGTCATACCCAGCTCTTTGCAACCCCATGCACTGTAACCCACCAGGCTCTATCCATGGAATTCTCCAGGCAAGAATACTGGACTGGGTTGCCATTTCCATCTCCAGGGGAAGTTCCAGACCCAGGAATCATCCTGGGTTGATGCAGGTTGCATCCTGCATTGCCAGGCGGAGTCTTTGTTGCTGAGCCACCAAGAAAACCCAACATTTCTTTAGAACATGTTATTTGCTAAACAGACGGCCAAATATTTTTCATGCATATGACCTCCTGTGATAGAATACAACACGGATTACTGTTAGGTCTTCACTAGTGAATATGCTTTGATTGACTTGTTTTCTAAGTGGATTTGGTTGCCATCATCACTTTGCTGGTGAAGTGGGCTGCCCTGGACTGGTGTCACTCAGAATCCGCCCGTGGTTCCCACTGCACGAGACAAGCAGGATCTCCAAGACAAGCAGCATCCCCAGGACCAGGAGCTCAGAGAGGATGCTCAGAGCTGTGGCTTCTTATGGCTTCCTCCTCACCTTATGGCTTCTGTCTCACCCTCTCCTCGCCCACTCCCACAGTCCCCTTCTAAAAGAGGATAAGAGGATATGCCAACAAGCAGGAATCCTAAACTTATTCAAGAAAGGACAAATTCAGTAGTGCTGTGGGAACTAAACAAGGCAATATATTTAAATAAAAATAGTAACTCCCATCCATCCATCACTCTGTGCCAAGTTCTGTGCTAGGTGCCTTATCTGGACTGCTTTGAATCTCTGTGAAATGAGTATAATTATCCCCATTTTACAGATAAGGAAACTGAGGTCCAATGAAAATATATAATTTGTCCAAAGACACAAAGGTTTATTTAATAGTAGCTGTAGGTTTGAAATAAAATCTGAATGACTCCCAAATCTATTCTCAACCAATACATCACTTCTGTAGCCTCCCCATTACCTCCTGTGCTCACAGCCACCCAGTGAATGTCATGTCTGCTCCCTGCCTCTAGAAACGTCAGCATCATAGAGCTTCAACAACATTTCATGAAAACTTGCCAATCAATTAAAACATGTATGTGAACATGTATGTGTATATGTGTGTGCATTGATATATGTGTGTGATCACTTATTGATTTATTTAACCACTGATCTACTTGTAAGCCTATTTCCCAAGAAGGCTTAAATGATAAGATTTGGCAGTCACTCAGATTCCTATCCCTTTTTTGGTTACAGAGGAATAAGCAACGGGTATCTGGCACACCCAATTCTAATCCTCATTCCACTTCTCCCTGGCTGCATCAGTTGGCTTATCAACTGCAAACAACAGAAACCATATTTAGCCAAAAGAGTGTGTTGAAAGAAAGTCTCTCAAGACAGAGGACAGAGATGGAGATCCAGGCTTGCAAACTGCAGGGACTCGGCCAGGCAAGGCCAGCCAGGATCACCCTAGGAGCCCTCTGCTTAGAAAGCCACTTAGGAGGCCCACTGGGCCTCACACAGCTGCTGTGAGTAATCCCTGACTCTCCCTGCATGTGGCCAACCATCCAAGCCAGAACCTCAGGCAGAAGCTTCCAGGCAGCAGGCTCAGGCCACAGGCCAGGGAGCTGTTGGAGAGACTGCCCTTATCGGTCCACTCCTCTCACTGTGATGCCCCAGGAAGTATGTGCTTGTGTCCCATAATGTGAACTCCCTGCTCCCTCTCCCCTTCTGGCCCCACCATGGCTGATGGCCCAGGCTCACCATCTGCCAGTCTCCTGCAAACAGCCCAGCCGCTGGCCAACCTCTGAGAAGCACCGATTGGTTGACACATCTTGACACGTCACCCACTCTTTCCTAGAATGAGTTTTTTTTTGTGGCCAAAAAGTAAGATTTTCATAGTCTCTGAATGGTTCTAAACTACCAGGTCACAAAAGATGTTAATACTCTGTTGGAAGTTTAATAATGGAAGTGCAGCAAACCGGTGCAGGCTGTCTTCTGAGACTCTCCTTCAGAAGTAACCAGGCATGCAGAGAGAGCTTCAGCCTGGACTTTAAGTGATTTGGGTTCAATTCAAGGTCCTTTACTAACCCATGTGTCCTCGGGCCCACCCGTTCATCTTTCCATGTCTATGTCCTCACCTAAGAAATGGCGCGAACGATGTTTCCTGGCCAACCTACAACACCAGCACCAATTGGGGACCATGGAAAGAGCTGCCCAAACAGGAGTCTAGCTTTCTGAGGGAGAGATGGCTGTGGGAGGAAAGATGGAAAGGAGAAAGGCTTTGAAGCTTCCACCTCACTCTCCTAGGCCCCGTTCAAAGGCAGATCTGGTACAAATTCCCTCGGCTATGCGCTCTCCCTACAAAAGGTGGTGCTGGAGCAGAATCTTGCCTCCTTCAACTAGATTCACTCTCTCCATGGAAGTCTCAATGGCTTGTTCTGATGACTAAACTCTAAAAAATTTTGGTTTTTTTTTTTTTCTTTTGCTCTGGATATATCATCCAGGTTCTCATTGTGGATAGTTAACACAGCTAACACATCATAAGAGAAATTTCACTTAGTCCCAGATGACCATCTATACATTCGCATCCATTTGCACATGAACAGAGGGGTCACCCTGTAAGAAGAGTGCATTTATGCTCCCCTCTCCAGCCTGGAATGAAGTAAAAATGTTCTTTTTTTTTTTTTTTTTTTTTTTAAGGCACAAAAATAAACTTAAAAACTCACAATATCAAGGTTTGTTTCTTTCTGAAGATGGAAAGTAGTTTGATAAAAATGAATGGCAGCTCAAATTTGACAAGGAGAAACAACATAGTTATTTCTAAACACATACTGTAGTGGTATAAAATATTTCCTCCCTTCTTGAGATAGTCTAGTCCATTTTTCTTCCTCAGAAGCCTTAACTTTGAAATTAAAAAAAATAGTAATTAATATACTCATCCGTATTTCTTAATTCCAAGATGCAGTGTTTGTGCTTACATTTCCTCTTGTATTTTCCACTGGAAATCAAAGAAATGGCCATTTGCATATCAGAAAGGAAACACAAAGAAAACAGAAAATTACAACTGTTACTGAACAGCCACTGCCATTCAAGTGACTTTTTAAAAACAATTTTGAACAGTATAAATCTTTTCAAAACCCAGACTTTAAAAATCAGCAAAAGTGACGCTGATGTATGGAACAGTCTTATGGACTCTGTGGGAGAGGGAGAGGGTGGGAAGATTTGGGAGAATGGCATTGAAACATGTAAAATATCATGTATGAAATGAGATGCCAGTCCAGGTTCAATGCACGATACTGGATGCTTGGGGCTAGTGCACTGGGACGACCCAGAGGGATGGTATGGGGAGGAAGGAGGGAGGAGGGTTCAGGATGGGGAGCATATGTATACCTGTGATGGATTCATTTTGATATTTGGCAAAACTAATACAATTATGTAAAGTTTAAAAATAAAATAAAATTAAAAAAAAATAAGTCTCATTTAAAAATATAAATCTTGACAACTTAAAAAAAAAATCAGCAATGACTTATTGATGTATGGCAGAGACCAACACAATATTGTAAAGCAATAATCCCCCAATCAAAAATAAATAAATTAAAAAAAAACAATGACCTATTTCTGATAACAATATAGAGATGAAAAAAATCACTCACTGAACAATAAATCGTCTTCAGAGAAGCTTTACTATAAAACTTAGCTTTATACGTGGGATCAAACTTCAGAGCATGAAGAAGCCTTGCTCCATCCCCTTATTTCATATCCAGATGAGCAAACTTGACTTGCAAAGGTCTAGTGACTTGTCCAAGGTCCCCCAGCAATAGTGACCAAGACAGAAAAGGAACCAACACACCTCTTCTGACACTGGGGCTCTTCCACTGCCCCACCTGAATAGAGCAGGAATTAATCTGTTACCACACAACTGGCTACATGGAAGGCGAAGTACATAAGAGGTACTATATCAGGACAAACGAAGCTTACCTAATATAAAGAACATCAGAAAACATTCAGCAGGAAGAGAGCCATTTCAGGTGGTGACAGGTTTTCATCTAACTTGTTTTGGAGCTAGAAATTTGCAGCGATTTATCCTTCCTCTCAACCCAGTTAAGTCACCACCTTTTCATCATCAGACATACTCATTTATTGAACATTCTTGCCAACCTTAATTTTTGTTTATAAATATCTCATCAAGATTTAAAATTTTTATTTGAATCCAATACAGTATACTAGTGCATATATATGGAATTTAGGAAGATGGTAACAATATGGAATTTAGGAAGAGACACAGAGGTATAGAACAGTATTTTGGACTCTGTGGGAGAAGGCGAGGGTGGGATGATTTGAGAGAATAGCATTGAAATATGTATATTATCATATGTAAAACGGATTGCCAGTCCAGGTTTGATGCATGAGACAGGGTGCTCAGGGCTGGTGCACTGGGATGACCCAGAGGGTGGTGGGAGAGGGGTTCAGGATGGGGAACACATGTCTACCCATGGCTGATTCATGTCAATGTATGGCAAAAACCACTACAATATTGTAAAGTAATTAGCCTCCAGTTAAAATAAAAATTAAAAAATAAATTAAAACATACAATTTTTATTTGAATCCAAAATCATTATTATTATAACCTCCACTTACAAACAGGTTCCGTTCCAAGGTCCATTTGCACGTCATTTTAGAGCCCAGAACTTGTTTTCTATCAGAAATAATTCTACCAATGGGAATTCAATCCCCAGCTAGTTCTCATCAGGGGTCGAATCCAGTATGCCCATAAAGTAGCTCAACAAGCACACAGGACCCTGGGATAGGAGGCCCTTTCTTCCCTGTTCCTCCCTCACTCCTACAGAGAGCAAACTATTCCATTCCTTTCCCTCTCCCAATGCCTACCAAAATCATCATCATCATCATCATTATCATCATCATCTGAACTTTAAACTGTACAAGCAAACCAAGAGTTGGCTCTGCAACGTTTTTCACTTACATTTCTTGTGCTGCTGCATGAGAAAAACCCAAGACCCTCCTTCTGCTCAGACCAATGGGCTGTGGGCCTCTTGCATTAGAAATTAAGGAAAATTTTACTTCATAAGTCTAGCTGACATTGAGAGTTCCTGAAAATTCTGCCAGTTTCCTCCTAATTCAAAACTTCTTAGGTAAGCAGTTTAACGCACGCCTCAGAGTGTTCCTGTTTAGTCACTGGTTGTGTGGGATTCTTTGCAGCCCCAGGGACTATTGCCCACAGGCTCCTCTGTCCATGGGATTTCCCAGGCAAGAATACTGGAGTAGGTAGCCATTCCCTTCTCCAGGGGATCTTCAAGACCCAAGGATCAAACCTGAGTTTCCTGCACTGCAGGCAGATTCTTTACCGCTGAGTGCTCAGGGAAGCCCCTTGCCTCAGTATACACAGGTATTAATATACATGCATATACACAGGCTTTTGGAGTCTGATCAAGCACCAGCTTAAATCCCTGCCCTACCACTTCCTAGAGGGCCGCCTATGGAAGATATTTCACCTTTGGAAATGTTTAGATCTGCTTTTCGGTGTTTTCCAAGGTTGGGGTTCCAGGTGCTAGTGGTAAAGAACCCGCCTCCCAGTGCAGGAGACGTATGTTGGAAAGATCCCCTGGAGGAGGGCATGGCAACCCACTCCAGTACTCTTGCCTGGAGAATCCCATGGACAGAGGAGCCTGGATGGCTACAGTCCACAGGGTCGCAAAGAGTCAGACATGCCTGAAGCAGCAGAGCACGCATGCATGCATGTGTGGCACTGATATCCTTTTCCAACTTCACCATCCATCACTTTCCTGGCGCAGCTGTTACAAGCTCTTCCCCAGACCCTCCGTGCCACCCGGTTTCGTGTCTTCACTCCCACCAGAACCCCTGCCCCATCACATCTCTTACCCTCCAATTTCCACTCCAGGTCTCCCTCCCCTATGCAGCATTTCTGCCCTTCCGATGTGATTTCCACAAGGTTCTGACTGCACTCTAGTAGTTGATGTTATCCGTGTTATTTATTTACTAAAAATAAGCTCCATGAAGACAGAGCCTGTGGTTCGTACATCCTGTACTTTCTGCTGAGGGTCCCACACAACATCTTCAATGCGAAGGATGTTCACTAAATGTTTGTTGAATGAGTCGTGATTCCTAACTTAGACCAGCTGTTAAGTGCCCATAAATTCATCCCAATCAGAAAGTAGAGGAAGGTAAAGTAAGAAATACTAACCAAAGGAAGAGCAGTCTTTCTCATATTTCTTCAAAATCCCAACTGTTTACTGGGGCAGAGAGAAGGGGGTGGCGGCTGGGGCTCTTCTATCCCAGGGACTCCCTGTCCAACAAGCCTCATTCTCATTAGGAGATTGGTTTTCCAAGTGTGTTGAAAGGAAGGATCGCAAACACTTTTCTCACCCCTAGCCTGCCTAGGCTTCATCCTGCCATCAAAACTACTTGTAAACATCAGGGATTTTCCCTGTGCTAGTGAGGAGGGTCATAAATTTAATAACGTATGTTTGTTTTACAAAATTGTCCATTCACTTCTTCCCTGGTAAACCCCCCTGATTTGTCAAGACCCACCTCAGTGCCACCACCTCTGTAAAGCCTTCCACGACTGTTCATTCATTCAACAAGCACACATTAAGCACCTATGTTGTGCTCACCACTGTGTTGAGTGCTGGAAATACGTTGCTGAGTGAGACAGACACAGTCCCTACCCATGGAGTCCATGTCTAGTACAAAGGTGATGTAGAGGCTTGTAACGGAGATTCAGCCATGCTGGGGGAAATCAGAGCAGGCTTCTCTAAGGAAGCTATGTTTAACACTGTTTCCCTCCCCCCATCTTTCCCTTTCTTGTTACATCTGTAATCACAGAGATCTGGGATTAGGGGCCCCACTTACCTGTATGTGTTACAGATCGTGACGTATGTCAATAATATCCTGACCACAGAGCCTGGCACATAGCAAAAGCCAGTAAGGAAGATGAATGAACCAGTCTGTGACCCCATTCTGCTTTGGGGAGTGGACAGTGGTCACTTAGGAAGGACAAACATCAACACACCATATCCCAACCAAATCAAAGAGATGCCACGAGCAAGCTCTTCAGAGAATACTTGGAAATGGCTCTGTATGACCTTCTAGCAGACTGAGGTGACCTTGCATCCCAGTCGCATAGCTGTCAGATCATCAGCCTTTTGTCCTGACAGAGGTGCAGTCATGACACAGGTGATAAATTACACCTTCTAGTAGAATGGTCCAAGTCTGAGGTCAGAAGGAGCCCATAGCTCACAAGCATTCAAGTCACTCTCTTCCCCAGCACTTCCCTTCCTGGTCGCTGCTAGCAGGTAAGGTCTCAGAGACACAGCTGTGCTCTTCTCTCCCCAGATGACTGCAGAGGGTGAGAGTGAGGGCTGATGTTACTGCCCCAGTGGACCCTGGAACCAAGCTCTGTGTATGAGGGTGCTAATCAGCCTTCTAAAGGAGGTCCACTTCCAGTCACAGTTACTTCATCCCCCATGAGGAGAGAACTCTTGAGGGCCATCAATATCTTCTCTGAGACCAGAATGACCTGCAGAATATTTGCCATCTCTCTACGACAAACCTAGACAGTGTGTTAAAAAGCAAAGACATCACTTTGCCGACAAAGGTTCATCTAATCAAAGCTATGGTCTTTCCAGTAGTCATGTACAGAGGTGAGAGCTGGACAATAAAGAAGGCTGAGCACTGAAGATCATCAGCCTCTTGTCCTGACAGAGGTGCAGTCATGACACAGGTGATAAATAACACCTTCTAGTAGAATGGTCCAAATTTGAGGTCAGAAGGAGCCCATCGCTCCTTGATGTTTTTGAACTGTAGTGCTGGAGGAGACTCTTGAGAGTCCTTTGGACAGCAAGGAGATCAAACCAGTCCATCCTAAAGGAAATCAGTCCTGAATATTCATTGGAAAGACTGATGCTGAAGCTGAAGCTTCAATACTTTGGCCACCTGATGCAAAGAACTGACTCATTGGAAAAGACCCTGGGAAAGATGCTGGGAAAGAGTGAAGGCAGAAGAAGAAGAAGAGGATGACAGAGGATGAGATGGTTGGATGGCATCACTGATTCTGTGGACATGAACTTGGGCAGACTCCATGAGGTGGTGAAGCACAGGGAAGCCTGGCATGCTGCAGTCCATGGGGTCATGAAGAATCAGACACTGGCAACTGAACAACAATAAAAAAAAGCCCAGAGAATTAATTAGTATGAAATGAGTTGTGGGAAGGCTGAAAACAATTGCCAACAGACCAGCTGCTTTAACTGACCTGTTCCTACACAAGTCGTATATTTCTTCACAAGACCCTGCTCCATCATGGAGCTATGAGGCTCAGCAACAACTTCAGAAGGGTTGGTTGGGCTGGAGCCAGCATGGTCTAAACAAGTTTCTAAATATTGTCTCAGTGATATTTGAACTCTTACCAGCTGGGACGGGGCCAAGGCTGTTCATATTAATAGCTGTGAAGAGGGAGACTGGGTAAGAAGTTCCAGGGACTCATAAGCCAGAGTGGACTTCTCATCTGGGGACCTGGTATCTTAAAACGTTATTTATTCATTCATGCGCCCATTCCCTCATGTACTTGCGGAGCCCACACGTCACACGCGCGCAGCTCCTGATCTCTCAATCCATCTCTGGAGGCAGAGGCAAACACTGGGGTGGAAAGTGAGAAACCACTTCACAGGAGCATTCGGGAGGGGACCCCAAACTGGGGGGCCCTGGGGGAGGCAACAGGGAGCTGGGAGGTAAGGAGGGGGCAGGAAGAGTTCACCAGCCAAGAGTCAGGGGAGGCATGGCAGACAGAACACATAAATAAAACACTTAACTTCTGTGCCTTCAGCGTCTGTATCTATAAAATGAGAGACAGTGCAGCCCAACCTAATGGCGTTTTTGAGAGGATTAGGCAGCAAGGCTGAGCCCAGGGCTTGACAACACCCCACACCCAGCAGATCCGGGTTCCCAGCAGTTGCGGGGAGGGAAAGTGTTGGTGGAGGTTCCTTCTTGCTCTGACTCCTCCTAGGGGCCTGGGTATGAATTTCTAGTTTCCATGGACCAGGATTAGGAAAAAGTCCGTAACCAAGGAGCAAAACAAAACTTGGCAGTGGGGGCAACCTGATGAGTCACGAACCACAGAACCTGCAGACAAAACAGCAGTCAAGAACACAAGCCTGAAATTAGAACTGCTCATGAGAAGCCCACTTTCAACCCTTATTGAAGTAGCTTCAAGGGGTGGACTCTAGTCTTTGGGTTCTATCTCTCTCTCTTTTTTAATTGAGTAAAATATACATAAAATTTACCATCTTAATTTGTAAGAGTACAGTTCAGTGGTACTAAATACATTCATATTGTTGTACCATCCATCCACATTAATACTTATCTTGTAAAACTGAAATTCTGTACTTATTAATCAATAACTCCCCCATTCTCTGCTCCTCCAGCTCCTGGAAACCACCATTACACTTTCTCAGTGGATCTATTTTAATTTACTTTCTGTTTTCGCTGTACTAGGTGTTCGTTGCTGTTTGCGGGCTTTCTCCGGTTGCGGCAACCGAGAGCTGCTCTCTGGTTTCGGTGCTCGGGGTTCTCGTCGCGGTGGCTCTGCTTGTTGTGGAGCACAGGCTCAGTAGTTGCGGTGCGCAGGCTCAGCTGCTCCACAGCATGTGAGATCTTGCTAGACCAGGGATCGAAACTGTGTCTCCCTGCACTGGCAGGCAGATTCTTAACCAGCAGACCACCAGGGAAGTCCCTTCATTACACTTTCTGTCCTTATAATTTTGACTACTCCAAGTTTCCTCACTTAAGTGGAATCAATACTTTGGCCACCTGCTGCTAAGAGCTGACTCATTGGAAAAGACCATTTTGCTGGGAAAGATTGAAGGCAGGATGAGAAGGGGATGAGAGAGGATGAGATGATTGGATGGCATCACTGACTCAGTGGACATGAGTTTGAGAAAGTTCTAGGAGACGGTGAAGGACAGGGAAGCCTGGTGTGCTGCAGTCCATGGGGTCACAAAGAGTAGGACATGACTGAGCCTCTGAACAACAACAAAGTGGGATCATACGGTACTGTGAGTGTGTGTGGGTATGCTTGTGACTGTCTTATTTCATTTAGCATAATGTCCTCAAGGTTCATGCATGTTATAGCACGTTGCAAAGTTTACCTTTTTAAAAGGCTGAATGTACACAACTTATTTGCTTATCCTTTCATCTTTTGATAGACACAGGTTGCTTCCATGTTTTCACTATTGTGGAATAACACTGCTATGAACACGATGTACAAATATCTCTTCAAGACCCTGCTTTCATTTCTTTGGGTTACATACCCAGAAGTGGAGTTGCTGAATCATATATAATTCTTTTTTTTTTTTTTTTGAGGAACTACCATGCTGTTTTCCACAGTGGCTCTACCATTGTATATTCCCACCAACACTTGGAGTCATTCTAATGAGTGAGATGGTAACTCATTGTGCTTTTGATTTGCATTTCCCTCAATGATTAGTGATGTTGAGCATCTTTTCCTGTGCTTATTGGCCGTTTGTACGTCTTCTTTGGAGAATAATCTATTCAAGTCTTTTGCCCATTTTTGAATCAAGTTGTTTGTCTTTTTGTTGTTGAGTTGTAGGAGTTCTTTATATGTTCTGGATACTAATCCCTTATCAGATATATGATTTGCAATATTTCCTCCCATCTTGTGGGTTGCCTTTTTACTTTGGATACTGTCTTTTGACATACAATTTTTTTTTTAATTTTTCATGAAGTCCAAGTTGTCTATTTTTTTCTGTTCATACCTTTGCCTCAGATGTCATAGCCAAAAAAATTATTTCAAGTCCAAAGTCATGATTTGCATTTCCCTCAGTGATTAGTGATGTAGCATTTATCCTGTTTTACTCTAAGAGTTTTATCATTTCAGGTCTACATTTAGGTCCTTGATTCACTTTTGAGTTAATTTTTGTATATGGTGTGGAGTCCACCTTTATTCTTTTGCATATGGATATCCAGTTTTCTCAGCACCATTTGTCAAAAAGTGGATTCTATCTCTTTTTACAGCATTTCAAACTTCACATATACTGCCTGGTTTGATCTGTCCAACAGCCACACAAGGCAAGTACAATGGATTTTTTATTTCTTTATTTTAAAATGCATTTCTTCATTGCCGAGGGACTGGGATACTGAATTCCCTTGTTCAAGTTACACAGGCAGAACAAGGACTAAGTTTATGGACAGCCCTGTGTTCTTCAGTATTACTAAATCATGCTTTCTCTGAATTTTCTACTTGGGTTTGGGAATGGAAAGCAATATTTGAGGTTTATGGAAGGTATATAAAGCTCAAATCACACTTACAGATGACAAGTTTTCTCTTTGTGTTTTGGTTTTCTTGGATGTCAAATGAAATTGCTAAACAAGAATTGCAGATGTTTCCCCTAAAATACCATTTGTGGTGGAACAGGAGCAAGCAGTTGCTTCCTTATCTAAAGACCAAGAAGCCCAGCCCAAAGGAGCCTTCTGCAAGAGAAAAAATTCCCTGAAGTTCCATGTTTTCACTGAAAAAAACGTCAATACAGTTCTGCATTTTACTTCATAATATACTAGATAGCATCACCAACTCAGTGGACATGAATTTGGGCAAACTCCTGGAGACAGTGAAGGACAGGGAAGCCTGGCACACTGCAATTCATGGGATTGCGAAGAATCGGACATGACTTAGTGCCTGAAAACAACAATACTTGGATTTGTTTTAATATAAACATAAATTAGGGACTTTCCTGGTGATTCAGTGGTTAACAATCGATCTTCCAATGCAGGGGACATAGGTTCAGTCCCTGATAGAGGAACTAAGATCCACATGTCATGGGATAACTAAGCCCATGAGCCACAACTAGAGAGAAACCCACGCACTGCAACGAAAGATCCTGCGTGCCACAGCTAAGACCCAACGCAGTCAAATACATAAACCTTTCTTTTAAAAAAGCATAAATTAGTATGCTTATACCATACAATTTTGACCACATGGATTCTCTAAGGTGATGCACAAACTTATCCTCTGATTTTTAACTGTTGTCATTCAGCATTGTACTAACCGTTTCATGTACCCAGTGTGAGATACAGAAAATTATCTCTTAAGTTTCCATCTCCCACTTTGAAGTCCTATTGTTGTTGTTCTTGTTTAGTCAATAACTTGTGTCTGACTCTTTTACAACCCCATGGACTATAGACCACCGAGCTCCTCTGTCCATGGGATTTCCCAGGCAAGAAGGTTGAGTGGATTGCCATTTCCTTTTCCAGGGAATCTTTCTGACCCAAGGATGGAACCCAAGTCTCCTACATTAGCAGGTGGATCCTTTACTACTGAGCCACAAGGGAAACCCTTAAAGTCCTATACCTGGATTTCAAATAAGGTGTGAAGTCACACTCAGGTTTGATATGAGTACTGACAAGTAAATTTAAAAATAATGCTTTTTTACATTTATACCAGCTCCAAAAGAGGACAGACCCTCAACTTGCACCCACTCCAGCCTGGCCCAGAACTCAAGTGTTCCCTGAAGGAGGATTGCTCCAGGCTGAACCAATGAGCATATCTCAGGTTGCACAGAGTAACACTCAAGAGCTAGAAATCAGCTCAAATGCTACACACTACCCCATCATTTATTAATCACTAGGGAATGGCTACCCATTCCAGTATTCTGGACTGGAGAATTCCATGGACTGTATAGTCCATGGGGTCGCAAAGAGTTGGACAGGATTGAGCAACTTTCACTTTCAAGCAAGTTCACTGTCAAGTTCTAATGGAAAGCATCCACACTTCTTTTGATAGTTCCTGGTTACCAAAAAGATTTTTTAAATTGAATTTAAGCCCTTCCTTTCATGGAAGTAGCTAGTGTACTGTATAGGTATCAGTTTTTTGAATTTCCATAGGTCAGAGCTACAATTACAGCTAGTGAGACTTTCCAAGTTTCTAATCATGTAGTACCTTGATAAAGACGGAAGGCAGCAGTTAATGGAAATCTTTTGTTTTCTATGAGAGGTTTCATTTGCCCAGTTTTTCATTATTTCTGACCCATAGGGCAGTTTATCGTATTATGAAAGGACATTTGCATAAAGATCTTTTTTTATTGTTGCCTTGAACTGATGTTAACTGGGGAGTGGGGGAAAGACTATAGGACAGAATAAAAACCCTTGTCACATTAACAAACATAGGAAGATCATCTATGAGCTCTATGAACTGAACATTCCTAAGGTCATAATCTGAAGTTGCTTGTATTTCTAATTTTTAAAAAGCATCATTTCTGTAAGAGTTAGAAATGGTTCATTTAGGTAGTATAATTTCAATGGATTATATTTCAGTTATTATGCATCCATCTTTATCTTTCACCAAGGTTTATTATAGTCTAATATGCTTTCCTTTGAACCTGTGTTTTTCTTGGGGACTGAAGGCACCGTGCGTATACTGCCACCAGGGCAGTTTACTCCCGGGTTCCTCTCCCTGGGTCATGGGAAGGTCTGGAGTGCTGACAAACACTGTAAACAGTGTTTTCTGGTTCACCAAGTACCAGACATCTAGAGACACCGGCATGGCATAAGAATCCCCAGCAAAAGATGAAGACTTTGTCTTTGCTGTTTCTTCTTATTAATGGGACCCTTTAAGCTTTATATCAACAATCCAGGTGAGGGCAACAAAACTACACAACCACCCTCCCATGTCACGCAGGTCCAGGAAGCTGAAAATGAAATTAAGTTACATTTTTCACATGATTTTCATGAAAGACTAAACTCCTACTACTTTCACCATCAGGCCTCTTGCTCTCACTTTCTTTTCACCTCCTAAAAAGACTGCCAATGTTTACCTTAACTTTTTTCCACCTGAGATATGCAGATGACACCATCCTTATGGCAGAAAGTGAAGAACTAAAGAACCTCTTGATGAAAGTGAAAGACAAGAGAGAAAAAGTTGGTTTAGAACTCAACATTCAGAAAACTAAGATCATGGCATCTGGTCCCATCACTTCATGGCAAATAGATGGGGAAACAGTGGAAACAATGACGGATTTTATTTTGGGGGGCTCCAAAATCACTGCAGATGGTGACTACAGCCATGAAATTTAAAAAAACGCTTGCTCCTTGGAAGAAAAGTTATGAACAACCTAGACAGCATATTAAAAAGCAGAGACATTACTTTGCCAACAAAGGTCTGTCTAGTCAAGGCTATGGTTTTTCCAGTAGTCATGTATGGATGTGAGAGTTGGACTATAAAGAAAGCTGAGCACAGAAGAACTGATGCTTTTGAACTGTGGTGTTGGAGAAGACTTTTGAGAGTCCCTTGGACAGCAAGGAGATCCAACCAGTCTATCCTGAAGGAAATCAGTCCTGAATATTCACTGGAAGGACTGATGCTAAAGCTGAAACTCCAATCCTTTGGCCACCTGATGCGAAGAGCTGACTCATTTGAAAAGACCCTGATGCTGGGAAAGATTGAAGGCAGGAGGAGAAGGGGACAACAGAGGATGAGATGGTTGGATGGCATCACCGACTCAATGGACATGAGTCTGAGTAAACTCCGGGAGTTGGTGATGGACAGGGAAGCCTGGCGTACTGCATTCCATGGGTCACATAGAGTCGGACACGACTGAGCGACTGAACTGAATTGTTTCACCTCACTCTTTAACTCAAGTGCCCTCTGGTGTTTTTCTTTATTTTAGCAATTGAAGTCATGGAATCCTGTTTAAAGATGCTTCCCGCTATTAGTTTCATCACCATATTTCTCTTAATTAGCATCTAGCGCTAAAATTATAAGACTTTGTGTGGAAAAAAAGAAATTAAAAATTAGAACGTCTAGATGCCAGACTCTCCAACCTAATTCCTTAGTAGGCTAATAGCTTTTTTCAGTGCTTCGCTTTCTCCAGTCATGAAATCTAGAGATTTGTAGCTCAGAAGCTCACCTTACAGAGTATGTAAGACAAGGCCCTCATCTGAAAAACAAAGAAATCAGGACTCAGAATTTAAGAGACTTGCCAAGGCAATATAATGAGGGTTAGCAACTAGATCTTTTGTCATCCCTATGATGAACAGTTAAAATTTTCTAAGTACTTATTGTGAGGTCTATTAAAGGCCTTATTTTATTTGAGCCCCACAGCAAATTTTTTAAGCTCTATTTTCATGCAGACCATTTTTAAAGTCCTTATTGAATTTGTTACAATATTGTTTCTGTTTTATATTTTGAATTTTTGGCCACAAGGCACATGGGATCTTAGCTTTCCAACCAGGGACTGAACTTGCACCCCCTGCATTGGAAGGTAAAGTCTCAACCTCTGGACCGCCAGAGAAGCCCCTCCACACCATTGTTTTAAAGTAAAAAAAAAGTAGGTACTATCAGTATACCTATTTTACAGACAGAGAACTAGAAGTTTGAGAGAGCATGGGGAAATACTCCAGGTCACAAAAATACAGGTTTTAAACCAGGCAGCGTGATTCCAGAAACGAAGCTTGAAGTCACAACTGATCTTTCTGCCTTTATAGAAATTGTCTACATAGATGGGGGCTTCCCTGGTGGCTCAGATGGTAAAGTGCAGGAGACCTGGGCTTGATCCCTGGGTTGGAAAGATCCTCTGGAGAAGGGAATGGCAACCCACTATCACTTTCACTTTCATTCCAACCTGACCTAATCGGAGCACAAAAGTCAAGTTTCTGCTGCTCCTGCTGGCAAGCCCAGTTGCGAAGACATTTGGTGCTTCTGCGGAGTAATAGTAGAGCTGCTGGGCTCTGGTTACTGGCCTTGCTGTGTTGAGAGCAGGGCTTGTGGCACATGGCATCCATTCATGCCAACCATCGCCTGCGTGCCTGCACATTGTGGTTCTGGAGTTCACAAAATCAGTTGTGGTTTCTGATTGTGGTGACTTCCTGAGTAGTTTTACAGTCCTAATCTTGGCGGCTTTCAAATTGCAACAGTGTTGATATAATAATGGCATCACAGTTTTTTAAGCCTAGAAGCAACATTTCTGTCTTGGTGGCTTATGCAGGCTTTGGACAATAGAGCAAACACGTATTGAAGTCCAGGGTAGGGACCCTGGTAAGCTTCCTGCTCTTTGGGTAGAGATGCTGAAGGATTGCACCCTAGGAGTAAAGGTCAACTGCAGGCAAACCAGTCCTCAAACAGACTGCAATCCAGCTTCAAAGGTTCTGCATGGCCAAAAATATCTAACTCCTTGATTTACAGCAACCAAGCGCCTCATGCTTTGTAGATAAGACAACAGAAGCAGAAAACATGCAGAAGGTCTAGATCAGTGCTCTGATAGAACTAGAATCAAACCACAAATGTGAATCATGCACGTAATGTCAAATTTTCTAGTAACCACATTAAAAAGCAAAATGAAACAATTGAAAGTATTTTTTAAATTTTAACTCAGTATATTTTGACTCAAGTTTTTATTTAACCCAAATTGCTATTTCAAACTATTTCAGCATGTAATCAACATAAATATAAAATCAATATAAAAGTCATAATGGGATACTGGACAATTTTTTGTACCAAGTCTTCAAAATCTGACATGCACTTTACAGTTACACTATCCCAAATCAGGCTTGCTGTATTTCAAGTGCTCAGGAGCCAAATGTAGCTAGTAACTACCATTTTAGATCTTATTGTTTTAGATTTTAGAAATATCAGGCAGGAATTAAAAATAGCTATACTTAGCATGTTTAAGGAGCTAAAAAAGATGGAAATTCAATGTAGGACTATAAATTATATATACTTGATATATGGAATAACCTATGACTGTAAAACTGAGTAACTAAAATTAAGAATTCAATACATGTGTCTAATAGCAGGTTATACATGGCTGAAGAGAGAATTAGTAAACTGGAAGGTAAATAAAAAGAAATTATCTGTAATGAGGTACAAAAAGTCCAAAGCGTGAAAAAATACAGAAGAAAGAGTAAGAGACATGGCAGACACAATGAAGTTTACCCCACATTTCACTGGAATCCCAAAGGAAGAGGTAAAAGAAAACATGTCTGAAGAGATGTCTGAAGAGATGATGGCTCAGAATTGTTTAAAACTAATTAGAAGTCTGGTGTCAATTTGATTGTTTTTCCATTACAGATAGCCTGTATTTTATCAATAGTCACTTTTAATTTTTTCTCCTTTTTCTCTTTTAAGATCTTGAAGATATTTTGCAATTTCACTACAATACATCTAGTAATTAATTTATTTTTGTGTATCTTTCTTGGGATTTGCTGTTTCCAGAAATTGAGAATTAATGTTTTTCATAAAAATCTGGGAAATTCCTAGCTCTTTGAAAATTTCCTCTCTCTCATTTTTTTCCTTTCTCCTCTTGAAAGTCCTGTTAGATGTAGTTTGGGCCCTCTTATTGTTTAGCTTTCTCTTATACCTCTCTCTCAGTTTCAGAATGAAACTCTCTGCTGAATTTGGATTAATTTCTTCAGATCAGTCATCTAGTTCACAGATTCTCTATGCTGCTTTGTCTAAAATGCTGGTTCACCAATGCAGTGAGTTTTAAATTCAGCAAACATTTTCACTGCTAGAAGTCTATTTTGACAATGTCTCATTATTTGCAATTATTTTTGTTCTTTCCTTTTGAACTGTGGTGTTGGAGAAGACTCTTGAGAGTCCCTTGGACTGCAAGGAGATCCAACCAGTCCATTCTGAAGGAGATCAGCCCTGGGATTTCTTTGGAAGGAATGATACTAAAGCTGAAACTCCAGTACTTTGGCCACCTCATGCAAAGGGTTGACTCATTGGAAAAGACTCTGATGCTGGGAGGGATTGGCGCAGGAGGAGAAGGGGACGACAGAGGATGAGATGGCTGGATGGCATCACTGACTCGATGGACGTGAGTCTCAGTGAACTTGGGGAGTTGGTGATGGACAGGGAGGCCTGGCGTGCTGCGATTCATGGGGTTGCAAAGAGTCGGACACGACTGAGTGACTGATCTGATCTGATTTGCCTTTATGATTTATATATATTATATATATATATATATATATATATATATATATATAAAGTAGGAAGTAAAGAAACACCTGGAGTAACAGGCAAATTTGGCCTTGGAATACGGAATGAAGCAGGGCAAAGACTAATAGAGTTTTGCCAAGAAAATGCACTGGTCATAGCACACACCCTCTTCCAACAACACAAGAGAAGACTCTACACATGGACATTACCAGATGGTCAACACTGAAATCAGACTGATTATATGCTTTGCAGCCAAAGATGGAGAAGCTCTATAAAGTCAACAAAAACAAGACCAGGAGCTGACTATGGCTCAGATCATGAACTCCTTATTGCCAAATTCAGACTTAAATATTTCTATATATTTCAAAATGATCACCGTAAGTCAGTAAGTCGAGCTACCTTCTGCCACCATGCAAAGATGTTAAACTCTACTATGTTCCCCACATTGTACTTTTCATGCCCTTGACTCATTTATTTTGTAACTGTGGGTCTGCTCCTCTTAATCTCCACCCCCAACTTCTTTCACCCTCCACCCACTCTGACAACCACTTGTTTGTTCTTTGTATCTATGACTCTGTTCATTTGTTTTGTTTTTTAGATTCCACATGCAAAGGCATACAATATTTGTCTTTCTCTGTCTGACTTATTCCACTTAGCTTCCCTGATAGCTCACTTGGTAAAGAATCCACGTGCAATGCAGGAGACCCCGGTTCGAGTTCTGGGTCGGGAAGATTCACTGGAGAAGGGATAGGCTACCCACTCCAGTATTCTTGGACTACCCTGATGGCTCAGCTGGTAAAGAATCCACCTGCAATGCAGGAGACCTGAGTTCAATCCCTGAGTTGGGAAGATCCCCCGGAGAAGGGAAAGGCTACATACTCCAGTATTCTGGCCTGGAGAATTCCACGGACTGTATGGTTCATGGGGTTGCAAAGAGTCAGACACGACTGAGCGCCTTTCACTTTCACTTTCTAGGTCCACCCACGTTGTCACCAGTCGCTGTGGCTCCTTTTTAGGGGGCCCACACCATGCAGCAGGTAGGACTTCCCTTTCCAGGGACTGAACCCACGCCCCTGCAGTGGAAGCACAGGGTCTTAACCCCGGACCACCAAGGAAGTCCATATCTTTTAAAGTCTATAATCAACATAAGTGTTTCCAGTGACTAAAAGTGAGTGGGCAGTTCGTTAAAATACCTATCATACTTGTAATAAGTACAGTATTATATGGACTAATTTTATGAAGCTCATAAACTATAAACATCATAGTAAGTGGAAGTGACTTCTAGTTCTGGCATTCACTTGGTCTAAAAGATCAAGGGCTTCACTGAGAAAAATCATTCGTTTTTTCAGTTCTGCAAACTTGAAAATAGTACTGCTTGGAAATATGATTCTCCACAGAATTTACAGGTTGGTATGATGATTCATGGCTGAAGTAATATCATTCATCTGCTCTTACTTCCATAGCCTGGGAACGTGTCTTATAATTTTGCCAAATGCCTACATGTTTCTAATATACTCCCAAAGATAAAGGACTTTAAGCTGCTTTACTCAAAAGGAAGGCACTCTATAAACTATAACTCAATAACTTTCTGTAAATTATATCTCAATTATAACTGTCTGTAAATTATGTCTCAGTAACTGATGTACATTAAAGACGGAAAGAGAGAAGACTAATAATAGTGGGACAAAAGAAAAACAGTGAACTTGTCCCACCTATGAGCACATCTATTGATCTGTTGTTTGGAAACGGTTTTTAAACCTTCCCCCCCTCCACTAGGACTAAATGACTGCCCGTGTGTGCACGCATGTGAAGTTGCTTCAGTTGTGTCTGACTCTTTGCGACCCCACAGACCGCAGCCCGCCAGGCTCCTCTGTCCATGGAATTCTCAAGGCAAGAATACTGGAGTGGGCTGCCGTTTCCTTCTCCAGAGGATCTTCCCAAGCCAGGAATGGAACCAGGTCTCCTGCATTGGCAGGCAGATTGTTTTTACCACTGAGCCACCTGGGAAGCCCCTAGGAGCTCTGTCGCCAAAGTCTTACAGGAAAAGAGTTTGGGGCCTACAGTTTTATATCCAGACAGTTTCATTTAAATGGGATGGGTGTGTGTATTAGTTTTCTATTTCTGCCATAACACACGACAGACTCAGCTGCTCAAATCAAACCCACTATTTTCACACACTTCTTGCCTGCAGGACAGAAGTCCGAGGTGACTCCCTGAGTTTCGCTGCTCTGGTCCTCCCCAGCCTGAAATCAAAGTGTGGACCAGCTGGGCCCCTGGCCTGGGGCCCTGAGAGGAATCAGCTTCGCACCCCACCTCCCCACCTCACTAGATCACTAACAGAAGCCATTTCCTTAGAGTTTCTGGACTGGGAAGCCATTAAGACCCAGGACTAGGAGGGGTGCCCCAGAAGTTTCTTGCTGGTGGTTCCTCACCCCTGACTCATTTCTCCCTGCAGGCTCTTCCTCCTTGTAAATTCTCCTGGGGCTGGTTGACATCCCCCGGTCAAGGCAAGGCCAGATAAAATTTAAAAACTGGCAAAAAAAAAAAAAAAAGTACAGTATGGAGGAGAGGTAGCACACAGAGAAGAGGGTGTGGCAGGAAATGCTGCTGCCCGCAGGCCACCCCCCACCTCAGAAAGCGGGAGCCCCTGAGTTGGGCAGGGCAGGATAAGGCAGTTCCTCCCTGTGGTTTCCTGGAGGACCCTGAGAAGACCTGAAATGCTTTAAAAAGCAAGTGAGCAAGTGAATGCACGCACGCGCACAGACACACACACAAACACACCCCTCCCCCTCAGCTGGTAAATTCATGACACCTCTGCTTTTACCCTTGAACTTGCCAGAGGAAAACTACAAAGCGAGTTAGCGCCCACTTCCCCCAAACACTGTTACCCTTTTGCCTGAGGACAAACCCCAGTGAAGCCCTCAGTTCCTGAAGTAGGAGGAACGGAAGTACAGTTTCCCAAAGTGGGGCTTGGGCCGTGAGGGTGAGGATGGGCACCCCACTTCTACCCTCTGGTCCCAGATCTGTATAGTCACCTGCTGGGGACACAAACGTCACAGTGGTACTTGATTGAGGCGGGACTCTGCAAGCTTTTCCCTGCAGGCCGTTTGGAATCAGTCTCTGTCTCAGGGACCCACCCCCACCTTTGTAGAGCAAAAGCAGCTGAAGACAACAGGCAAATCAATGAGGGGGACAGGAGTGCCACTGTCCTAGCTTACCATCCTCAGATTTAGGGTACATGGGGTCCCAGAAATGGGCGCCTCACCCCTAGTGAACCTGCTGAGGGGCTCCTCAGCCTGTCTTTGAAGAGCCCTGGCTGTGGTTTTGGGACAGTGGATGTGCTAGGAGTGTGGGTGTGCTATGGAGTGCCTTCCTGGTCTAAGGGGCCACGAGAGATGATTTGTGAAGCTGAAGGTGTGAGGAGAGGGTGTATCTGATGACCACTGAGCCCACCTGACCTAATGAGTACTGGGTTGAGGAGTGCAGATCACAACTGGCACTCCTGGGTTGCCAGGTCCCTTGATATCCTATGGTATCCAGCTTTAGATTCTGTGCTCCTCGCCCCCTCTGTGTTCCCGCTTCCTCAAGAGCGGCCTCCACATGCTTTCCATCTCCCTGCAACTTCCTCTTCTGCCTTAAGCCAGCAAAGGGCACCCTTTTGACTGGTGATGGGGAGGGCTGGGCAGGGACAGTCCTTGCTCTGCCAAGCGCAGCCCTACAGAGGGACACACTTGCTGTCACAGGGATCAGGAAGGGATGCCTGTGGGTCCTTTCCTCCCAACCCCAACCATCACCTGCATTTCTCTGTCACAGACTCTCACTCTCTTTGCGATGACTTCACCACCAATCTTGAGCCCAGACTAGGATAACCACAGGGTGTGGTCCAGGCCAGGTCAGTAAGACTTTCATTTACTATCCTTGTTTAGTGAGAAGGTTAAATTCTTTGGTCCTCTGGGACATGAAGGTGAAGGCCAGGGAAGACAGACAGAGACTCCAAAAAACCTGGAGAAGAACTAAAAACAAAGCCAGCTTGACATGAAGCTGGAAACTGTCACAACCAATGGGAAGTAGGAAGGCCCAGGGCAGAGGCAGAGGAATCACTGTAGGGTTACAGAACTATGTGTTTGCATACAGACTGGAAGTTGGTCCCACCTAAGAGGCCCAGCAGCCAGGGCAGGGACAGAGAGGATAGAGCAGGACCAGGAGACTGGAAGAGAAGCAGAGGAGTGATGGGGCATTGAGACAGGTTGTCTAGACCAGACACAGACCTCCTCTGCTGGGGGTAGGACTTCCCACCCTGCAGGGAGGGTGATGTGTCAGGGCAAAGCAATGGATGCTCCAGCAGATTCTGGCAGTTTGGCTTTCAAGGACAGAAAGAATACTTTTTGACTCAGAGAACAGAAACTGAACAGTGGTTCATCTTGGAGGCAGACATTGGACAATCAGAGAGCTGTGACTGAGTTCCTCATGAAAATCCCAAATGGAGACTGTAAGGGCTGGCTTGAGCAAGCTTTCGTGCACTGGGATAAATTGCCAAAGACAATAGGTAATTGAGATGCTCAGGATAGAGTGGTAGTTCTCTCGAAATGAGATAAACCTATCCCACTCTGTGTGTGTGTGTGTGTGTGTGTGTGTGTGTGTGTGTGTGTTCGGGAAAACGGTCCATGTGCCATGACTTGGTCCAGGGAGGACAATTGCCCTGGGGATGCTCTGTCATCCTCCCTTTCTCTTCCCACCTCCTGACATCTCTTCCTCACATCACAGGCCTTTGGACTATTCACTAATTGAAATGATTCAACTATGGAATCATCATTTTGATCCCAGAGATTTACTTCTTATTCCCTCTTCCCAGAATCTTTTCTTTTTCGTCTCACTTGTTCTATTTCTGGAATACCTTCATACCACCTGACATGCCAGCTTCTGGAAACACTCTCCACGACCTTCCTCATGAGTCACCTCATTTTCCGTCACAGCAGGAGTGACTGGATATACAACCTATGCTTCCCATATTAGGTGTTTGAGCTGCGTGGGCCCAATCCTAAGACCTGAGCCCTTTCCTCACCAAACAGTAGGAGTCACAGCCCTCCTACTCTACACATTCATCAACTGATGGCAAGGCGTCGATTGACAATAAATTCTACTGTGCTGCAGCTG
This sequence comes from Bos mutus, assembly GCF_027580195.1. NCBI lineage: Eukaryota > Metazoa > Chordata > Mammalia > Artiodactyla > Bovidae > Bos > Bos mutus. The sequence goes on along the minus strand of NC_091625.1, from coordinate 86,934,298 downwards.
TGGGGAGGCAGAATCAACTGATGGCAAGGCGTCGATTGACAATAAATTCTGCTGTGCTGCAGCTGTGGGGAGGCAGAATCAACTGATGGCAAGGCGTCGATTGACAATAAATTCTGCTGTGCTGCAGCTGTGGGGAGGCAGAAGAACCTGGACCAGGACACAGGCTCTGCGCCCCCTGGGGCAGGGCCACGGGACGGCAGGCTTGTAAACGGCCGATTATAAAGAAAAGGCATTGCTCTTCCAGTACTCTTGGGCTCCCCTGTGGCTCAGCTGGTAAAGAATCCGCCTGCAAGGTAGGAGACCTGGGTTCGATCCCTGGATTGGGAGCATCACCTGGAGAAGGGAAAGGCTACCCCTCCAGTATTCTGGCCTGGAGAATTCCATGGACTGTATAATCCGTGGGGTCGCAAAGAGTCGGACACGACTGAGCGACTTTCACTTTCACGTCACTGATTCACTCGAGTCTCTATTCAGGAGGGGGCCTGGATGGTTTGGGGACAAGAGACACAGGGGGGCTGGGAGAAGGACAGGACGCAGGCTTGGGTGAGGCACCAGCTTGGTGGGTTCAGGTGATCAATGTGTCAGGGGAAGACTCATGCATAGGCCTGGGGGACAAGGGCCTGGGTTTAATCCCTGGAAAGAGGCAACATGGGGGGCCTGGTAGCCTCAGTGGAGGAGGCTGGTGAAGAGGCAAGTGACTGGGAGAGCACGAGAAAGACAGAAGGACAGCATTAGAGTCCTGGTCAGGACAGCCAGGTGGGGGAAGACGGGCCTCTCCTGACACCTGGACAGCCCTGGCCAACCCTACCCCGTGCATGCTCCTGCACCCGGGCACATTGCAGACCCCAGATGGGAGTGAAATCAACTGGGAGGTGATTTTAATGGGTGTCTGCAACAGAGCATACTTCCAAGAACCGCATTGTTCTTGCTACTTCCTTAAAATTCTGCTTGCATCTTTAAATAGGAAACCCAGCCTCACTCAGTGACAAGACATGAAATGGGGCACTGCCCTTGCTGAGGACTCCGCATGCCCCTCCTAGTTCAGGGCTCAGTCACCCCTGAAGCCAGCAAAGGCCAGGACCCCCATGATAACAGAGATGGAGCCCTCTGTCACAAATGTTAATATCACTGGCAGTCTCCTGGAGTGAAAAATAATGTCCAAAGACAAGGACCCACTTTCTAAGGATTAAGAGGGCTTGTCAGTCCCAACAGGAGATGAGCTCACTCTTCATCACCAGATAGATAGCCCCAAGACGTGAATTCAGAGATGTTGAAATCTTGGTTGGAAGCAGCACAAAAGACTGAATGAATGAGACAAATGTGAGGGGGGAAAATCCTCCACAAAGGTTCTGTTACGGGAACCACTGACCAAAACCACGGGCCCTGGCCAGGCTTGATACTGGCCACTTGCATGAATTATCTTACAACCGGAAGTCCTGGTGAGGAATGCAGAACTTACAAGATACCATCAACCAGAAGAACTGGGGGAAGATCCAAAGGGGAGAGGATACGACAGTCCATATGTCCTACCAGCTTGCCGGAATCCTCCCTGGAATCCATTTTGGCTGAGAGATGCCTGCACCTCCAGAAAGAATCCTAAGACCAAATATGGATCAAGCAAGGTGACCAGCCAGAGACAATTTCCAGAGGCCTGGAAATTAACCCCATCACCATAAAATCCGAGACCATGAGCCACGTGGCAGAGCAGTTCTCCTGGGTTCCCTTACGCTGTTTCTCTCCACCTGGGCAACCCTTCCCAATGAAGTCTGTTGCTTTGTCAGTGCCTGGGTCTCCTCGGACAATTCATTTCCGAATGTTAGACAAGAGCCCACTCTTGTTCCTGGGAAGGGCTCCCCCTTCCTGCAACAAAGGGCAACTCTGGTGGGATTTCTTCAATACAATTGACCACTCGGGTACTCAGGGACCAGCTCGTCTGCTGACCAACCAGACCCAGTGGTAGAAACAGGGACTCTTTTGTCCCTGTTCTCCTCCTGATGCAGACAACTGGCTAGTGCCCCAACTCGGTAAGAAACAAGAGACTTTATTGACCTTTTCCCCTTTCTTCTTTTCAGTCCCTCCTTTTGTACTTTTTTCTTCTATCCTGGTCCTGAATGCAGGAGTCTAGTTGAAGGGCCTCAGCCTGAACTGAGGGTCGGAGCCTGATGACCCCCAGTGAGCAGAGAACTCGAATTCTGGCCTGCTGTCTGGTTTCTGGAGGGCTGAGTTCCAGTCCTCCCTGCCTGGAAGCCCAGGGAAAAGTCCTGCAAGGCCTGGTGGCAGGTGATGTCCACAAGGCCCCCTTTAGTCCCCCCTCCTCCCCTCTTCTTTCAACCTGGCCTCCTTTCCTCCCTTTGCAACATTTCAAGACCCGAGCTATTTCAGTTTACTCTGTTAGAACTTGGAGCTGAGTTCTGGATCTCTGTAGGAGGTTTTCTGAGAGACTGCAGCCTTTCATTTACAGGGGGCAACCAATTAGGGCGGCTGGGCCTAAGTGTATAGTTTGTGTTCTGTGTTATGATATGTGATGGCCATTCTGCCTTCTGAAATCAGAAATTCTGGTTCTGTTGCACTGTGGAGGTATCTTGAGTGAATGCTGCTAAGCTAAGTCATTTCAGTCGTGTCCAACTCTGTGCGACCACATAGACAGCAGCCACCATCCCTGGGATTCTCCAGGCAAGAACACTGGAGTGGGTTGCCATTTCCTTCTCCAATGCATGAAAGTGAAAAGTGAAAGTGAAGTTGCTCAGTCGTGTCCGACTCTTCCAAACCCCATGGACTGCAGCCGACCAGGCTCCTCCATCCAAGGGATTTTCCAGGCAAGTGTACTGGAGTGGGGTGCCATTGCCTTCTCCATGAGTGAATGCTCAGTTCAGTTCAATTCAGTTCAGTTGCTCAGTCGTGTCCAACTCTTTGCGACCCCATGAATTGCAGCATGCCAGGCCTCCCTGTCCATCACCAACTCCCGGAGTTCACTCAGACTCACGTCCATCGAGTCGGTGATGCCATCCAGCCATCTCATCCTCTGTCGTCCACTTCTCCTCCTGCCCCCAATCCCTCCCAGCATCAGAGTATTTTCCAATGAGTCAACTCTTCACATGAGGTGGCCAAAGTACTGGAGTTTCAGCTTTAGCATCATTCCTTCCAAAGAACACCCAGGGCTGATCTCCTTTAGGATGGACTGGTTGGATCTCCTTGCAGTCCAAGGGACTCTCAAGAGTCTTCTCCAACAACACAGTTCAAAAGCATCAATTCTTCGGTGCTCAGCTTTCTTCACAGTCCAACTCTCACATCCATACATGACTACTGGAAAAACCATAGCCTTGAGTAGACAGACCTTTGTTGGCAAAGTAATGTCTCTGCTTTTCAATATGTTATCTAGGTTGGTCATAACTTTTCTTCCAAGGACTAAGCATCTTTTAATTTCATGGCTGCAATCACCATCTGCAGTGATTTTGGAGCCCCAAAAATAAAAAGTCTGACACTGTTTCCACTGTTTCCCCATCTATTTCCCATGAAGTGATGGGACCAGATGCCATGATCTTTGTTTTCTGAACGTTGAGCTTTAAGCCAACTTTTTCACTCTCCTCTTTCACTTCCATCAAGAGGCTTTTTAGTTCCTCTTCACTGTCTGCCATAAGGGTGGTGTCATCTGCATATCTGAGGTTATTGATATTTCTCCTGGCAATCTTGATTCCAGCTTGTGCTTCTTCCAGCCCAGGGTTGCTGATGATGTACTCTGCAGATAAGTTAAATAAGCAGGGTGACAATATACAGCCTTGACGGACTCCTTTTCCTATTTGGAACCAGTCTGTTGTTCCATGTCCAGTTCTAATTGTTGCTTCCTGACCTGCACACAGGTTTCTCAAAAGGCAGGTCAGGTGATCTGGTATTCCCATCTCTTTCAGAATTTTCCACAGATGATTGTGATCCACACAGTCAAAGGCTTTGGCATAGTCAATAAAGCAGAAATAGATGTTTTTCTGGAACTCTCTTGCTTTTTAGATGATGCAGTGGATGTTGGCAATTTGATCTCTGGTTCCTCTGCCTTTTCTAAAACCAGCTTGAACATCTGGAAGTTCACAGTTCATGTATTGCTGAAGCCTGGCTTGGAGAATTTTGAGTATTACTTTACTAGCGTGTGATATGAGTGCAATTGTGTGGTAGTTTGAGCATTCTTTGGCATTGCCTTTCTTTGCGATTGGAATGAAAACTGACCTTTTCCAGTCCTGTGGCCACTGCTGAGTTTTCCAAATTTGCTGGCATAGTGAGTGCAGCACTTTCACAGCATCATCTTTCAGGGTTTGAAATAGCTCAACTGGAATTCCATCACCTCCACTAGCTTTGTTTGTAGTGATGCCTTCTAAAGCCCACTTGACTTCACATTCCAGGATGTCTGGCTTTAGGTGAGTGATTACACCATCGTGATTATCTTGGTCATGAAGATCTTTTTTGTACAATTCCTCTGTGTATTCTTGCCACCTCTTTTTAATATCTTCTGCTTCTGTTAGGTCCATACCGTTTCTGTCCTTTATCGAGCCCATCTTTGCATGAAATGTTCCCTTGGTATCTCTCATTTTCTTGAAGAGATCTCTAGTCTTTCCCATTCTGTTGTTTTCCTCTATTTCTTTGCATTGATCACTGAAGAAGGCTTTCTTATCTCTTCTTGCTATTCTTTGGAACTCTGCATTCACATGCTTATATCTTTCCTTTTCTCCTTTGCTTTTCGCTTCTCTTCTTTTCACAGCTATTTGTAAGGCTTCCCCATGCTATCTGACTGCAAAGATTCTAGCTATGAGCCCATGATTCTAGAGGGAAGGGATGGGACACAGCAACTGGCAATCAGGAACCAGCCGGTCTTTCAGGACAAGCCTGGCCAAGTTGGTTCAGCCCAGCCCAGCGGGCGGGACCCAGAGGCGTGCCGCTGGAAAGGAGCAGGCACAAAGAAACCAGCCAGAGCCAGCTAGGTCTCAGATAATCCCCACTTCCAACCGGCAACCTAGCATTCCTGCGAAATTGGGATGAGGTGACAATGGCCTGGATCCGGGGTTTCAAGCCCGGTCTTCGCTTTCTGCTTCTACTTCTGTTTTACCCGTTCAGCGCGACGCCAGGCGGTGAGTTCAGGGATGAACTTCTCGGTTGTGGGTGGAGGGGTGGAGGGAATGACTTAACCCGGGAAGGGGATGGGGGTATACGAGGGGGTTAGGGAAACTTTGTGCTGTGTGACCCCCGCCCTCCTCTGTCCCTTCCCCTGGCCCCTTTGCTCCTGGGGTGGGGCTTTCCCAGGCTGGTTACCCACCCTCTGGGCCAGAAAAGAGGTGACTTTGGTGAAACAGTGGTTGGTGCCGGGAGTTTCGGAGGTGAAGTTGGTAGAAAAGGGCGAGAAAGCAGCAGGAAATGCTGCCCTCAAGACCCCGGCCTGCCCTTGCGAAGTGGGAGCCCTGGAGCCAGGGTGTTTGGGACAGGTGGCCGTCCCCGGGAGAAGAGACCCAGGTAACTCCTCCAAAAGCACGCCCTCCCCCGACCCCATCTGCTCACACAAACCCTTCAGATCGGTACCGCTCTCTGTCCTTGTAAGACCAGAGCTCTTTACAGGTAATAAATTTCACCTGCAGAACGGACGGGGCTGCAGAGAAGGCAGGGCCGAGCTTGAGAGCGCGGAAGTGGCGGCCGCGGCTGGCTGCCACGTGCTAGGACGAGATGAGCTGCGCGGCGGCGGAAGCTCGGGTCTGTGAAGGGCTCGCGGGCGGCGGTGGCGATGGCCCGCGGCGGCCCAGCTTCTCCTGGGCGGCGGAGGCGCGGTCCCAAGCGGGACGGATCTGCTCGGCCTTCTCCCGGGGCCGCGCATCCTGCGGGCTGCCGCTGCCGCCGGTGCTGCTCCTGCTGGCTCTGCTGCGCTCGCGCCAGCCACGCGAGGCCCCGCCCCCCGCCCCTCCAGCTCCCCGCGCCCTGCCACCAGCTGCCGGGGTCGGGGGAGATGGTGGGGGGAAGGGGCAGGGGGAGGGAGGTCAGCGCGACCCTCTACCTTAGCGAGAACCGGGTGTGTTGGCTCTTCGGTCTTGATGCATAACTTCATTGTGTGAGAAATGATCTTATTTCGGTAAAGAATCTGCCTGGTTTGATTCCTGAGTTGGGAGGATCCCCTGGAGAAGGGAATGGCAACCTACTCCAGTCTTCTTGCCTGGAGAATCCCATAGACAGAGGAGCCTGGAGGGCTACAGTCAGTCCATGGGGTCGCAGAGTCAGACAGGACTGAGCGATTAACACTAATCCTTTAACCTGTTAATACCCAGCGAGACAAATTCCCTGCCCTTCACTTGGCTTACAGAGTCAGTTTGAACATAAAGCAGGTTTCCAAGTAAACAATTTCGTGGGAATTCCCTCTTCATCGTTTCTACTCGGGGGCAGTGGCCACGCATTGTGTCTGTGTTTCGGACTGAGTTTTTGTTCTGGCAAAGTAGATTCTGAGGTTATAAGAATCTTTTAATCTTCCAGTGCAGCTCCACTTGACAGTAGTCTTCAAAAAGCTTTACAGTCTTAACGTTGAAACGACGAAAAATGTGCCACAAAAAATTTGAAGTAAAAACTTCAGTTTGTACAGAATCACTAGCAGAACTATTTATGATCCTGTTCCAGTAGTTCCCAACACGTCCCAAGCCATGTTGCAGATGACTCAGCATCTGAGAGGCGACACACCCAGCAGTGCAGTTCCCATCTCCAGTTATTGTACCCTTGGGAGAGAGGAGTGGGAGTTGAAAAGTGTCACTTTTTGGAGACAAAAGCTAAGGTGAAGGATATTGAGATATCCAGGGAGATCAGTTTTTATCAGTTTAGTCGCTCAGTCGTGTCTGACTCTTTGCGACCCCATGAACCGCAGCACGCCAAGCCTCCCTGTCCATCACCAACTCCCAGAGTCCACACAAACCCATATCCATTGAGTCAGTGATGCCATCCAACCATCTCATCCTCTGTCGTCCCTTTCTCCTCCTGCCTTCAAGCTTTCCCAGCATCAGGGTCTTTTCAAATGAGTCAGCTCTTCGAGTCAGGTGGCCAAAGGATTAGAGTTTCAGCTTCAACATCAGTCCTTCCAGTGAACACCCAGGACTGTTCTCCTTTAGGATGGACTGGTTGGATCTCCTTGCAGTCCAAGGGACTCTCAACAGTCTTCTCGAACATGACAGTTCAAAAGCATCAATACTTCTGCGCTCAGCTTTCTTTGTAGTCCAGCTCAGATCCATACATGACCACTGGAAAAATCATAGCAGTGACTAGATGGACCTTTGTTGACAAAGTAATGTCTTTGCTCTTTAATATGCTGTCTAGGCTGGCCATAACTTTCCTTCCAAGGAGTAAGCCTCTTTTAATTACATAGCTGCAATCACCATCTGCAGTGATTTTGGAGCCCCAAAAATAAAAAGTCTGACACTGTTTCCACTGTTTCTCCATCTATTTGCCATGAAGTGATTGGGACCAGATGCCATGATCTTCGTTTTCTGAATGTTGAGCTTTAAGCCAACTTTTTCACTCTCCACTTTCACTTTCATCAAGAGGCTTTTTAGTTCCTCTTCACTGTCTGCCATAAGGGTGGTGTCATCTGCATATCTGAGGTTATTGATATTTCTTCCAGCAATCTTGATTCCAGCTTGTGCTTCCAACAGCTCAGTGTTTCTGATGATGTACTCTGCAGATAAGTTAAATAATCGGGGTGACAATATACAGCCTTGACAGACTCCTTTTCCTATTTGGAACCAGTCTGTTGTTCCATGTCCAGTTCTAACTGTTGCTTCCTGACCTGCATGCAGGTTTCTCAAGAGGCAAGTCAGGTGGTCCGGTATTTCCATCTCTTTCAGAATTTTCCAGTTGATTGTGATCCACACAGTCAAAGGCTTTGGCATAGTCAATAAAGCAGAAATAGATGTTTTTCTGAAACTCTCATGCTTTTAGGATGATGCAGCGGATGTTGGCAATTTGATCTCTGGTTCCTCTGCCTTTTCTAAAACCAGCTTGAACATCTGGAAGTTCACGGTTCACATATTGCTGAAGCCTGGCTTGGAGAATTTTGAGCATTACTTTACTTTACTAACTACAAAGATTGTCCATTCATGTCAGAAATCCAGGCGATGTGAAATGAGGGTGGTGTGGATCTGTGGACCCAGGGACAAGCACTGTTAGCAGGGACAGCTATCCACTGTTACCAGGCACAGCTATCCACTGACTGCCTGGAGCCCTGAGCCTCACTTCAGAAACAGGGAGGCCATGATGATACTTCAGTCCCTGTGCATAATGCTAGTAACATGCCAGGTCCAACATGAATGTGGGAGTAGTTTCTGCTTCTTCAGGTTCACTTACCTGAGTCCATGGTCATGTGGCTCATTGGGAAAGAAGGAAAGGACTTCCATACTTACTGTGGTGATGAAAGGGCACTCCTCACTGGAACGTGGCTTCCTTCTCCAGGGATGCGTTCTGAAAAGAGGCTCTGTTCTAAAAATGAAATGCTCCTCAGAAGCAGCCCCCACGTGCTCTCCATCTCTGGCAGGACACTGGGTTCGATTCTGAAAGTCCTCTTCCATCTAGGCTTTTCCTGCAGAGCTGTCTGGCATGTAATCCAGCAAGGCTGTGTGTTGGTCAACCCTGGCTACTGACTGGTGGGCAAGGGGCTATATCCAGGATGTGCAGTTTCTGCCCAGCAGGGGACCTTTCCTTCTCCACAAGGAAGGGAGGGGCACTGGCTCTATGGAGTGTCAGGGATGGAGCAGGAGGGACCATGCTTGCTTTGCCAGGCCAGCCCTGCTCTTTTACTCTGCTCTCACGTAACTGAGGGGAGGAGGCCTATGGGCCTTTTTCTGCCAACCCTGCCCTCACCTGCCTTTTGCCTTCACAGATGCTCACTCTCTTTGCTATAACTTTACCGTCGATTCTCAGCCCAGACCTGGACAACCATGGTGTGTGGTTCAAGGCCAGGTGGACGGAAAGGTTTTTCTCTCCTATGACTGTGGTCGTGCTAAGATCCAATTCACAAGTCCATTGGGGGAGGAGGTGAAAACGACAAAGGCCTGGGAAACACAGACTGAAACACTCAGAGACATTGGGGACTTGCTCAGGGAGCAACTGCCTGATGTTACGTCAGAGAAACGCACGGTCACAGGTGAGTTAGAAAGTCCAAGTGCAGAAGGAGCAGACTGGGGGCTTAAACTCTTTCATTGTTTTTGGGTAAAGAATAAAATGGAGGATATTGTTCCTTCCCTAGTAGTCCAGTGGAAGGAGCAGGCCTTGGAGGAGGGAACAGGGCCAGATTAGCTGGGCTCAGGGGAGGTGGACCCAGGTGGGGCAAAGAATCTGTCAAGCCCAGAGGCTGAACTCTTTGCCACGGCGGGGGCAGACCCTCTCACCCTGCAGGGCAGGATGACATGTCGGTGTGAAGATGATGGACACATCAGTGGATCCTGGCAGTTCGGCTTCAGTGGACAAATGTGCCTCCTCTTTGATTCGGAGAATGGACACTGGACAGAGGTTCATTCTGGAGGGAGGCGGATGAGAGAGAAGTGGGAGAAGGACAGAGCTGTGACCAACTTCTTCAAGAAGGTTTCCATGGGAGACTGTCGGGTCTGGCTTCAGGATTTCTTGGTGCATTGGGAGGAAATGTTGAAGACCACGGGTAAGTGAGACTAGAAGAAAGAAGTGGTAGTCCACTCAAAGGGGCATGGACCCACCCCTCTGTGTGTGTGTGTGTGTGTGTGTGTGAAAGTGATCTATTCAAGCTGAACAGTTCCTGGGAGAACAATGGCCCTGGGGATGCTCTGTGATCCTCTTTCCTCTTCCGCCTCCTGACATCTGTCCCTCACATCACAGGCCTTTGAACCATTGTACATGGATTCTTGCTGACCCCTAACATGAGGGCACCACTCTGATTCTAGAGATTTCCTTTTACTGACCCTCTCTCTACAAACTCTTTAAAAATATCAGCTATTCTAGTTCTGGAAATCTGTCAATACCACCTCAAACATCAGCTCCTGAGAGGACTTAATCTGTTCCCATCCTCGTGTCGCCTCATCTGATGTCACGCAGGACTGAGGGGCTGCGTGGGGACCCTTGCTCGCCCATTCACTGTCTGAGCTCTGTGGAGATGGGGCGCCTCCCTTCCTCCATCTCACCTCAGGACCTGTCACAGGGGCTGCCATATGGTTGGTTCAAATGACTGCATGACAAAGAGACAGACTTGTGAACAGAGCAGGGGAAGGGCAGGGCGGGACGAAATGAGACGGTAGCAGTGACGTATATACGTACTATGATGTGGAAAATAGCTAACCAGTGGGAAAACGCTATATAACACAGGGAGCCCAGGCTGGCGCTATGTGATGACCTAGAGGGGTGGGATGGGAGCGGGAAAGAAGGTTCAGGATGGAGGGGATGTATGTATCTAATTATGGCTGATTTGCATGGTCCTACAACAGAAACCAACACAGCATTGTAAAGAAATTATGCACTAATGACTCCATAGTAGGGTACCCGGGTCCGGGGGGCTGAGAAGGCATCTGCTTAGTTTAGGGGTCGGGACAAGGGCTTCACTCTCACTTTCCTTACAGCATCACCAGCTGAAGCTCCCCTCAGAGTCAACTCCTCGGCCCCAGCCATCAGGCACATCACCTGGATCCTCCCCGTGCTCCTCACCAGTTTCATCATCATTGTCTTCCTGGGCTGAGTCCTTTCCAGGAACAGGTACTGAGGGCAGAATTCAGAGGGAAGGCATGGGCACAGGGCCTGGTGTGAGGCCGGGGAAGGTGAATCCCACCCAACCCCTGCCCCTCACTGAACCTCCTCATCCTGGAAATGAGCAGGTGAATAAGACTCCATATCACCTGAGAGCAAGAACTGCAGACCCAACTCCAAAGGCCCGTTCTCACAGGAAGTGGCCTGGGTCAAGCAGGCAAGGCAGGAGCCCCACAGCAGAGACTGTGGGAAGGGCTGAGGCCAGGCCTGTGCTCCAGGAGCAGCAGCAGTTGTGACTCAGCCTGTGGCCTGCACGCCACCAGCCTCCTGGGGACCCAGAGCCTCCATCACTGAGAGGCCTTGCCTTGAACAGAGGTGACAGGATGGGTGGGCCTGAGCTGGGGTGGAGGTGCCCAGCTGGGGGGACCAGGAAGAGATGGGGGGCAGGGACCCTGGTCCTGAGAGCTGTGTGTGCTGCTGGCTCTGAGGCTGGAGGGGAGTGAAGGAAGGAGGTTTCCCTGAAACCCCTCAAGGCTGTCAGGAAGCAAGGCCCCTCCTCCCCGGACCTGCCCCATGAGGGAGGATCAGGACAGGAGTAAAGGGAGCAGATTGATTCTTTACTTGCTTCAGTCCTGAGCCTAAGCAGGTGATCTGTGTGTCAGGGAAAGGTTCTCATGCACAGACCTGGGGGACAGGGGCCTGGGTTTAATTCCTGGGAAGAGGCAACACGGGGGACCTGGTAACCTCAGTGGAGGAGGCTGGTGAAGAGGTAAGTGACTGGGAGAGCAGGAGAAAGACAGAAGGACAGCCTTAGAGTCCTGGTCAGGACAGCCAGGTGGGGGAAGACGGGGCTCTCTGGACAGGCTTGGCCACCCCCACCCGTGCATGCTCCTGGCACCTGGACACAGTGCAGACCCCAGATGGGAGTGGAATCAACCAGCAGGTGATTTTAATGGGTGTCAGCAACAGAACATACTTCCAAAACAGTGGTCATGATGAAATTATCTGATCACTTTGTGTTTCTTTCTTAAACTTCTGCACGTGTAGTTTCCACATATGTCAATAGGAATCCCAGCCTCACTGAATGAGAAGACATGAGATGGGGCACTGCCTGTGCTGAGGTTTCAGCACACTCCTACTTCAGGGCTCAGTTATCCCTGAAGTCAGCAAAGGCCAGCAACCCCATGATAACAAAGAGATGGAGCCCTCTGTCACAGGCTTTGACCTCTCTAGGTCATTAACAATCTCTTTGGATGGAAATAATGACCAAAGACAAGGACCTATTTACCTAGAATTAGGAGGCCTTGTCAGTCTCTGGCTTCACTCTTCATCACCAGAGAGCCCTGAGATGAGAATTCTGAGATATTAAAACACTGGTTGGAGGTTGTGCAAAAGAAAACGAATGAGACAAACACCAAGGGGAAAAAAAGTCTTTCATAGTGGTTACGAGTGTCATTTGGAGAACAAAAAACCTTAAGACGTCTCCAGGTGGCCGACAGTGGCGGCTCTGGATCCCAGTCTCCCTGCCAAACTTGGAAAGAGACACTCCAAGCTGAGTCCTCAAACTTTTTCTAAAGAGCAATTACATTGGTTGACAAAATGTCTTGGGCTCCCCTGGAACAGAAACAACTAGAGAACGTACTGTTGATGGCACTGCATGTAGTGGCTGTCTTCTATCCCTTTCACGTTGTTGTTCAGTCACGTCTGACTCCTGCGACCCCACAGAATGCAGGATACTAGGCTCCTCTGTATTTCACTATCTCCCAGAGTTTGGTCAAACTCTGTTCACTGAGGTGGTGATGCTATCTAACCATCACACCCTGTGCCGCTCTCTTCTTTTGCCTTCAATCTTTCCCAACATCAGGGTCTTTTCAATGAGTCAGCTGTTCGCATCAGGTGGCCAAAGTATTGGAGTTTCAGCTTCAGCATCAGTCCTTCCAATGACTCTTCAGGATGGATTTCTTTTAGAACTGAATGGTTTGATCTCCTTGCAGTCCAAGGGACTCTCAGGAGTCTTTTCAGCACTGAAGTTCAAAACCATCAATTCTTCGGCCCTCAGCCTCCTTTATGGTCCAACTTTCACATCCATACATGACTACTGGAAAAATCATTGCTTTGACTAGACAGACATTTGTTGGCAAAGTGATGTCTCTGCATTTCATACGCTGTCTAGGTTTCTCTTCACTTTCCTTCCCAGGAGCAAGTGTCTTTTAATTTCATGGATGCACTCACTATCCACAGGGATTTTGGAGCTGAAAATGACTCAGTTTCAGAATGACTAAAACTGAGAATGGAGAGGAGGAAAGCTGAGGTATCAGAAGAACCATGTGGTGAAAAAAAGGAAGAGGGGCAGGAGACAGGTTTGGAATGATTGGAAACTGCAGGAATGGGCAGCTGTTGGGGCATGGATGATGTGAGGAGTGGTATGACCAGAGAAGGAGGCCCCATGCCCACTTCCCCATTTTGCTGCAGGAACTGGAAAATCTCTTTTCCTCTCATTCCTTGTCATCCAAGCAGGGTCTCAGTCTGCTGAGTTGGGTCATCTCCAGGCTCCAGGTGGTATGTCTTGGACCACTGTTCCAAGGTTGGTCTTGGTTTCCTGGTGCTGCTCCTCTCTGGTTCTGCATGGCCCCCCGAGGCTGTGAGTTCAGGGTGAACCCAGGAGAGGAGTGGGGGTGTCCTGGGCATCCTGGAAACTTTCCCAGTGGGGTGCCACCCTCCCTCCTCTTAAACCTCTGCAGGCTCCTTTCCTCCTGGCAGGAAAAGAGATGATTTGGGTGAAAAAGTAATCCCAGCTGGAAGGGAGGTGAGGCAGAGAGATGTGGGAGCCAGGGCAGTGGCAGAAAATGCTCCTGCAGCCCCCCTCCCCAAGCCCACCCATCCAGAATTTGTAGCCACTGGAGCGGGGTTGGGGGGGGGGGGCAACAGGTGGCCGTCCTGAAGGACCAAACCCACTGGGGTGGAGGGGAGGGCTGGGGGGACTCGGTCATGTTGTGATGATTGGGGAGGAGGTGCAGGGGGAAGGAGTCCAGGGAATGGGTGGAATCTGTTCCTAGAAGGCTCCTTCCTCAGGGTCCTGCTTGGTTACAGCACCATTTATTACTCATCTCTGTGCATCCCAAGAAGCCCAGGGCCTCCAACTTTCTCATCTATGTACAGATCCTAAACATGCCCTCTATCACCTGACATCTTATCATCTTGCTTGAGGACTCGCCCCAGCAAAAGCCTCCCAACCTGGCCTCTAGGAAAGACAGGAGCCCAGTCTCCCAAAGCATGACTCAGGGCATGAGGGTGAGGATGGGCACACCCACTTCTGCCCTCTGGTCTCACATTCATGTCTACAGACTGTGGAAACAGTTCAGTTCACTCGCTCAGTCCTGTTCTTCACATCAGGTGCTCAGATTACTGGAGCTTCAGCATCAGCCCTTCCAATACATATTCAGGGTTGATTTCCTTTAGGATGGACTGGTTTGATCTCCTTGCTATCCAAGGGATTCTACAGAGTCTTCTCCAACACCACAGTTCAAAAGCATCAATTCTTTGGCATTCAGCTTTCCTTATGGTCCAACTGTCACATCCATACATGACTATTGGAAAAACCATAGCTTTGACCAGATGGACTTTTGTTGGCAAAGTAATATCTCTGCTTTTTAATATGGTGTCTGGGTTGGTCATAGCTCTTCTTCCAAGAACCAGGCGTATTTTAATTTCATGGCTGCAGTCACCATCTGCAGTGATTTTGGAGCCCAAGAAAATGAAGTCTGTCACTGTTTCCATTGCTTCCCCATCTCTTTGCCATGAAGTGATGGGACTGGATGCCATGATCTTCATTTTTTGAATGTTGAGTTTTAAGCCAGCTTTTTCATGCTTCTCTTTCACTTTCATCAAGAAGCTCTTTAGCTCCTCTTTGCTTTCTGCTATAAGGGTGGTGTCACCTGCATATCTAAGGTTATTGATATTTCTCCCGGCAATCTTGATTCCAGCTTGTGCTTCATCCCACCCAGCATTTCGCATGATGTACTCTGCGTATAAGTTAAATAAGCAGGGTGACAATATGCAGACAATATACATTACTCCTTTCCCAATTTGGAACCAGTCCATTGTTCCATGTACGGTTCTAACTGTTGCTTCTTGACCTGCCTACAGGTTTCTCAGGAGACAGGTAAGGTGGTCTGATATTCCCATTTCTTTAAGAATTTTCCACAGTTTGTTGTTATCCACACAATAGGTCATTCAGGTGTGACCTAAGTCAAACCCCTTATGGTTATTCAGTAGATAATTCCCTAGGGGATGGATCAACCAGTCCTGGGGTTAAATCCTAGTCATGCTTAGTTGTTTGATGTGTCTGATTCATTTTGACCCCAAGGACTGTACTCTACCAGGCTCCTCTGCCAGGCTTCTCTGCCCATGGGAGTATCCCAGCAAGAATTGTGGAGTGGGCTGCTGAAGGAAAGTTTCTTGGCTCAAAATAACCAGGAGTTAAAATTCCCCTCCCGGTCCTCCCCACTATTCTATGCAAAACAAAGAACTCTTTCACCTGAAGAAAAAAAATGGACATTAAGGTTGATTACTCCCAAGAACTACTCCAAACAACCTTGAAGAAGAATAGGCCCCCTTAAGACAGTAGACTTCCACCTATATGCCTATATAAACTTACTCTTTTCTTGGGTTAGTGCAGCAGCTCACTAATCTGACTGCTGCCCCTTCTCGCCTCTTTAAAGGTGATCTGTTCCTGTAAAGTGCCAGTCTCATTCTTTTTCTGAGCCTTGCCTTCTCTAACTCCCTTACCCTACAGTTGCCATTTCCTCCTCCAGGGAACCCATGGACTGAACCCACATCTCCTGTGTCTCCTGCACTGGGAAACCCAGTTGGTTTTCATGTTCTCTCTGGCTGCTGTTGTCTCACAAATGTGGAGGTCTCTAAGTGGACACAAATGCAGATACAAAATCTATCTGGTTTGTCTGAAGAGACAAACAGATTTACTGTCTTCTTTAGAAAAAGTTCTCCAACTCTTGTCTTAATTAATAAATATTAATATTACAGGCTGCTGTCTCCACAGGCTTCAGCAGTACTTGAACCAAAATGTTCAAGCTGGATTTTGAAAATGCAGAGGAACAAGAAATCAAATTACCAACATCCACGGGATCATAGAAAAAGCGAGAGAATTCCAGAAAAATATCTACTTCTGCTTCATTGACTATTCTAAAGCCTTTGACTGTGTGGATCACAATCAACTGTGGAAAATTCTGAAAGAGATGGGAATACCAGACCACCTGACCTGCCTCTTGAGAAACCTATATGCAGGTCAGGAAGCAACAGTTAGAACTGGACATGGAACAACAGACTGGTTCCAAATAGGAAAAGGAGTCTGTCAAGGCTGTATATTGTCACCCCGATTATTTAACTTATATGCAGAGTATGTCCCCTGGAGAAGAAAAAGGCAACACACTCCAGTATCTTGCTTGGAGAATCCCATGGAAGGGCGAAGAGCTGACACACTGGAAAAGACCCTGATGCTGGGAAAGATTGAAGGCAGGAAGAGAAGGGGACAACAGAGGATGAGATAGTTGGATGGCATCACTGACTCAATGGACATGAGTTTGAGCAAACTCTGGGGGTTGGTGAAGGACAGGGATGCCTGGCATGCTGTAGTCCATGAGGTTGGAAAGAGTCAGACATGACTGAGCGACTGAACAACAATAAAGGGAATTAAACAAGGGGTTCCTCAGTTGTGTGTTTATGAACCAGAAACTTGCCCTGTACCTTCTAGGTGTTGTGAATGTGATGGGAGTGTGGATCTGGTAGTTAAAGGCTAATGTTCCCCCTTCTTCTCTGTAGACCGACTTCCTTGGTCCAAGGAGTCACAGGGGATACTGCATGAAGCCCCAGGTGTAAGTAGAGGGTAGTGGCCATGCCACAATTCTGGTATCACATCTAGGCCACTTGCTGGCCTCTTATTTTCCCTGTGGCCCTGGTTATGCCAAACCAGATAATCACTTCTATGCTATGAGAGCTGGCCTATCTGAACTAATGATTAGGGGTTGGTGAACTCAGGTCATGATGCGCAGCTCTGACATTCCGTGGCCAGAGGCCTCATCTCTGTCAGACCACAAGACCATACCAGGAGCCACTTTTAAATGGTATGGCTTTCCCACTGCACGTTGGATGGCCTTGCTTCAAGACACAAGGAGTCTGTGTTGTGAGCAGCCAAGTAGTCATGCCATATACTGCACATAGCACCTTTCAGACCACAGATACCTCTAATGTCACAGTTTCTGCTGGGTCATCTGCCCAAGAAGCAGGTCTGCCATGCTCATTATTCACCAATCATCTGTAACTGCTTTTGTGCAAGGAGAACAGTTGCAACAGAGGCCCATGATCTCCAAAGCCTGAAATATTTCAGATGTGCCATTACAGAAAATCTATGGCCACACTGGTAATTAAATGGAGACAGCATAGGGATGACACCTCTGCAGCTGTAGAGAGGTTGTATGTTGGTACTCATCTCTGTCATTTCCTCCAGGATATGATATTGTTTATAGATACAACTGGGGGATGAGGAGTCAGGTTAGAAGTGTGAAAGTGGAAATCACTACTATGGTAGACCTCACTCCGTGATCACTTACTAACTGCAAAGATTGTGCACTCATGTTACAAATACAATGCATGTGACATGAGCACCCTGTGGGTCTGTGGACGAGTGACACTTCTGTGAGCAGGACCTGGGACAGATGTCTATTCACTACCCAGTACCTTATGTATCACTTCAATGACAGGGGGTCCTGAAACTTCAGATCCACGGACATGATGTGAGTCCCACAGTAGGTCCATATGAATGTGGGGGTATCTTGCTTCCCGGTGTACACTTACCCAGGTCAATGACCAGGTGGCTTTCAAGGATGGGGAAGGCCAGCAGGACTTTTGCACTTGCCATGGTGATGAAAGGGCCCTCCTTGCTGGGACCTGGCATCTCTCTCACTCTCTGCAGTAATGGATTCTGAGTATCAGACCCGACTCAGTTCTGGAAACTTGGCAGAGGATCTAGACTTCTTCTGGGGATGGCTGCTTTCAGCCTCATGATCATTCCGCCTTGTGTTTTGTCTCCCTTTGTTTTGTTTCTTTCAGTCATGCAGTTTGTATCCCAGTTGGCTGCCTATCTATTTGCCTCTAGGATCGACCTCTGCTACTGACCAGCATTGTACTCTCTGCAGTCAGGCCCTGGGTGCACTGGGACTCTCTAGTCTGATTGACTATTGCACCAACTTTGCTCCTGACATACAGGAACCCCACCTGGCATCTGTGCTTTCCACCTTCTCCCTCCCTGTTCCTGCTGGAAACCCACTGGGCACACCATCTATTACCGCCTTTCCTGACCTTCAGCAAAAGTCATCCTTGAACTGTTGGAGATGCTTCTCATCCATCCTTTCCACTTAGTCTTTCCCACGGAGCATGGCGGACTGGAAACTTTTCTGCCCTTTTGTTAGGGAAAGCATAGTGACTGAAACCGCCCACCCTGGCCAGGCACCATAGTAACTATTTGCATGAGTTATTTTACAACAGGAAGTCTTAATAAGGAAGAAGAAACTAATAAGCAGCCACCAACTGGAAGCATTTGGGAAAAGTCAAAAAGAGACACCATGTGTCCTACCACTTCCCAGAATCCTGCTTGCTGGCATCCATCTTGGCTGAGCAATGCCTGCGCCCCTAATTCAGAATGATTGGCCAAAGAAAAGCTGGAAACTAATCCCACTTCATAAAATGCAGGACTGTAAGCCACATCACAGAGCTGTTCTCCTAAGTTCCCTTACCCTACTGATCTCCGCCTGGGTGCCCCTTCTCAATACAGTATCTTTCTTTGCCAGCACATATGTCTCCTCGGACAAATCATTTCTAAGTGTTACACAGGAGCCCACTCTTGGGCCCTGGAAGGGGTTCCCCTTCATGCAACCGTATTAGTAAAGTCACAAGTAAGAATTTAAGCCAAGAACTTTCATAAGGTATAGCCAAGTATCAGTTCAGTTCAGTCTTTCAGTCGTTCCTGACTCTATGTGGCCCCATGGACTGCAGCACACAAGGCCTTCCTGTCCATCATCAACTCTCGGAGCTTACTCAAACTCATATCCATCGAGTCGATGATGCCATACAACCATATCATACTCTGTTGTCCCCTTCTTCTCCCGCCTTCAATCTTTCCCAGCATCAGGGTCTTTTCCAATGAATCAGCTCTTCACATCAGGTGGCCAAAGGATTGGAGTTTCAGTTTCAGCATCAGTTCTTGCAGTGAATATTTAGGATTGATTTCCTTTAGGATGGACTAGCTGGATCTCCTTGCAGTCCAAGGGACTCTCAAGAGTCATCTCCAACATCTCAGTTCAAAAGCATCAATTCTTTGGCACTCAGCTTTCTTTATAGTCCAACTCTCACATCCATACATGACTACTGGAAAAACCACAGCTTTGACTAGACGGACCTTTGTTGGCAAAGTAATGTCTCTGCTTTTTAATATGGTGTCTGGATTGGTCATAGCTTTTCTTCCAAGGAGCAAGTGTGTTTTAATTTCATAGCTGCGGTCACCATCCACAGTGATTTTGGAGCCCCCAAAAATAAAGTCTGTCCCTGTTTCCATTGTTTCCCCATCCATTTGCCATGAAGTGATAAGACCAGATGCCATGATCTTAGTTTTCTGAATGTTGAATCTTAAGCCAACTTTTTCACTCTCCTCTTTCACTTTCATCAAGAGGCTCTTTAGTTTTTCACTTTCTGCCATAAGGGTGGTGTCATCTGCATATCTGAGGTTATTGATATTTCTCCCGGCAATCTTGATTCCAGTTTGTGCTTCATCCAGCCTGGCATTTCCATGATGTACTCTGCATATAAGTTAAATAAGCAGGGTGACAATATACAGCGTTGACATACTCCTTTTCCTATTGGAAACAGTCTGTTGTTCCATGTCCAGTTCTAACTGTTGCTTCTTGACTTGCATATAGATTTCTCAGGAGGCAGGTCAGATGGTCTGATATTCCCATCTCTTGAAGAATTTTCCACAGTTTGTTGTGATCCACACAGTCAAAGGCTTTGGCATAAAAATAAATAAGCAGAAGTAAATAATAAAGCCTAAGTTAATAAGCAGAAGTTAATAAAGCAGAAATAGATGTTTTTCTGGAACTCTGTTGCTTTTTTGATGATCCAACAGATGTTGGCAATTTGATCTCTGGTTCCTCTGGCTTTTCTAAACCCAGCTTGAACATCTGGAAGTTCACAGTTCACATACTGTTGAAGCCTGGCTTGGAGAATTTTGAGCATTACTTTGCTAGCATGTGAGATGAGTGCAATAGTGACCACACACCTGACCCCTCTTCCTCAGAAGCGGCCTTCCCATGCTCCCCATTTCCCCTCAGGACACTGGGCTAGATTCTGCCAGTCCTCTAGGTTTAGGGCTTTCCTTCTGAACTGGCCTGGCACAGCTCTGGAGAAAAATATGTTGGCTAATGCTAGGTGTTGGCCTTGTGAACAGAGTGGACATAATGTTGCATGGCTTCTTGCCTGACAGAGGCTTCGTGCTCTTCCTCAGCCTGTAACTGCTGAGGGTGGTGCCAGGCAGAGAGGTCCTTGCTTAGAGAGCCCAGACCTGCAGCTTTATTCTGCTCTCACATAACTAGGGGTGGAGGGGTGCCAGGAGGGCTATGGATCTCTTTTTCCCGACCCCACCCTTGCTGTGTTTTGCCTTCATAGATGCTCACTCTCTTTCGTATCATTTCACCATTGATCCTCAGACCAGACCTAGGCAACCATGGTGTGTGGTTCAAGGCCAGGTGGATGGAAAGGCTTTTCTCTCCTATGATTGTGGTGGGTCTAAGATCGAGTACATCAGCCCATTGAGAGAGGAGGTGAAAACTACAGAGGTCTGGAAAACACAAGCAGAGACATTGGGCATCAGGGAGTTGCTCAAGGAGCAACTGCCTGACATTACATGGAGAAACACAGGGTCCTGGGTGAGTTTGGTCGGTGGGAATGTAAATTGATACAACCACTATGGAAGACAGTATGGAGATTCCTTTAAAATCTAGAAACAAAACTACCATATGATCCAGCAATGCCACTACTAGGCATATACCCTCAAGAAACCAAAAGAGAAAAAGACACATGTATCCCAATATTCATTGTAGCACTATTTACAATAGCTAAGACATGGAAACAAGCTAGGTATCCATCAACAGATGAATGGATAAAGAAGCTTTGGTACATCTATCCAGTGGAATATTACTCAGCCGTAAAAAGGAATGTATTTCAGTCAGTTCTAATGAGGTGGATGAACCTGGAGCCTATTATACAGAGTGAAGTAAGTCAGAAAGAGAAAAACAAACACCATATATTGACCCATATATACAGAAATTATTATGACTCTATTTGCAGGACAGCATGGAGACTTTGACATAGAGAACAGACTTATGGACATGGTGGGGTGGGAGAAGGAAGGAGAAGAGCAGGACAAATGGAGAGAGTAACACAGAAACACTACCATGTGTAAAATATATGACCAATGGGAATTTGCTGTATGACTCAGGGAACTCAAACCAAGGCTCTATAACAACCTAGAGGGGTAGGATGAGAGGGAAGTGGGAGGGAGGTTCAAGAGGGAGGAGACATATGTACACCTATGGCTGATTCATGCTGATGCATGGCAGAAACCACACAATATTCTAAAGCAATTATCCTTCAAGTAAAAAATAAATTGAAAAAGAAAGTCCAAGGGCAGGAGGGCCAGATTGAGGGCTTAGCTACATTCATTGTTTTCAGGTAAAAAATAAAGAATATTGTCCTTCCTTAGTAGTCCAGTGGAAGGACCAGGACTTGGAGGAGAGACCAGAGCCAGATTAGGTGGGCCCAGGGGAAGTGGACCCAAGTGGGGCAAAGACTCTGTCAAGCCCAGAAGCTGAGCTGTTTCTTTCCCACAGTGGAGGCAGCCCCTCTCACCCTACAGGGCAAGATAACGTGTTGGTGTGAAGAGGATGGACACACCAGTGGATACTGGCAGTTTGTTTTCAATGAACAAATGTCCTCTTTGATTCAGAGAATGGACACTGGATAGTCGTTCATTCTGGAGGGAAACAGATGAGAGAGAAGTGGGAGAAGGACAGAGCTGTGACCAACTTCTTCAAGAAGTTCTCCATGGGAGACTGTCGGGTCTGGCTTCAGAATTTCTTGGTGCGCTGGGAGGAAATGTTGAAGACCACGGGTAAGTGAGATGAGGAGAAGTGGTAGTCCACTCAAAGGGACATGGACCCACCCCTCTGTGTGTGTGTGTGTGTGTGTGTGTGTGTGTGTGTGTGTG
The DNA here is from genome assembly GCF_027580195.1 of Bos mutus. Taxonomy (NCBI): domain Eukaryota; kingdom Metazoa; phylum Chordata; class Mammalia; order Artiodactyla; family Bovidae; genus Bos; species Bos mutus. Next base: position 86,912,262 of record NC_091625.1, on the reverse strand, counting down.
AAAGTGATCTATTCAAGCTGAGTAGTTCCTGGGAGAACAATGGCCCTGGGGATGCTCTGTGATCCTCTTTCCTCTTCTGCCTCCTGACATCTCCCTCACAGCACCGGCCTTTGAACCATTGTACATGGATTCTTGCTCACCCCTAACATGAGGGCACCACTCCGATTCTAGAGATTTCCTTTTTACTGACCCTCTCTCTACAAACTCTTTAAAAATATCAGCTATTCTAGTTCTGGAAATCTGTCAATACCACCTCAAACATCAGCTCCTGAGAGGACTTAATCTGTTCCCATCCTCATGTCGCCTCACCTGATGTCACGCAGGACTGAGGGGCTGCCTGGGGACCCTTGCTCGCCCATTCACTGTCTGAGCTCTGTGGAGATGGGGCGCCTCCTTTCCTCCATCTCACCTCAGGACCTGTCACAGGGGCTGCCATATGGTTAGTTGAAATGACTGCGTGACACAGAGACAGACTTGTGAACAGAGCAGGGGAAGGGCAGGGTGGAGGAACTGAGACGGTAGCAGTGACGTATATGCACACTGGAAGTGAAAGTTGCTCAGTCATGTCTGACTCTTTGCAACCTCATGGACTGTATGGGATTCTCCAGGGCAGAATACTGGAGTGGGAAGCCTTTTCCTTCTCCAGGGTATCTTTGCAACCCAGGGATCGAACCCAGGTCTGCCACATTGCAGATGGATTTTTACCAGCTGAACCACCAGGGAAACCCAAGAATACTGGAGTGGGTAGCTTATCCCTTCTCCAGCGGATCTTCCTGACCCAGGAATTGAACCAGGGTTCTGCATTGCAAGCAGACTCTTTACCAACTGAGCTATCAGGGAAGCCCCTATATACACACTATCATGTGGAAAATAGCTAACCGGTGGGAACCTGCTATATAACACAAGGAGCCCAGCCTGGCACTATGTGATGGCCTAGAGGGTTGGGATGGGGGCAGGGAAGGAGGCTCAGGATGGAGTGGGTATATATATAATTATGGCTCATTTGCTTTGTCCTATAACAGAAACCAACATAGCATTGTAAAGAAATTATCCTCCAATTAAAAAAAAACCCAGACTCTATAGTAGGCTACCTGAGTAAGGGGGGTTGAGGAGGCATCTGCTCAGTTTAGGGTATGTAGAAGGGCTTCACTCTTATTTTCCTTGCAGTATCACTAACTGAAGCTCCCCTCACAGTCCAGTCAACAACCATAGCCATCAAGTCCATCACCTTGATCCTCTCTGTGGTCCTCATGCATTTCATCACAACTGGTTTCATCAGCCCGGATTCTGGGCTGAGTTCCAGAAACAGGTACTGAGGGCAGAATTCAGAGGGAAGGCAGGGGCACAGGGCCTGGCATGAGGACGAGGAAGGTGAATCCCAGCCAACCCCTGCCCCTCACTGAACCTCCTCATCCTGGAAATGAGCAGGGGGATAAGACCCCATATCACCTGAGAGCAGAACTCGACAAGCTCAGCCCTGAGTTCTGAGAGGTCCCCGCTGTCAGGTGACATTGTGAAAAGGGAGGGGCCCTCACTAGGCTGAGGGCCTATTGATGCTTAAAGGGTTTAGCCAAGTCCCCTGACTGAGCACAGACTGCTGGCTGGCAGGGCCCCGGTAGGTGGTGTGAGAACAGCAGGCACTCAGGGCGAGGGCAGGACTCACGGGGGCTGAGAGCAGCAGGGGGCTCCACATGATGTGTCAGCGGGGAGGGGACCCACCCAGGGGCCAAGATGAGAGGGGCCGGGCTCTCATCCCAGGAGGAAGGGGCAGGAAGGCCTTTGCAGACCCAACTCCAAAGGCCTGTTCTCATAGGAAATAGCTTGGGTCAAGCAGGCAAGGCAGGAGCCCCACAGCAGAGACTGTGGGAAGGGCTGAGGTCAGGCCTGTGCTCCTGGAGCAGCAGCAGTAGGTCTTTGTGAAAAACTTCTATACCTTGAGGGGAGGCTCAGTTCAGTGGTCCCTGTCCAGCAGGGAGAAGTTTTGATAGAAGAAAGCTTCAGCCCCTTAACCCTTAAGAATAAATGTGTAGAACCCCTCAGTGGGGAATGAGACAGGCTGGGACAGTTTGCTGCAGTGAATGTACCTGGACAAAAGTCACATCAAGCATCAAAATATGAAGAAATTATAAAGGACTGAAAATAATTGCATGCATGTGCAGTTGGGGCAAATAATCAAAACAAGATACAAAAAGACCAAAAACCCAAGGGGATTTCAGAGCAGCCGGGAGCAAAAGCAGGGTACTGGTCATGATCCCTGCACACAGCACCACCAAGGGGGAACAAACCACCCAGGTCACCCCTCTGGCCTGAACCCAGGACCCGCCCCCACCCTCAACTCATATGCGGGACTGGCTCCCCCACCCTCTGGAGTCAGCAAGGGAACATGTTACTTGTTTTTGCTCCCTCATGAGTCCCAATAAAGCTTCTTTCCCCCTGAATTTGTGTCTGGCCTTTTACCAACTTCTATTGATCGAGTCCAAGAGCACTGGTTGGTAACACAGGAGGGCTTTTGCTGAAGGTCAGGATGCTGCTCGGAGATGGTGTCTCCAGTGGGCTTCCAGCAGAAACAGGGATTGAACATATGCAGATCCCAGGTGGGGAAGCACCGTGTCAGGAACAAATCACATGAAATGGTTGATATGAGTAGAGAGACGGGACGGCTGCCAGGTCCTAACTGCAGAGTATGATGCTGGTTCCCAGCACAGGGCGATCCTAGAGGCAAACACCCTGGATGGGCGGCCAACCTAGACACAAACTGCACGACTGAAAGGAAGGAGACCAAGGAAGGCCCTGGGGCTCCACTGGTTAGGACTCTGGGCTTTCGCTGCCAGGTGCCCGGGTTGATCACTGGTCAGGGAACTAAGATCCCCAAAGCCAGGCAGCCGACCAAAAAACAAAAAACCCCAGAAACGAAAAGAAAGTAGAACACAAGCTGGATGATCAGGATGCTGAAAACAGCCATCCCAACAGCTTGTCTGGATACTTTGCCCATTTTCTAGAACTGAGACAGTTATCAGAACAGAGAATCCATTACTACAGAGAAAGGCCAGTTTCCAGCAGGAGGGCCCTCTTATCACCATGGCAAGCGCAGTGCAGCAGTCCTCTGGCCTTCCCCATCCTTGGAAGCCACAAGGCCATTGACTCAGGTAAGTGCACACTGGGAAGCAGAAGCCATCCCACATTCCTATGGACCCAGTGTGTGACTCACATCATGTCCAGGGATCTGAAGCATCATCGCGACCCTGCTGTTATCAATGTGATGCATGAGATGCAGGGTATTGAATACATAACCATCCTGCATCCTGCTTATAGGGGTATCACAGTGTGTGAAGACCCACACAGTGGCTATTTCACATTCTCCAGATTCGAACCAGTGATGGAAAAATCTCCGTAGTTAGGAATGGGGTGAAGGCTGCCATAGTTGAGAAGTATGAGTACATTCTCATATTGCCTTTCCTTTGCTACAAACAGAATGTGCAAGACCACCCTTTTCTGGGTAAAATGACAGATTAGTGACAATCATGGCCTGAAAGCATGCAGGGCTGTGATCCCTTCACATCTGCTTTTTATATCTGCCTGGTGTAAAGCATTTCTATCAATGGCCGGACACTAAATATTTCAGGATTTGCAGACCAGAGGCCTCTGCAACTGCTCAACTCAGCTGTGGAAGGTGTTCATGGAAAGGACATGAAGGAATGAGTGTGGCGGGAACTGCCCCTGGGACCCTAGGACCCTGCAGCACCCATGACACAGAAGTCCACCAGTGGGGGAAATCGTGCCAGGGATAACCTGCCTGCCTGCTAAGTCACTTCAGTCATGTCTGACTCTTTGCAACCCTATGGACTGTAGCCCACCAGGTCCCTCTGTCCATGGGATTTTCCAGGCAAGAATACCAGTGTGGGTTGCCATACCCTCCCCCAGGGACAGCTTGTGACATCCTAATCAGAGCATCACAACCCAGCCCCACAAGGTCAGAGGCACGACCACACTACTTGAGTGAGGAAACCCTATCATTTAAACATGGCTACTGATATGGTCCTGAGTCTGGTAGAGAAGGGACCTCCGGTCTTGATGAACTGGGCTCAGCTGAGAGGTCAGCTGTCATAGGATAGAAGTGATCGTGTGGTTTGGCATAAGCAGGGCCACAGGGAACAGATAAGATGACCAGCAGGGGACCAAGACCCGACAGCAGAACTGTGGTACCTTCCTGTCCTCTGCTCACCTCTGTGGTTACACAGGGTCCCCGTGGCCCCTTGGACCGAGGAAGCCACTCTACAGCAGAGGAGGGGGGCCTTAGCCTGTAACTGCAGGACCCACCCTCCTATCACATTCCCACCACCAGAGGCTACAAGGCAGGACCGGGCAGGGTTGGGATTCATAAACAGGCAGCTGAGGGAGCCCCTGGATAATTCCCCAGGTGATGAGTCACCCAGTGCTGGGGTTCGCAAACCAGGGCAGTGGTCAGAGGGATTCCTTTGGTTTTTCACATTGTCTTTGCCTGTTGTCACACCACAAACCTGGAGGTGCACAGAGACAGACGCCAAAAGGCCTGAAGAGATGAACAGATTTGTCTTCTGTAGATTTCCCCAACTCCTGTCTTAATCAATAAACATTATAGGCTGCCATCTCCATGGTTTGTGGACGATATGAATGTGGGACCAAAGGGTAGAAGTGGGGGTTCCCCCTCCTCACCCTCAGGCCCCATGTCACACTTTGGGTGACTGGGCTCTCATCCCTCCTGGGGACCAGGCTGGGAAGCTTTTGCTGGGGTAAGTCCTCAGGCAAGGGGATAAGATGCCAGTGGTGGAGAATGTGATTCAGGTCCCTTCACAGGTGGGAAGGTATTGGACGCCCTGGGCTTCTCGGGATGCAAAGATGTGGAATGAACTTAGTGAGCTGTGGGGCAGGAGTGTGGCCACTAAGGGGATGTGTCTGGGGAAGGGAGAGCCTTTCCAGGTGGCACGGGTGGTTTATAGCTGGTAAAGATGCCTGGGAGTCAAGGGCAGGGAGTCATGTCGAGGAGAAGGGTTTGCGTGAACAGATGAGATCAGTGGTGTGTGCTTTTCAGGGGGTGTCTAGGTTCCTCCCCACAGGAAGGTTGCCTGTCCCAGGCCTGCCACGGGGGCTCCCACTCCTGGAGGCATGGCTGAGGGGCTGGGAGCTTAGGGATGGCAGTGTTTCCTGCCATGCTCTCCTTGTCCTCTTGCCTCCCCACCTCCCATTGTCTGAGCATTGCTATTTCAACAAGTTTGCCCATTTGCTGTCTGAAAGTGGCCAACCAGCCCAGCAGGTGCCAACAAGGAAAGGAGCTCACCTAAGGATTGAGGAGGAGGAGGCGGAGGCAACACCACGGCCGTGGACTTTCTAACCAAGGCCAGCTCAGGTCCCACTCTCTGCTTATAATGCATCAACCCCACCCTCTCCCAGCAGGTTCACTGGGAACTCACCACGCTGCGCTTCGTGGACACAGTTGGGCAGCAGAAGCAGGACCAGGATGGCAAGACTGAAGTTGATGCCAGCAGCCCATGCCACCTGAAGCCCCAGGGTGACCCACTCTTGGGGAGGAGCCTGGTTGGCCAGTGGAGAAGGGAATCAGTCCCCAGAGTCCTCCCACTGGAGTCTCTCCTGGGGGCTCCCCCAGGCTCCCCACACCCTCTGTGGGACTGATGTTCCTCAAAAGTTCAGTGATCTGTCCCTCACCTTTCTTCTATCCATCCCCTTCTCTGGATCCCCGTGGTCCTTGTGTGTTTTTAGCGGCACTAACACCTGATAAGGGGCTTCCCAGGTGGCTCAGCAGTAAAGAATCCGCCTGTCAATGTGGGAGATGTCTGTTCCATCCCTGGATGGGGAAGATCCCATGCAGGAGGAAATGGCAACACACTCCAGTATTCTTGCCTGAGGAAATCCCATGGACAGAGGAGGCTGGCGGGCTACAGTCCACAGGACCACAGAGATACGACTTAGTGACTAAACAACAACTCCTGAGACAGGGGTTGGCGAGTCCTCAGCATGTACAAATTCAGGGTTACCTGCATGATCTCCTCAGGTCCTAAATGAATGTTTAGCCTCTCTTCATTCCCGTAGGTAGCGTTTCCCATTTACAAATGTGTAAATTGAGGCATGTCAAGATGAAGAAACTAGCAGAGTCAGAATTTTGTCTAGATTCCTGTTTCTGGAGGTATCTATAGTCCACATCTGTGAAACTGCTTCAGGTACTAATTTCAGTCTCTGTAGCCCTCCACCTCTGACCTCACGCCTGGGGATCTGGGGTGAGGCCGGGCGTCAGGGACATGCCTGGGGTAAGTCTGGGTGCCCAGGTCCCTGGGGCCTACACTCCTCACACGGGGCTGACCCGGCCCATCTCTCACGGCAGCCTCTGACTTCCTCCTGTTCTCCCAGTCCTTCCTCCCTGTGGTCTGAGTCTACCAGGGGCTTCCGGGTTGCCTCCTCTGGGGATTCAACCCAGGCTCCCGCCCCCGGCCCTTTTATGAAGGGAGAGTCTCCCTACTCAGCTCACCTGGCCCCACCAAGCTCTTGCCCCACCCAACCCTGAGTCCTGCCCACCCTTGTGGGTCTCTTGTCCTCCAACCAGCCTCCCAGCACAGGTCTGTCCCACAAAGAGACTCTAGTGAGTCTGTTGAGAACCTTCTTATCTCCTTTGCACCTGTTGATTCACAGAGTTTGCTGCTCTCCTTGAGTGGCAGCTTGTGTCACCCCAAGCTAGAGCATGGCGCCAGACTGCGTGTGAGTCAGGGCTTCTACCAGATAAGCCTGCCTGTGGCATTGCGGTCACACAACTCATCAAGATCCCAGGGACCTGCAGTGATTGTCTTAGCCTGGGCTGGTGTCACATGGAGATGGGGCAGAGCTGAGAGATTGGCTTCTCCCTGTGTGCCTGTGTGTGTGTGTGTGTGTGTGTGTGTGTGTGTGTGTGTGTGTGTTGGGGGGATGGATTGCAGGGAGTCTCCCGTCTGGAGCTCTGTTGGTTGTCAGCCCCAACCAATGCTAGGCATGGTCTCCAAATGTTGGCCAGCACACCAGACACTTTGCAATCTGCTGACTCTGTGCTGGGACAGGGAGCAAGCAATTCTGTGCCCATGGTCTCTAGGAGTAGTGTCTCCATTTCCCACAGTCCTCCAGTGCTCCAGATCATAAACCCTCTTGGTTTCTAAAACAGGAGTGGGGGTGTGAGGCTGCTTCTCCCAGCAATGCACCAGGGCTGGGGTGCCTTATGTAGGACCAAAACCTCCTGCTTCTTAGGCAGAATGCTCCAGTTTTTGATGACCCTTCCATTTCAGAGTACCTGGCCAAAGGGTCCCAACTAGATCCCTTCTTTTCTGTTCCTGCCCTTCTCACCGTGGTTCTTTCTCTATGCTGGTTGTAGAGGGAATGTTCTGCTGGTTTCAGGTCATTTTCTCAGAAAGAGAGCTGTTTTGTATGTGGTTGTAGTTTTGGTGTGTTCATGGGAGAGTGGAGCTCAGGGCGTCCTACTTGGCCATCTTGATTTTGCCTTTGTGTGATCAATGATCTTTCATGTTAGTATTGTAATTGTTTTGGGTGCCAAGAACCATGGGCACATTGCCATCCGATATGTGTGTGTGTCCTGACTGCTCTGTTGACCCGTCCATCTCTCTCCTGAGACTCCTGAGTCCCTGAGACACAGCAATATCAAAATTATGCCATTGACAGGAAGAATCACACATCTCTCACTTTAAATCCAAAGATAGAAATGGTTAAGCTTTTCAAGAAGGCACATCAAAGCCACGATCGGCCAGTAACTAGGCCTCTTGCCCCAAATAGTTAGTCAAGTTGTGAACGCAAAGCAAAGGAAATCAAAAGTGCTCCTCCAGTGAACTCACGAACGAGAAGAAAGCAAAACAACCTTACTGCTGATATGGAGAATGTTTCAGTGGTCTGGGTGAGAGACCACAAGAGCCACAACACTGCCTTAGGCCAAAGCCTAATCCAGAGCAAGGCCCTAGGCTTCAATTCTATGAAGGCTGAAAGAGGTGAGGAAGCTGCAGAAAAAAGTTGAAAGCCGGTAGAGGTGGTTCGGAGAAGGCAATGGCACCCCACTCCAGTACTCTTGCCTGGAAAATCCCATGCACGGAGGAGCCTGGTGGGCTGCCGTCCCTGGGGTCGCACAGAGTTGGACACGACTGAAGCGACTTAGCAGCAGCAGCAGTAGCAGCAGAGGTGGTTCATGAGGTTTAAGGAAAGAAGCCATCTTCCTAACATAGAGTGCAGAGTGGAAGAGCGAGGGTTGATGCAGAAGCTGCAGTAATTTATCCAGAAGATCTAATAAAATAATCTATGTTGATAGCTATCCTAAATTAGAGCTTTCCAGTGTAGAGAAAAGAGTGTTCTATTGGAAGAAGATGCCCCCGAGGACTTGCATAGCTAGCAAGAAGTCAGTTCCTGGCCTCAAAGACTCAAAGGATAGGCTGACTCTCTTGTTAGGGGCTAATGCAGCTGGTGACTTGAAGCTGAAGCTAAGCCTCACTTACCTTCTGAAAATCCTAGTGACTTTCAGAATTATGCTAAATCTGCTCTGCCTGTGCTCTGCAAATGGAACAACAAAGTCGAGATGACAGCATATCTGTTTACAACACTGATTACCAAAAATATTAAATCCACTGTTGAGACCTACTGCTCCCAAAAAAAGGATTCCTTTCAAAATATCACTGCTCATTGAGAAAGCACCCAAGGGCCCTGATGGACAAGTAATGAGATTCATGTTGTTTTCACACCTGCAAACACAGCATCCATTCTGTAGCCCATGGATCAAGGAGTAGTCATGATGTTCAAGTCACAGTATTTAGGAAATAGTTTCAGTAAGGCTATAGCCGCCACAAATAGTGATTCCTCTGATGGATCTGGGCAAAGTCAATTGAAAACTTTCTAGAGTGAATTCATGAAACATTTGTGATTCATGAGAAGAGGTTGAAATAACAACATTAATAGGAATTTAAAAGTTGATTTTAACCTTCTTAGATGACTTTGAGGGGTTCAAGATTTCACTGGAAGAAGTAGCTACAATGTGGTGGAAATAGCAAGAGAGCTAGAATTAGAAGTGGAGCCTAATGTGAACATGGGACTGATTGTTGCAATCTAATGGAGAAGACTCTTGAGAGTCCCTTAGACTGCAAGGAGATCCAACCAGTCCATTCTGAAGGACATCAGCCCTGGGTGTTCTTTGGAAGGACTGATGCTAAAGCTGAAACTCCAGTACTTTTGTGAAGAGTTGACTCATTGGAAAAGACTCTGATGCTGGGAGGGATTGGGGGCAGGAGGAGAAGGGGATGACAGAGGATGAGATGGCTGGATGGCATCACCGACTCGATGGACATGAGTTTGGGTGAACTCTGGAAGTTGGTGATGGACAGGGAGGCCTGGTGTGCTGCGATTCATGGGGTCACAAAGAGTCAGACACGACTGAGTGACTGAACTGAACTGAATGATAAAATTGGAATAAACGAGAGTTGACTCTAATGGATGAGCAAAAAAAGTGGTTTCTTGATATACAATCTACTCCTGGTGACGATTCTGTGAAGACTGTTGAAATGACAACAAAGGACTTAGAATATTAAGTTTAGAATAAATTTAGTTGCAAAGGCAGCAGGAGGGTTTGAGAGGATTAACTCCAATTTTGAAAGTTCTACTGTGGGTAAAACGCCGTCAAAGAGCATTCATGCGAAGAGAAATCTTCTGTGAAAGGAAGAGTCAAACAATGTGGCAAACTTCATTGTCTTATTTTCAGAAATTGCGCTACCCACCGCAACCCTCAGCAACCACCACCCTAATCAGTCAGCAGCCACAGACCTTGAGACAAGACCCTTCACCAGCAAAAAGATGATGACTCCCTGGAGGCTCAGATGATGCTCAACATATTTTAATTTAGAAACAAAGTGTTGTGTATTAAGGTCTGTACATTATTTATTTGCACATAAAGCTATTGCACCCTTAACAGAATTCCGTGTCAACATAACACTATATTGCAGTGGAAATGAAAAAGTTTGTGTGATTCCCTTTATTGTGAAATTCACTTTATCGCCCTGGTCTGGAACCCAGCCTGCAATGTCTCTGAGGTCTGCCTGTATTTACATGGCTTTTAGTCCACGTTTTCCAGCCTAGAACTAACACTGGGATGGCTGCATGGTAGGGTGAACATATGACCTAGTGTTGGGATATGGTGAAATATACATTTAAAAATCCAGAGAATTTAAAGATCACTCCACAACTGGACTGCATGTTTGTTTAGGAGTGATCTTTAAATTCTCTGTTTCCACAAGAAATAAAGCGTTATCATTGGTTTTATTTAGTCTCATAATGTGGAGGAATGGTGAAATACCATGACTTTTCTCCTGGATTAGAAAACAGGCATGAAGTACTTAACTCTTTTGCAATATTAATTTAAGGATCAGTATAAAGGGACGACCTGGTAGGCTGCAATCCATGGGGTCGCTAGGAGTCGGACACAATTTCGTGACTTCACTTTCACTTTTCACTTTCACGCATTGGAGAAGGAAGGGCAACCCACTCCAGTGTTCTTGCCTGGAGAATCCCAGGGACGGGGGAGCCTGGTGGGCTGCTGTCTATGGGGTCGCAGAGAGTCAGACATGACTGAGGCGACTTAGAAGCAGCAGCAGCAGCAGCATAAAGGGTTCCCAGGTGGCGCTAGTGGTAAAGAATTGGCCCGCCAACGCATGAGACACAGGAGACAAGGATTCGATCCCTGGGTCAGGAAGATCCCCTAGAGATGGAAATAAGGACCCACTCCAGTATTCTTGCTGTGAAATCTGATGGACAGAGGAGCCTGGTGGGCTACAGTCCATGGGGTCACAAAGAATCAAACATGACTCAGTGCCAATAGAGTAATAAATTATGAAGGGAATCAGTCAACGTAAAATTTTGTTCCATTGAAAATACACTGAAGTTGTTTCTCTGGACATAGAAAAAAATCCCTGAGTCCTGTAGTAACAGATGTATTTTTCCAGCAATATCATCATTTGTAAGAATAAGGTCACAATGCAGGGAAAAGTCTAATTTTCCAAAAATTAGAAGAAGACTGAAAGAGTTCTGTTTGTGAAGATCTCTTGTTCAAGTAGTCGAAAGTTTCAGTTCAGGGATTCCGTCACTCAGCACCAAGAGAAACTAGGTTTGAAAAAAATAAAGATGTTGAGGAGGATGCTCATCAGATTTGACAAGAGACTCGAGATGGTGCAGCCACTGTGTCATCATAACTGGTAGACAGACTTGAGACTCCTAAGGTCTGATCTCTTGGCTCTAAAGTGAACGCAGGAGAACAAAAGCAGCCAAGCAAAGATTCAGTCCTGAGGCCAACAGAGCACCTGTCAGGGGCTTCCTGGGAACACAGTCTCCTGCAGAAAAGAAACTGGTATTGGTCCAGGAAGCTGAGGAACTCCTGTCACTTTCCTGGGGCTGTCCTTCCCCAACCTCCCCTCCAGCCCCTCCCTCACTGAGGGGTTCCTATGTCCTCCACCCCCACCCCCACCCCAGGCCCAGCAGCTTCTAGACACCTCCTCCTTCCTTCCTGCATCACAGAGTCACCACAGGCCCTGACACCCTCTGCTTAGGCTCAGGACTGGAGCCAGTGAGGAATCAACCTGTTCCCTTTACTCAGGTCCGGATCCTCCCCGAGGTGGGCCTAAAGGACCAGGGAGCATGTCCTCGGAGGAGGGGTGTTGCTTCCTGACAGCCTTGGGGGGCTGCAGGCAAACCTCTTTCCTTCACTCCCCTCCAGCCTCTGAGCCAGCAGCACACACAGCTCTCAGGACCAGGGTCCCTACCCCCCATCTCTTCCTGGTCCCCCCAGCTGGGCGCCTCCACCCCAGCTCAAGCCCACCATCCCCAGGCACCTCTGCTCAAGGCAGAGCCTCTCAGTGATGGAGGCTCTGGGTACCCAGGAGGCTGGTGATGTGCAAGCCACAGGCTGAGTCACACCTGCTGCTGCTCTAGGAGCACAGCCCTGGCCTTACCTCTTTTCACAGTCTCTGCTGTGGGGCTCCTGCCTTGCCTGCTTGACCCAAGCTACTTCCTGTGAGAACGGGCCTTTGGAGTTGGGTCTGCAAAGGCCTTCCCACCCCTTCCTTGTGGGATGAGGGCCCGGCCCCTCTCATCTTGGCCCCTGGGTGGGTCCCCTCCCTGCTGACACATCATGTGGAGCCCCCATGCTGCTCTCAGCCCCCGTGAGTCCTGCCCTCGCCCTGAGTGCCTGCTGTTCTCACACCACCTACCGGGGCCCTGCCAGCCAGCAGTCTGTGCTCAGTCAGGGGACTTGGCTAAACCTTTTAAGCATCAATAGGCCCTCAGCCTTCCTGTGCCCCAGCCACCCCTCACTTCCCATTGTCATCTGACAGTGAGGAGCTATCAGAACTGAGGCCTGAGCTTGTCTGAGTTCTTGCTGTCAGGTTATATGAGGTCTCACTCACCTGGCTCATTTCCAGGATGAGGAGGTTCAGTGAAGGGCAGGGGTTGCATGGGATTCCCAAATCCAGGAGGAAGGGGTGGGAAGGTGTTTGCAGACCCTACTCCAAAGGCTTCTTCTAATATGCAGTGGCATATTAGAAGTGGGTCAAGCAGGCAAGCAGGAGCCCCACAGTAGAGACTGTGGGAAGGGGATAGGCCGGGCCTGTACTCCTGGAGCAGCAACAGTTGTGACTCAGCCTGTGGGATTCCCTTCCCTGTCCTCACACTAGGCCCTGTGCCCCCGCCTTCCCTCTGAATTCTGCCCTCAGTACCTCTTCTTGTAAAGGATCCAGGCTACGATGCCCTTTATGACAAAACTGACGAGAACCCCAGGGGCGATCCAGGTGACGTGACTGATGGGTGGGGCCGTGGGCTGCACTGTAGGTGGGACTGTGGTCGGTGATGCTGCAAGGAGAGTAAGAGTGAAGCCCTTGTCCAGACCCCAAACTTGGCAAATGCCTCCTCGCTCCCCTGACTCAGGTACTCCTATTATGCAGAAGTTTACACCCATCACATGGAGGCCCTTGAGATAGATCCCAGGCGAGACAGGGGGAAGAGAGGAGTCCACTCCTCATGGGGCTCTGACAGCTAATGGGGGAGCAGGGTTTCCAACACAGCCACTCAGTCCTACTGTGACATCAGAGATGGTGACCTGAGGATGGAATCCTCAGGAGCTGACAGCAGAGGTGGTATTGACAGATTTCCAGAAGAAGGATTGGTGACATTTGAAAGAAAATTCTGGAAAGAGGGTACAGTGAAAAATAAATCCCAGAAACCAAAAAGATGTCTACAGGTTTGGGATCAGCAAAAATCCATGTTCAGTTGTCCAAAGGCCTGTGCTGTGAGGAGAGCTGTCAGGAGGTAGAAGAAGGAGGATGACAGAGCATCCCGGATCATTGCTCTCCCAGGAACAACTCACCTCTGACGGATCACTTCCTCAAACACACACAGAGACACAAACACACACAGAGGGGTGGGTCCATGTCACCATGAGAGGAGTATCACTTTCTCTTCCTCTTCTCACTTACCCGTGGTCTTCAATATTTCCTTCCATCGCACCATGAAATCCTGAAGCTAACCCCGACAGTCTCCCATGGAGACCTTCTTCAAGAAGTTGGTCACAGCTCTGTCATTCTCCCACTTCTCTTTCATCCATCTGCCTCCAGGGTGATCCACTCTCCAGTGTCCATTCTCCGAATCAAAGTGGAGGATCATTACTCCATTCAAGCCAAACTGCCAAGATCCACTGACGTGTCTGTCATCCTCACAGCGACATGTCATCCTGGCCTGCAGGGTGCGAGGGTCTGCCCCCACCATGGGAAAGAAAGAGCTCAGCCTCTGGGCTTGATAGATTCTCTGCCCCACCTGGGTCCACCTCCCTTGGCCCAGCTAATGTGGCCCTGTGCTCTCCCCAGAGGCCACTCCTTCCACTGGACTACTAGGGAAGGACCAGTATTCAATTATATTTTTTACTTATAAACAGTGAATGTAGCTAAGCCCCTAATCTGGCCCTCCTGTACTTGGACTTTCTAACTCACCTCTGGGCATGTGTTTCTCAGTGTAAAGTCATGCATTTGGTCCTTGATCCAGTCCCTGATGTCTCTCAGTGTTTCGATCTGTGTTTCCCAGGCCTTTATGGTTTTCACTTCTTCTCCCAATACACTTGGGATTATGATCTTTGCATGACCACAATCATAGGAGAGAAAAACCTTTCCGTCCACCTGGCTTTGAATCTCACACCATGGATGTCCAGGTCTGGACTGAGGATCAACGGTGAAGTCAAAGGAAAGAGTGAGCATCTGTGAAAGCAAACCGCAGTGAGGGTGAGGTTGGAAGAAGACCCATAGCCCTCCACCCCAGTTCTGTGAGAGCACAGTAGGACTGCAGGTCTAGGCTGACAGAGCAGGATGGCCCGGCCTGCCCTCCCCAGCCCCTCATCCGGTACGACTGAGGAAGACGAAAAGCCTCAGTCAGGCAAGAAACACCACAACCCTGGATATGCCCCATTTCCACTCTGCTCACAAGCTCCGCACGTGGCACTAACCAACACATGCTTTTCCCAGGGATGGGCCAGGCTGGTTCAGAAGGAAAGGCCTAAACCCAGAGGACTGTCAGCTTCTCTCTGAGTGTCCTGTGAGAGATGCAGAGGATGAGGGGGCTGTTCCTGAGGAAGCGGATCACAGTCAGTGAGGCTGGGGTTGGGAAGGATGAGCTCAGAACCCAGAGCTGGGGAAGGGAGAGTTTATAATCACGGGTCACTGGGCTTAGCAAGGCTGGGGAGACATGGTAATCTCCCGCTAGGACAGGTCTTGGAATCCTGGAGAAAGGCCTGGCCCATCGGGCATGAAAGAGAAAATCCAGAACTTCCGAGGCAGGTGGTAGAGGAGGCGATCCAAGGCTCAGAGAAGTGAATCTGCCAGGGTGGACACGGTATGAAAGGGCAGGAGAGTGTGCAATCCACCAGCTCCATGGGAAAGCCTGATGGACTCTATGGAGCTCGAGAGGAAAGCGCAGATGAGAAGCATCTCCAACAGCTCAAGGTTGACTTTTGCAGAAGGTCAGGGATGGTGGTAGGAGACCGTGCTCCTGTGGGCTTCTACCAGGAACAGGGATGCAAGTTGTAGAAAAATCAGATTCCAAGTAGGGGTGCTCTAGGGCCGCAGAAAAGTAGGTGCAGTGGTCAAAGTGATTAGGGAGTCTCAATGCCAGCCAGGGCCTGACTGCAGAGAATATGATACTGGCTCATAGAACAGGGCGATCCTAAAGGCAAACAGATGGGCAGGAACCCAGATACAAACTGTACCATAGAAAGAATTAAAGAAAGACAGAACACAAAGCTGGATGATCAGGAAGCCAAAGGCAGCCATTCCTACCAAACACCTGATCCAGGCCCATTTTCCGGATCTGAGCCACTTCTCAGAAGGTGTCACCAGAGAAAGAAGCCATGTTCTAAAGAGGAGGGTCCTTTCATCACATCTAGTGCAAAAGTCCTTCCATTCTTTCCCAAAGAGCCACACGGTTATTTACTGGGGTAAGTGAACCTGCAGAAGCAGAAACTACTCTCACATTCACATTGCACCTAGTGTGTTTCTAATATCAGGCACAGGAATCATAGCATCATCATGGTCCCCTAATTGTTGAAGCCATGCTTGGAGTACCAGGCCATCAGTGGACAGCAGTCCCAGGTTCTGCTTACAGTGGTTATCACTGGGTCCACAGACCACACAGCGGTCATTTCACATGCCCTGGCCTTGTGATAGGCATGGAGACCTGAGTAGCTAGTAGATTATCATGGGGTGAAGACTACTGTAGTAGTCAATTCCAGATTCAAACTTCAGACCCTACTTCCCCATCCCCAATAGTATGTGTGTACAACATCCTGGAGGAAATACAGAGACAGGTACCAATCTACAACCTCTCGAGGGCTGCAGGGGTGTGGTTCCTATCCTATCTCCATTTAATACCACTGTGGCCTTAGGTTTCCTGTAATGGTACAGAAGAAATACTTGAGGCTTTGCGGACCCTAGGTCTCTGCTGCAACCTGCTGTCCCAGCACAAAAGCAGTCACAATAGGTGAATGATGGGCATGGCTGGAGCTGCTTCTTGGGCAGATGACCCAGCAGAACTGGTGACATCAGAGGTATCTGTGGCCAGAAAGGTGCTACGTGCCATTTTCTATGTGAAGGCTCACAAAACAGACCCCGAGTGTCCTGAAGCTAGGCCATGCCACTTGCAGTGGGGAAAGTCACACCATTTAAACGTGGCTCCTGGTGTGGTCCTGGGGCCTGGCAGAGATGAGGCCTCTGGTCAGGGACTGGGGTTGCCCATCGTGATGTGTGCTCATCAACCCCTAGTCATTAGTTCAGCTAGGCCAGCCGTCATAGGATAGAAGTGGTTATGTGTTTTGGCATAAGCAGGGCCACAAGGAATAAACAAGACCCACATCTCTGGCCTAGATGTGACCCCAGAGTTGTTATATGGCCACTATCCTCTGCTCACACCCGTGGATTCCTATATGGCACTTTGGACCAAAGTAGCTACTCTGTAATAAAGGAGTGGGGGGCATTACCCCATAACTGCTGGATGGTTTTTATTTATCTAAGAAAAAGTACTGCATGTTGAAGATAAATCATTCTCAACACTAGTGAAAGAAAGCAAAACTTTAAAGGTGAATCAACTGCATTACCTTGTAGAAGTTAAGAAAATAAAAAGCAGTTGGTGGTAAGATTGTTAGTTCAAATATGTGTGTTTAAACAATTTTTAAAACTATTTTGTAAAAATATACCTATACCTCAAAGGCTGCTGCTAAGTTGCTTCAGTCGTGTCCGACTCTGTGCGACCCCATAGACAGCAGCCCATCAGGCTCCACCATCCCTGGGATTCTCCAGGCAAGAACACTGGAGTGGGTTGCCATTTCCTTCTTCAATGCATGAAAGTGAAAAGTGAAAGTGAAGTCGCTCAGTCGTGTCCGACTCTTTAGCGACCCCATGGACTGCAGCCTACCAGGCTCCTCCATCCATGGGATTTTCCAGGCAAGAGTACTGGAGTGGGATGCCATTGCCTTCTCCGACCTCAAAGGCAACTATGTGTAAAATATTTACACAAACATTTTCAGTTCAAGCTAATAAAACTGCTATTGAGAAAGTATTCCACATCATTAAGTCTGTCTTCAAAGTTCAGATGCTAAAGCATTCCTAAGGCACGTGTTCTGGAAGACAAACGTGCTTCTGTGATGCTGGGTGATGTATGTGACTGGCTGGCTCCAAATGGGCCTCGAAAGGCACCTTCCTCCTGATGCTGGGGGACTGTGAGAGGAGAGTCAGACACAGGCCCCCAGGGCTTCATGCAGCTCTGTGAGACACTGGGCCAGCTGCTGGAACTCCACCTCTCCTCTGGATCGAAGGCCCAGCACAAGCCAATACAGCAAATAGTTCATCAGGACAGTTGATAATCTGGGCTATTTGGTAACCCTCTTTCAGGTACTGGGCCACATCCAATGGGTAGATGTTCACTTAGGGCGTTTGGCCAGAGTCATAAACACGTGGGCTCTTTTAGTAGCAGCATGCTGACTTCTTAGTTGTGGCATGCAGGATCCAGTTCCCCCACCAGGGATCGAACCCAGGCCCCTGCACTGGGAGTGTGGAGTCTTAGCCACTGGATCACCAGGGAAGGATGGAGAACTCATTTTTAACCAGACTCTCAAAAGCCATCCATCGATCCCGTGATTTTGTTGTTCCCCAGACAGTGAGAGTCCATGGGAACAAGACTTGGAGAGGGATTGGCTTTGCTCTTAACTTGAAGTTGTCATCAATGACAGAGATCCTAGCTGCCAGGTCTTTGTGGATGACTTCTCTTCTGACCAGGTAGCTCATTCCACAGGCAATCTGAGCAGCCATGTGAACTAGGTTTTGTTGAGAAGCTGCCTGCAGACTATTGGCCTCTACATATTTGCACTGTCATAAAAACAATTTAAGATACCCCCAGTTCATGTAAGGCAATCCACCATGGGCTTTTCCCCTTCTTCTATTCACATGTGGCTAATAGGAAGATTTCTGTGATGAAGATATCATAGTTCACAACTTTCAGGGAGCATCGCTGTCAGCTGAATTTCACAAGCTGGATCTCTAACTGTTTTTACAAATGCTTGTTGGTCTTTATCTGGATCTTTTTCATCTACATAAACCCCATGGATACTACACCAAAAGGTACCTTCTTAGAGTACATCTTTTGAGTTCCTCTCCCTGGATAGATATTTTGAAATCATTCACCTAAGCTCTGGCCTCCAAAAGAGCGACACTTCTCAAGTCGAACGCCTCTAGCCACAAGGTTGGATAACGGGAGATGGGAGTTGCATTGTTGGGTGTGTTGCCTCTCACATACTGAGACATCTGGGAACGACTGGGACTGAGACAGCCCTTGAGAACTACTGCTGGTGCTGATGCTATCTTCAAGTTCAATCCTTTTCACACTATGAACATGCAAAACAGCTAATACTAGTACTACAAGAAATATAACTGGACAGCAAATCTCTAGGCTGATATAAAACACACGTGTAGACATGGCTGGAGCTGCATGTACAGGATCATAAATGGGCTCCTCCACTGGTCGTTTTGTCCAAGGCTGAAGTTTTCCTTCCTTGATTTCTGGATGGCAACTTTTCCTTCGTTTCAACTCTAAGATGTGAAGCTTTTTGAAGTTACTGTCAAGTTGAGGTGCATTTAGTGTCGTAACTTCAGAATCTACTTTGCCAGGACAGGACAGCTCGAGCCCAAACACTGATACAGTGCATGGGAGTTCTGGGGCTAAGGGGAGCCAGGGAGGCAGGCAGCCTAGCGGACCCGAGCGGTACTGGCGGCGGCCTGCCAGATCCCCATCCCAGGGAGACCACCCTGCACATCCATCCTGCTGTGAGTGCCTGCCTCTACCACCCAGGAGAAGCCAGGCCACCTGATGCTGCCCACCTGGCCCGAGGCCTTGAAAGGTGAATAGCTCCTACCCCGGCCACCCTGCTGGTGTTAACTGATCCATGATAAAGAGCGCTGGTCCTTCAAGGGCCTAGAGCAATAGAGAAGGGACCTATTCCCTTCAGCAGTAGTAAGAAGGGACCAGAGAGCAGTAGGGAAGGGACCTACTTCTCTTCAGCAGTAGTAAGAATGTTCCAGAGAGCTGTAGGGAAGGGACCTACTTCCCTAAGTAGTAAGACGGGACCAGAGAGCAGTGGGAAGGGACCTGCTGGTCCGTCAAGGGCGGAGAGCTGTAGGGAAGGGACCTATTTCCCTTCAGAAGGAGTAAGAAGGGACCAGAGGCAGTAGGGAAGGGACCTACTTCAGTTCATCAGTAGTACAAAGGGACCAGAAGGGGCTCTATGCACAGATCAAGTACTGAGTTCAGTTGCTCAGTCGTGTCTGACTCTTTGTGACTCCATGAACCGCAGCACACCAGGCCTCCCTGTCCATCACCAACTCCCAGAGTCCACCCAAACCATGTCCAATGTGTCAGTGATGCATCCAACCATATCATCCTCTGTCGTCCCCTTCTCCTCCTGCCCTCAATCTTTCTCAGCATCAGGGTCTTCTCAAATGATTCGGCTCTTCACATCAGGTGGCCAAAATATTGGAGTTTCAGCTTCAACATCAGTCCTTCCAATGAACACCCAGGACTGAACTCCTTTAGGATGGACTGGTTGGATCTCCCTGCAGTCCAAGGGACTCTCAACAGTCTTCTCCAACACCACTGTTCAAAAGCATCAGTTCTTCGGCACTCAGCTTTCTTTATAGTCCAACTCTCACATCCATACGTGACTACTGGAAAAGCCATAGCCTTGAGTAGACGGACCTTTGTTGACAAAGTAATGTCTCTGCTTTTTAATATGTTGTCTCAGTTGGTCATAACTTTTCTTCCAAGGAGTAAGCATCTTTTAATTTCATGGCTGCAATCACCATCTGCAGTGATTTTGGAGCCCCCCCAAAAATAAAGTCAGCCACTGTTTCCACTGTTTCCCCATCTATTTGCCATGAAGCGATGGGACCAGATGCCATGATCTTCGTTTTCTGAATGTTCAGCTTTAAGCCAACTTTATCACTCTCCTCTTTCACTTTCATCAAGAGGCTCTTTAGTTCTTCTTCACTGTCTGCCATAAGGGCAGTGTCATCTGCATATCTGAGGTTATGATATTTCTCCCCGCAATCTTGATTCCAGCTTGTGCTTCTTCCAGCCAAGTGTTTCTCATGATACATATGTATGTATGTATATGTATCATGTATATGTATCATGATACATATACATGATACATATACATATATATGTATATACATACATACATACTCTGCATATAAGTTAAATAAGCAGGGTGACAAATTACAGCCTTGACAGCCTCCTTTTCCTTTTTGGAACCAGTCTGTTGTTCCATGTCCAGTTCTAACTGTTGCTTCCTGACCTGCATACAGGTTTCTCAAGAGGCAGGTCAAGTGGTCTGGTATTCCCATCTCTTTCAGAATTTTCCACAGTTGATTGTGATCCACACAGTGTAAGGCTTTGGCATAGTCAATAAAGCAGAAATTGATGTTTTTCTGAAACTCTCTTGCTTTTAGGATGATGCAGCGGATGTTGGCAATTTGATCTCTGGTTCCTCTGCCTTTTCTAAAACCAGCTTGAACATCTGGAAGTTCAAGGTTCAGTATTGCTGCAGCCTGGCGCAGGAGGCGGCTGCTGCGACGGCGCAGAAGGGCAGATCATGGGCTTGCGGTTTTCAGGGCGGCTCTGGGTCCCTTTCCCGGGCTCCAGGACTCCCACTTCCCAGGGCCGGGCTGAGCCCTGGCGGGCCTCAACAGCATTTCCTGTACGTTCTGGCCCCCTTTTCTCCCAAAGTCCCCGCATTACTGCTTCACCAAGGCACCCCTGTTCTAGCCCGGAGAGCCCGCAAGTAGCCCAGGGGAGCCTCCGAGGTGTAAAGGACCCAGAGGAGGGAAAAGAGGAGAGGGCGGCGGCGCCACCCCGGAAGAAGTTTCGCGAACCCGTGCGCACCCAACTTCCCCGCGCCGCGCCCCCACTTCCCGCGCAGGTTCATCCCGGAACTCACCGCCGCGCGTCCCGCTGAACCAGACAATGAGAAGCAAGTCCAGGAAGCCAAGACGGGTCTCAGGGCCACCTATCTCTCCCTTTGCCATCTGTATCTCCATTTTGCAGGAGTGGAGGATGGCAGGTCAGAGGAGCGGATCCTCTCTGGGGCGCTGCCGGCGTTGCTCCGCCCGGGCGCCCCGCCCCAGGGCCAGGCCGGTGAAGTCATTAACCTGCAGTTTCCCCAGACTGCTAGCTCGCGACCAGGATGTTGCCACTTCCTCCTCTTCCCACTTGTTTGAGCGTTTCGTGGTCTGATAGCCAGAATATTCCTAGTTAGATCATTTTGTCATTTTGGTCTCCCTAATTAATAGAAATTGATCAGAGGTCGTCAGGGAAGAATTTCTGGCAAGAAGGTATTGGAGGGGAGAGCTCAGGGCTTCATACTTCCCCATCTTGAGCTTGCCTTGAATGATCACTGACCTGTTCGTTGTATTGAGTTTCCTTAGGGTTTTCCATACCATCTTATGAAAACTTGAAGAAACTTTTCTGCCAACCCAGTTATTGTTTCCGGTGCCAGTTCAGGTGGCAAACTTAATTGATAAACGTCCTCTGTGTCCTGACCGTTCCACTGACCTGCCCTTCTCTCACCCTCTCCCTCTCCTCCAGCTTCCTGAGTCCCATAGACACAGCAGTATTGAAATTAGGTCAGTTCATCACTCTGCAAGTAGCTTCGGTCCCATTTGTTTATTTTTCCTTCAAAATTTCAATGCCAATGCATTTTGAAGAAGGATTCTGTGTAATTCTACAGGTTGTTTGCCCCTCCTTTTTTTTTTTTTTTGTATAATTGTATAACTTTGGAAATTACAGAAGTTATAATGATCCAGTATTATTTGTCATTCAAAAAAAAAAAAAACAAAAAAACTAACTTTCTCTTCCTCCCAGCAACCATCTAAGGGGAATTAAAGTTCCTGACAGAAGGCCCGTTCACAATGGCTTCTACTCTGGTAGGAACAGAAAACAAAAAGATGAGGAAAAGCAATAAAGAAATGGGTCCTCATCAAACTTACATACTTTTGCACAGCAAAGGAAACCATAAAACAAAAAAGGCTAACTACAGACTGGGAGAAAAGACTTGCAAATGATGCAGCTGACAAGGGCTTAATTTCCAAAATATACAAAAAACTGTTACAACTCAGTAATAAAAACGGGGAACCCAATTAAAGAATGGACAGAAGATCTAAATAGACATTTCTCCAAAGAAGGCATACACAAGGCCAATAGGCATGTGAAAAGATGCTCAATATCAATATTTATTATTTTTAATTAATTTAAATTTTTATTTTATATTGATTGGAGTATATAGTTGATTAAAAATGTGTGTTAGTTTCAGGTGTATAGCAAAGTGATTCAATTAAACATATACATGTATCTATTTTTTTACAAATTCTCTTCCCATTTATGTTATTATAGAATATTGAGCACAGTTCCCTATGCCACACAGTAAGTACTTGTTGGTGATCTATTTTAAGTATAGTAGTGTGCATATGTCAATCCTAAACTCCCAGTTTCTCTCTCTCCATCACCTATCACCTCTGGATATATGCCCAGGAGTGGGATTGCTGTATCATATGGTAGCTCTGAACCTGCCTGCAATGCAGGAGACCTGGGTTTAATCCCTGGGTCAGGTCCTGACCCAGACAGTAGGAGCCATTTGGCTTTTTAACAAGTAGGATAGGCGTGTTATAAGGAGAGTGAGTAGGGCACAAGAGACCCTGACGCAGCAGCTTAGAGATGTTGGGTTTTAATCCCTGTTGATGTATTTGGGAAATAGGATATTGAGGTTGATTGGGAAACTTTGTTGGATCTTTTAGACAAATATAAATGGGAGTATGGTGGGAGTATCCCAGACTATAGGGTTTACAGACGAGGAGGGTAATGGGGGAGGTGAAGAAATAGTAGGTTCGAGAAGGAGTAGCCAGGCCAGGTCAGGAGAAAGATTTGGAACAGTGAGGAAAGCCTAGAATTTGGAGAGTAGATCTCTTCCAAGGATTGGAGTGGGGCATTTTGGGAGTACGAGGAAAGAATGAGAGAAAGCGATATTTTGAAGTGTGCAAGGCAGAGGCTTGGTAATCTGTGGTGTAGGCGCTAAACCGTCAACCCCACGACAGAGATCTGAAAGACTTTAGTTTTTCTGGAATAAGCAGGCGTGGCAGAACAGGTGGCCCCTGTGTTGATAAGAAAAGAGATGGGCTTCCCTGCCACTGTGAGATACCCTGGACTCCATAAAGGTGATGAGAGTTGGGGCCTGGGGCTCTGGGCACCTTCAGTCTTCAGCGGCCAGTTCGAGGAGCCTGGGCAGAGCTGGGTCTGAGGACTCCTGCTTGGGACCGGGAGGAGATGTCCGGATCCCTAGAGAGGATTAGGGCAGTCCACCTTCCAATGTCCCTTTATGCCACAATTAGGACATGGACCCGGAGGGGACCTGGGCTTTGGGCATGAGCAGGCCCAGTGCCCTTCTTTACTGCACTTGTAACAGGGCCTAGATGATTTCTTTTCTCTGTCAGAGGATTAAGGTTTGGAGCTGTGTAGAGCAGAGGTTCAGAGATGATATTTAGCCTGATCTCTTTGAGCGTTACTAGTTTTGCCTGTTCTTCCCACTTATTGAAAAATTTTAAAGCCAAATTTAAAAGATCTCGTTGAGAGGTTTGAGGGCCTTCCTCTCTGCCTTTTTTTAGCTTTTTTTGAATGTCTGGGGACGATTGGGAAATAAAGTGGGTATTCAGGACAATAGTACCTTCTTTTGAAGTTGGATCTAATTTTGTATATTTTTGTGGGGACAGAATTCTAGCTAGGTTAACAGAACAATGCCTTCTGTTAACCTAGCTAGAATTTGTGCTGCATTTTCATCTGGTCTTTGAGTTATTTCTCTGAGTGTATCAAAGTTAACAGCCTTATGTCCTGCTTTTTGGAGGGCTGTAGTAAGGCAAGTCACCATGTGATTATGGGCTATTTACCCCAGATGCCCTGCCTGGTAGGCCCAATCAGGGTTGTCCCTGGGAATGGCAGCTAGGTCTACAG